>NC_140495.1:43685398-44285398 GCF_964271855.1 Acomys minous
TCTGCTCTTCCAAAGGACAAGGGTTCAATTCCCAGTGCCCACATGCAAGCTCACAGCTGTCTGTAACTCCAGTTCCAGGACATCTGACAACCTCATACACACACATGCAGACATGCAGGCAAAACACCAGTGCACATAAAAATAAATAGATGGCTGCAACTTTTCTTACATTCCTATAACTGCACTGATTTTGAATATTTTACTTGATGAGAAAAATTATATATAGTACACACATACACACACATATATGTGTATATATATATATATACACATATATATATGCATCTATTTTCACCTACTGCTCCTGGATCATCCTTAAGGCAGGCCATAAGAACTAGAATTGCTTGTCTCCAAGGCATAGAAACTCTAATCTTGCCCTAATTTTCTGCCTTGAAGGTGACCAGAAAGAAATCCTCTGATCTCTCAGAGAAGATCATAAAACTCTCCTTATTAAAGAAGTCTTGGCCTGAACCCTGGAGAATAATGGTGCATGGAAAGAGCAAGGATGCAGAGTCAGCCAGTCCTTGCTACATTTGCACACTTATCCAAACAGCACTAGATCACATCCTTTGCATCCAATCGTATTATTGACCCGCAGTTCCTACTTGCTTCAGTCACATCTGTGCAGGGACTGGAGAGAGGATCCACTGGCTAAGAGAGTGTGCCTCTCCTGAAAGGGACACACATCTGAGTGCCAGCAGCCACTTTAGACAGCTCACAGTTGCCTATAGCTTGAGGCAGACTTCGCCTCTGATCTTCATAGCCACGTGTATTTGCATGTGTTTATACCCAATGGACACACACATCCACATAATTTTTAAGTGTATACGTATCTTTTTAAAAAATCTGACAAGATTTTAGAAGATTTTCAGAGGGCTGAACACGTAGAGGGCCTCGGGAGACAGGGCGTGTGGAGAGGCCTACACCAGACACTCACGCTACGGTTCTTCTCTTCCGTACTTACTGTGATGTCTCTAATACCTGAAGACAAAAGTGTTTCCCTAAGTTTTTATGAGACACTTCATCAAATACATCAAATGAGGAGGTCCTAGAAACTCCAATTTCTAGTCAGCCAGACAGTCAGAAGGAAAAAATAAAGCAAACCCAGAGCTTTGGACAACAAAAGTGTGAGAAGTGGGCTGCGCCACGAGCCTGTGAGATCTGACACTCTCTCTAGGTGCACGGTATTACAGTGAATTGGACTAAAGGACACCAGCTGTGGCCCACTGCAGAACGAATTATGTGCTTGCTGGGGAGGAGAAATTCCCACACCTTCTGTGGCCACGGAGATTTCATTGAAGTCTGTGTTTGTGGGATAAGAGCAAAGGAGAAACACCTCGTTTTTTTTTTTTTTCTGAAATAACTGATAATTGGAAATTTCATATTTTCACCTCAAGATCTTACCTTTCTCTAAAGCATAAAACAGATAAATGCCAACCAAGCAGCCTGAGCTGATATTCTACCCTAACTCAGAAATCCACACAAAAATTCCCCTTACATTTACCCAAATATTTTGCTGTCCAACTAAAAAGCAAGGTTTAAATTATGAAACGCATACTTTCATTCCCCATTCAACATTAATTATTTATTTTACTTTTGAATTATTTTGCTCTTGTGTCACACCTCCTATTTCCACTTATTGAATCCTGCTGGAATCTTATTGTTGCTCCCAACAGAATTATAGTAGTATCTTTCTAAATTTATTTCTATAGTGTTGACATACAGACAAAGGTACATTTCTGAACTAGACTTCTAATGCCATCTCGCACAAAAACCTTTGCGAATTCTTCATCACTTTTGTAAGCCCAACAACAACAGCAACAACAACAACAGCAACAACACTCCAAAACAATATGGGTAAGTTTCTGGCCATGGCTCTGATCCACTCTGTCTGCTAGTAAGTGTTTCTTTCAAGTCCATCCTCCACCAGCTTTGTCTGCACTCTTTGGGGATGGCATATCCTTGGCATCAGCTGTCACTTCTGATTTCCACTATCTAGATCTGGCATCCTCATCACAGTGCACTTTGTGTCAGGGGAATGTACTGCCAGTTAATTGACCTCCTACAGTTCTTTGTCCTGAGCTGCAAACAGACATGTCTGCCATCCTTTGGCTTCACTAAACCGATCGCCTTGATGATATAAACTCTGACGTTTTTGCCCTTGTGCCTTTTGCTTCCGTTTTCTTCTTTGAGAAATGCTCCTGTCTGCATGCACCCCTCATCTGCAATACTGCCGTATTTTTAAATGTGACTTGCCTACGGCCTTCGCACTCTTCTCTTTAAAAATTGTCACTATATGTATTGACTTTCATCGCAAAGTGTGCCAGGTAAAGTCCTTAAATACATTATGTACTTTATTATTTCACTAAGTTCTCAGAATGCAAGGACTGTAATTTTATGTCTAGCATGTTGCAATAAATACCCATAATTCACTTCTACATTATAGCTCTTAGAAAGACAGGATTCATGTCAAGTTCCATTGTTTTCTCTTTAATATCATTTGTGCAGTACAATGTGCAAATTCTTAGCTGAAAATGATTTATCTTATTTTTTTCCTTTTGGCTTTTGTTCCCTCTATTATTCCATGTACATTTTGTTTATTCTTAACATTCATCACTCATAGTTTTAGTGTAACCTCATCTAAACTTCCCTAGAATTTCACCAGCCAATGAATATAGTCTTGTATATGAATTGATAATTGTCTATCCCTGTCTTTTATTTTTACCTGATTGAAGTCATTAATTCTTGGGAGAATTAGGGGTGATGTAAGCTTTTGAATAACCTTTCATGTCCTGATTTATTATTCTCTATGAAGACTTTTAGAAGCACTTTCCCACCACTGATGTTTCCAGAAATTCATTTTCTGATGCTGCTCAAACCCCATACCTTCATTTTCCTAATGCAAGACTGAAATTCCAGGACCTTACATGGCACTGAAGCCAAGTGGAATTCTGGGATGAGTACAGCATATCTTCTACCGTTATTGGGATGGTCCTCCATGTGACTTTTTTTTTTTGAGACATGGTTTCTCTGTATAGTGCTTGCTGTGCTGGACTCGATTTGTAGACCATGCTGTCCTTGAAGTCACAGAGATTTGCCTACCTCTGCTTCTCTAAGTACCGGGATTAAAAGAGGGCACCACCATGCCCAGCTTCATGTGACTTTTTTGCAAATAAACAAGCATTTATTTTATTACTGAGAAAAAAAGTCCCATTATAGTATTACTTTGACTTTCAGTTATCTCTTCTTTCTTACAAGGCACTCTTTATAAACCTCTGTATAGTAGGATGCCATCATGTTTTGTTTTGTTTTGTTTTCCTCTTGTCCCTTAGCTCCTGGACTAATGACTCATGAGACTCATTAAATATTATACACATACCTTGGCCATATGCTAAGCTCTTCTATGACTAACACAGACTTAAAATAAACCATTATACTAATCTAAATTCTGCTATGTGGCTGGTTATCTGAACTTCGGCACCATGCATCCACCTTTCTCATAGCTTACTAGCTGAATCTCTGTGCACCTGTCTCTACACCAGAATCCCTTCTGCCTGCTGGATGTCCCACCTGTGTTTCCTGCCTGAGCTATAGGCCATAGCTTTTTTTTTTAACTGATAAGTGTTCCATCCATACGATACACAAAAGATTCCTCCTACAATCCCCCTTTTTAGTCCAATAAAAGGTTCTCTTTCTTTCAATATTAAACTAATATACAACAATAACAACTATAAAATAATTATGAAAACTGTTAGGTAAGATTTTCATTCATGGTGTCCAGTCCAAATGTAAGTTGAAACTTCGGAAAAATATTCTATTACCTATCCTATCTTGGTGAGTTCAGAGTTCAGAACCTAAATAATTTTCTATTACAGCTTATACTTAACAGCTTTAAGTATCTTCTAGATCTAAAACAAACAAACAAACGAACAAAACCCCACACCATTTCTTAAATCCTAAACAACTATAGCTTAATTGTAAGACTATAACTAGTCTTCAACTCCATCAGAGACTTGAGAAGGAAATTAATATCGCCTATATATGTAGGAAGTGGAGGCAAACAGCTTCCAAAATAGAGAAGTTACAGACAGTTTGCTGCTTGTACAGTCACCAAAAATTTCTCTATAAGGTAGAAGCATCAATGTTTATCCTTCTGGCCCTGGATATCTGAGAGACATCTGTGAAGCAGAACTGTTAAGGACTTGATTACCCTGTCTTGGCAGAGCTTGGCAGTTGACTTCTCCACATTAAAGTTTTACCCATATCAGACAGCGTTCTGTCTGCAGTTGAATAAGAACATTTCTTTGCCCAGTGGTTTTGCCACATCGAAGCTATATCCTAATGGAGATTCTTCAATACCTGTTATCATCTTTGAGGTAGGATAGGTGTGCTGCCAGGAGCTGACATGTGTCATTATTAAAAGAATCCTTTATAAAAATCTTTAAATCCATATTCTGTAGGTAACTGAAGGTTTTGAAAACCATCTATCTATATACATTTACATAGTGTTTAATCACTATCTATCTATTTATCCATCTATCTGTCATCTATAGTAAATCTGAATAATTAAATGTTTGTTTCTAGCCATTCACTGTCTGCTTAACCTAGGATGTATATTTCTGTGATACTCTAGTAGCTGACATAACTATGAGTTTGATTGACTAATCACTCGTATTACTTAATTATCCTAAATAGTTTGTAATAGCTGTTAAAGGGACTAGAAGTAAACATTACATTTATCAAAGAGTAGCAGAGCTACAATACCTTATATAAAAGTTGAAACATACATTATGTTGAACAAAAGTAACCTTATTTGATAACAGCAATAGCTCTAAGTTAAAGAGTAGATGTAATAATATATTTCTATATTCCTACCCCCTTTCCTCAACCCATTTATAATGACAAGCACCCCTCACCCAGTAGTCACCAAACCTAACCATCCCAATTTAAGTGAATAGAATGATGGTCTCTTACAATTACTTCCTGCTTATTTGGGACATAGAATAAATAAAATTGGAAACACAGTTAATTCTTTAAAAAATTATCTGTAACATTTGTGTCCAGTCTCTGGGTGCTGTGAAAGTTTAAGCTTATTTGAACTTGCTGACCATATCAGTCAGTAAGGGTGGATAAAGCAGGATACTAGAAAAAGTATGTCAGTGTCTCAGCATCCTCCAGGTCAAATCTTGTCAGGTCTATTCCAACTTACTGGGGTTTGGTCATTTTGTTCTGTAAACATATAAGCTCTAACAAGCAATACACAGTTCTGTAATTATAATAGGCATGGGATGTGCAAGCCAAGCTGATCACTTAAGGAAGATTTCCTGTTTTTTGTATGAGCAGGAGAAAGTCCTGTCTTTATTTAAGCCAGTCTGAATTGTATATGAAACTGTAACATTATTTTTATTTATGCCATATAAAGGATGTTGTGATGACTACTGAGTGTTTTGTAACCAAGATTTATTGGCTATGCATAGACATTTATGTTTCATCCATTCTTAGACTTGTTCCCATAGAGAGACCAACACATACATTACCTGCTTGAGTCTTGATTTCTTTCTTCTTGGGTGTGTCCAAAATCTTCAGGGTGTCTCCCTCTGTGAATTCTGATATTTATCAGTTTGGATAGAAAACATAGCTTTCTTCTCCTGTATGAACACATGTAAAATCTCCTCCCCAATACAACATTGCTCCTTTCTTCCATTTTGGAGTTAGGGCCTTGATATGCTGATCTGATTCAGCAGTCCTTTCTAAGATCCAGTATTTTTAAAAGGTGTGCATTTGTCTTGTTAACTTTAAAAAATTTTAAAGTCAACAAACCACCATTTAATCTACCCCTGGGATGCTCTTTCCCCCTTTCTGTTCTATGAGCATATTCTTTATGTTATTGTTAGGTCTTTTTTATAATTGCTAGTCCTGTAGGATTATAAGGTATATATGTAACATTTTCTATGACATAATGTCCTATAAAACTATTATATTCCAATGGATAAACATGATGAAGCACCATCAGCCCCAATTTGCAAAGGCTCCTCCAAGACAGTCACCATCTTTAACAAATGTGTGTAACCTTTGAATCATCCTCTCCAGAATACAAGGCAAAGGTCCAATGGAACTCTGAATATGTATCAATAAGTACAATCTGGGTTTTTAATTCAATATATGGTACCTCTATGGGTTGCCATTTTAACTCCTCAAGCCCATGTGGATATTTATCATCTGGAACTTGCTTTTTAAATCTCTGTTCTATTGTATGCAATCCAGCAATCCATTTCACAGTCAGTTTTAGTTTGATCTTTCTTTAAAAGGATATATAGAAATATGCTTATTGCTGAACATATTATTATTGTTGTTGTTATTATTATTATTATTATTATTATTATTATTATTACATTATTATTATTACAAACCTATGTGGGGTCAAAATTTCCTCCTTTACAGGGCTTTCCATTTTTTATAACATGGAAAATATTTATTTATTTATTTATTTATTTTTAATCTTTCTAAGTCTTTCTATGGAGACATTTTACTGTTTAAATTAATTTTTGATTATTTTATTCAGTTGTTCATTTATTTATTTGGATCTATAGACCCTTGAAAATATTTTTACCTATTTTTCTTTCTGTTTTTAAGGATTTTATTTTATTTTTTTAAATTTAAACCATTTGTACCTATCTTTGATGTTTCAAAAACAGTTTCTTTCCCTCTTTAGCACTAAAACACAAGTTTAAGTTTAATCATTTTTTTACCCTGTTGACTGAGCTTGGAATTTTCTTTTCTCTTTTAGTGTTTGTGTTTGGCTCCTGCTTCCGGTACTGTCCTTTCTTTGCCAGTCCCCCATTTCTAAAGGGAAATCCTAGAAGGAATCTCCTCTGTATTGTGTAGATAAAACACTTGTCAATTTAAAAAAAAACTGTGGCTTATAGCTTAGTCAGGAAATATAGGTGGAACATCTGGCAGGCAGAAGGGATTCTGGAATAGAGACAAGTACACAGAAATTTAGCTAGCGAGATGTGAGGAAGATGGATGCATAGTCCCTGAGCTTAGGTAACTAGCCACATGGCAGAATTTAAATTAGTATAGTGGCTTATTTTAAGTTATGAACTAGTCAGAGAAGAGCATAGCTATATGGTCTAGGTATTTGTATAAAATTTAACGAGTCTCATGAGTTGTTATTCTGGGAGCTAAGGGACGAGAGGAAAAACACTCAAAGCATAATGGTTACTTACTATACTGTTAGTTTCTTTTCTATCCCTTTTTCACCTTTCCCCCAATACTCTCAATTTTAGATGAACATAAAGTCTTTAAAAATCATTTTATGTTTTTTTATATTCACATCTGCTCTGTGATTAGGCACCTGATGCAAACCAAAGCTGATCTATACTAACACATAACATAACCACACTGTCTTACGTCTATGTCATATTCGTCTAATATAAATGTGCCTTTAAGTTACCTTGGGCTATCACAACAGAAGTTTATTACTTTCACTGGAGTTAAAAAAAAAATAAAGAATCATAATAGCCTTTCGCAGCAGGATGGAAGTGTTTACTTGAGACAGATAAGGCAAAGGATAAATATGGGAGAGAGAAATGGCGGGGAGGGGGAGGCAGAGAGTGCAAAAGGAAAGCATCATGTTAATACAATTTCACAGCTAAGCTTAAAACCTGGTAATTACAGACTTCTCAATTTTGCTAAAAAATCATACTTTCTCTTAGACAAGGTTTTATTATGTTGTCTAAGATGGCCTTAAAATTAAAATCCTATGTTGCAGCCTTCCAAGTTGAGGAGATAATAGGCATGTACCACCACTTTCACCTTAATATCTAACCAGTTGGGTTTCTGCTCCATAGCAGTTTTCTCTAAGATTAAAACCTTCCATCTTGGAGGAACTTTATAAAGGCACAAGATGTTGGAAAGGAAAGAATATTCCAAGGGAAGGCAAAGCTCCCTATCCTGCATGCAACGTTCTTAAACTCAGAAGCAACCAACTCAAATGCTTCAATAAGTGGCTGAAATTGATACACTATGCCCTCCTCTATCCCCTGGCCATTGTAAGTTGTACCAACGGTTGAGAGACACTCTTAAACAAGCTAAGCTGCCTGGAAGAACTAGGCTCAGATCAGCCAAACTACCTAGAAAGCAACCCAGGGAAGTGTCTGAAGATTGGGCTGCTACAGGCTTCCGCTTTTTCTCACTCATGTTGTGGTGGTAGGTATTTCATTGATGCAACTGTCTTTGAGTTGTGTCTGTACCTGTCTGTAACCTCTCACCCATATTCCTGTAAGCAACCCCAATAAAATTCAATATTCCAAGTTACACTATGGGTGGAACCATATCTTTTGTTGTTGCTTTCCTATCTGGGGTGAATACATTTCTGTTCACATCTCCTTAGGAATGCCATCCAACATTTCCTCTCACTTGCAGCAGAGTCAAGTGAAACGGTGCATGACTCCTCCAGGATCATAGCAACTGTGCATGGTAAAAAGAAAATGCCATCTTATGAGTGCCATGCCTTCCCATCTGGCTATCCATTCAAGCAGAACACTGCCTTTAGGGCCTGCACTTGACTTTAAATAATTCAGTTACAACCCTTCATTAGGATGGAAAGCTGAGGGGAGTGGTAATGGAACAAATTTTGCTCTAGTGGCCACGCTTTCAACATTGGGACAAGCGGGTCCCATTGAATAAAAACAAAAAGGTGAAGATAAACAGCTCCAGAAACACCCAGGATTTCAATCTAGCCCCAATGTTCCTAAATTACAGTCGAAGATATTAAGACAGGCAATGAGGAGTTGAGCAATCAAGACTTACATTTAGCTATACTGGCTTCCACATTCATATTAGAGTAAAAAAGTGTTATTTTTCCCATACTTAGGTTACTTAATATAGTGCTTACTATAGTAAACCACTTTTTGTTATAGTCACATTCTAGATTCATATTTGAATAAAAAATTTCTTTTTGTATTTATTTAGTATAATGTATTCATATTACATCCTGATTGTTATCCCCCCTCTTTTTTTTGCAGCGGGATGGAGGGGGGTTGAGACAGGGTTTCTCTGTGTAGCTTGGCTGTCCTGGACTTGCTTTGTAGACCAGACTGGCCTCGAACTCACAGAGATCCACCTGCCTCTGCCTCCCAAGTGCTGGGATTAAAGGCGTGCGCCACCATGCCCAGCTCTTTCTCTTGTATCTTCCAGTCCCCACCCTTCCTCCCTCTTTTTCCCTGTGCCCCTCCACTAGACTTCTGACAGAGGTGGGCTGGGGTCCATCTCTCCCACATCTGACAGTAGCCTACCAGGACTCATCTGGATAGCCTGCATCCCCTTCCTCTGTGTGGCCACTGGGCCTCCCCACCAAGGAGAAGCGATAAAATTGCAGGCACCTGAGTTCATGTCGTTCATGTGAGAGGCAATCCCCTGCTCCCCCCACAATCATGGAGAATGAGCTGTTCATTGGCTATATCTGAACAGGTTGTCCGGGTTTACTGCATGGATTGTCCTTGGTTGGTGCAACAGTTTGTGTAGGCCACTTTGGGTCCAGATCTGCTGGCCTTGACAGTCTCTTTGTGGGGCTCCTGAACTCACTGAGTCCTTCCATTACCCCACTTTTCCATACCACTCTCAGCACTCTGCCCAGAGTTCACCTTCAAGTTCCAGCATCAGAGGACATCTATGTTGGGCTAATATCCACTTATAAGTGAGTGTAAACCATGTGTGTCTTTCTGGTTCTGGGTTACCTTATCAGGATGATTGTTTCTAGTTCCATCCATTTGCCTGAAAATTTCAAGACTTCTTTTTATTTAATAGCTGAGTATTATTCCATTACCTCTGTAAGGCAAATGACACTGTCAACAAACGACGGCCTATAGTCTGGGAAAATATCTTTACCAACCCTACATCTGACAAAAGGCTAATAGCCAAATACATATAAAGAACTCAAGAAATTAAGCACCACCAAACCAAATAATCTAATTTAAAAATGGGGTGCAGAGTTAAGCAGAAAATTCTCAACAGAGGAACATTGAATGACCAAGAAACACTTAAAGAAATGCTCACTGTCCTTAGTTATTAGGGAAATGTGAATAAAAAAGACTCTGAGATTCTTAGACCTACCAGAATGGTTAAGATAGAAAATTCAAGTGACAGCACATGCTGGTGAAGATGTGGAAAAGGGGGGACACTCTTCCATTGCTGGTGGGAGTGCAAACTTGTACAACCACTTTAGAAATCAATCTGGCACTTTCTTAAAAAATTGGGAATAATGCAACCCCAAGACCCAGCCATCCCACTGGGATTCTCAAAAGATGCTCCACTATGCTAAAGGACATTTGCTCAACTATGTTTATAGCAGCTTTATTTGTAATAGGTAGAATCTGGAAACAACCTAGATGTCTCTCAACCGAAGAATGGATAAAGGAACTGTGGGGCATTAACACAATGGCTAGCAGATTTTCAAATAACTCACTAAAAAAATGTAGGAAACCACTGAGCAAATGCCAGTGTGGCTATTTTTCTTATGATTTACTTGAGTGGGAAAGCAAGACTGTTCCTGAAGACAGCCTTTGCATCTGTGCTCTGCTAGGAATGCTCAGTTTGTCTACCCCTCCCCTTAACCTGAGATTCTGATCTTTGTTTTTGGAAAACAAACACATGATAAGATGATAAAAAGAGTTGTTGGTCCTTTTCCTGAGTGACCATAGCTTTTTATAAATCACCATTTCTCTATGAACTTGTCTCTTCAATTCATTTAATAAGTACTTTTCTTCTGATCTTCTCATCAGATTTCCAATGAATATGTATGATTTTTATATCATGTCTAAAACCAGGAAAAATAACCAAAGGTCATTTCTTATCCTGTTTTAGTCTGTGATGGACTAGCAAAAAATAAAATAAAAGTCCATTTAATTTAAACTTCTAACCTCTATGCACTATTTGAATTTCTAGGAAAAAGAGAGGAATCCTCTGAAGATGAGTGATTAGTGCTTTAAAACACACAGGGGTCTGAGAGGCCAGATCAGAAACAGACATTTTTTTAAAAATGATGTCTTGAGATAAATTTTTATAACCTCCTCATGCTTCAGTTTAGTCAACATGACCCAAATATATAGTCAAAATTATTTGTCTACAAGTAGTGTAGGAATAAAGATGGAGCAGAGATTGAGGGAATGGCAAACCAATGGCTGACCCATATTGAGACCCACCCCATGGGAGAGAGCTAACCCTTTACCATTAATGATACTCTGTTATGCTTACAGATTGGAAGCCTTTATCCAGCAGCTGATGGAAGTAGATGTAGAGTCCCACAGGCAAACAATGGACTAAGTTTGGGGAGTTTTATCAAAGAGTGGGCAGAAGGATAGAGGGGACCATAGGAGTCAATGATATCACCAGTAGACCTACAGCGTAAACTAACCTAGGTCCATGGAGACTCAGAAAAACTAAACAATCAACCAAAGAACATGCATGGGCTGGATCTAGGCTCCCTATGCATATGTAGGCCCCCTACAATGGCTAACATGTGGGCCCCCTAACAATGGATGCCTCTGACTCTTTTGCCTGCATTTGGATCCCTTTTCCCCTAGCTGAGCTGCCTTGTCAGACCTCAATAGTAGAGGATGTTCTTAATCCTGCTGTGACTTGAGATGACAGGTACCCCTTTGGGGCCTCCCCTTCTCTGAGAAGAGATGAGAGAGAAAGAGAGAGAGAGAGAGAGAGAGAGAGAGAGAGAGAGAGAGGGGTGGGACTAAGAGGAGAGGAAGGAGAGGGCTGGGATGAGTATGTAAATAAATATTTGAATAATGCAATATCTTATTATAGATTATAATAATTTTGTCAATAGAGTATTTGGGGAAGCAATTGTAATAAATCATTGCTTTACAGTTATTTGATATTATTCTGCACCACAAGAGCTAGAGTAGTGTAAGGTTCTAACAATATGAAGGCTCCTATTCTTGTATAAAAAATTACTCATTAAAAAATTATTAAAACTAATTTCTCTTCAATATTTCTGACAATTTAAAAGGACTATTGCAGGAGACCCCATCTTCAAAACACAGAGGAAAAAAACTCAACAAAATGCCTGCAAATTAAGTAGAATAACACATAAAGAGCATTGATCATCACAATCTTGTTGACTTTATTCCAGAGAATCAGAGATGGCTCACCATGGATTAGTTGGTAAATATAATCCATCATATAAATGGCTCAAAGATAAAAATCGCATAATATTCTCAATAAATGCAGAAAGATATCTTTGGCAAAAGCAATAATAAAGCCCCTGCAAAGAATACAAATAGAATGAACCTAACTCTATATGACTATATATATGTATAACAGCACCAGCATCATGCTAAGTGGGAAAAAACCCTTAAATCATTCCTATTCAAATCAGAAACAAGACAGGATTGTTCAGTCTCTCCACTTTTACTCAGGATAGTGCTGGAAGTCTTAACTAGAGCAATAATGTGGGCACCTAGAAGTGTGCATGTGTGTTTGCCCCCCATCTCTGTGTATCTGTATTAGTAGAAGTTGAATTAAGTGGCTTACAACTGAGTTACTATATCTCAGATACCTCATGCCAGCAGAAAATAATCCCCAATACTAGGACAAGATTATTTCTTTTTGGAGTTGTTGGCCAGTAGGTTCCCATAAAAGCCCAAGCATTAATATTGCCAATAGTCTTGACTATCCTCCAAACTTGATGGTAAGAACTGTTTCTGAAGATACCATATACTTGATTCATTGAACATGAAAAAAATCAGGCTGGTACTCACATAAAAGATTCATTCTTTACTGGCTATCTTTCATAGTGCTATAAGGAACTGTACATACTATCAGAGGAAAAAAGTAATTATCAGCCCCACCCAGCTTTGAATCATGCAACTTACAACTAGCCTTCAATATAGGCACACTAGTACAGAAGTAACACAAATGCTCATGGGACTACCCAACCATTTTTGATTGGGTCTAATGTCTGCTTATGGGATGGATCTCATACCTGGCACTGTTAAAGAGGCCAAGGGCTTGTTAAAAGATATGACATAGGTCCAAAGGGAAAACCCAATAATAGTATGTTACTAAATGAGCAGGGTATAAAAATGATTCTCAATGAGTTATTGATATACCTATAAGTCACTGCATTTTCCAACTCTCATCAAAAGAGCTTCTCTTTGCAATGGACAGAAAGTAACAAAGATCCTTTCAACTGGTCAATTTGCAAAAAATAAGAGACTGTCAAGTCTCAAACTTAAATTGGAGATAAATACCACATCTGTCTGTCTCCTCCAAGGTTCAAGGATACATAGGGAGGGTGACAGAAAAACTGGTAGAACCAGAGATGTGTGTAATAAAAAGGAAAGCATTATTTTCTAGACACAACAAGGCTGTTGTATATATGAATTTACAATGATTGTTTCGGCATACACAAGATTGTGGAAGAATGAACCAGACAAAAATTACACCATGCTGTGGGCGGGGGGGGTGTGTGTTGGTAGAGTGTCATGAGATTCTACCACTAGGAGAGAAGCCATTGGCATTTGATAGATTCTATAAGATGGACAGTCAGTTTTATTTAATGATGTGATCCCTGGTAGTCAACCTTTTTTGAGAGCAGGCCCTACTTCCAAGACTAGTTCAGCAACACAAACTTGACTGGATGGGGAATAACAAGAAGAAATAAATCTCCAACTTAATAGGATGGAGGATAAGGCTGGAGAGTTTATTATGAAAGATGCTGTAAAAGTGAATGTGGATGGGATAAAAATACATTATATGAAATTCTCAATAAATTGGCTAAAACATTATTTTTTAAAAGAACAAGGTAATGAAATGATGGAAAAAGACAGAAACAGACACATAGCACAAGCATGGCTCTTTGTCTGCTTAAAAAATCATTTATCATTCTTTTGAAATACAAATACATTGATTGCACAAAATGAAGAAGAGGCCTAGAAGAGTATCAATAGTAGAATACATACAAAGTGAACATGGGAAGGGAGGACACTGTGGTGGAAAGTCTTAAACAAGAAAGGGGGAGTAAAAGGAATAGGTCATGTGGAGGATTGATCAACACCACACATGTAAGAAGATATAAAGACACCCACCTTCCTGTAAAGTAATTCAAAAGTAACTTTTAAAAAAGTTTTAATTGAGGCACGCTTCACAGGATAATGGTGTAATGCTAACCCATAGCATGACTGATCAAATAAGAATCCCAGTACCAAATTGAAATACCTCCCATGTTGCTCCTGGTTGCCACCATAACAACATAATAGGACCTAATTGCTGACAATATCACATATCTTGATTGTCAGACATAAGCAAATCAAGTTGCACTTAAACTGGAAGGTCTCTCCCTGTTTGGTAGCAAACTTTTATGCAAAAGAGCCTTTGAAGGCTGCTGGAGGAAACAAAAATGTCAACAACACTATTCTGTAGCTGGGATATACAATATCACCCTGCAAGACAAGATGTTTCCACCAGTGCAATAGTGGCATCATTGCTATGGAGATAACCAACCTCTCCATGATTGGGATTGAGCATTCACACTTGATACTATATAAATGGTGCAAAAACACATGTCTACAGATGTCATATGCTCTAGGAAAGTACTTACTACTCTTATTCTTAATTTTTTAAAAAATTTTTAAAATTTATTTTCTTCTTTTTTAAAGTTTTATTTTCTAATTTGATAGAAGTCAAACTGCCTTCTGAACATGCTTATACCCATTGACAAATGTCATTTTTAGCTTTGATCAGAGGAAACTTCTCTGTTTTGGTGAATAATGGTAAATTCCAAGGCTTATTTCTACTCAAGGTATTGAAAATAAATGGCGATCAAACACTTGGCATTAAACTAGAAAAGTATGCCCTCTCCTTTAAGATACAGTGAACACCATGACAGAGGAGTAAGAAAAGTTTTAAGATCCAGATGATAAGGAGAAGGGTTGCAAATATCTGGACATGGCATGGCCAACTGCAGTGGCGTGAATCATGTCTTCACAAGACTGGGTCTCTTCACTGTCAATCATGGCAAAAAAAAGGTAACAAGGGGTCATACCCTCCTTTGGAGAAGTATTGGTTATTGATAGGTTTTGGAGAAAGGAAGTATCTGTCTTCAGTTGTTGTATACCCGCTGGTAAGCCAACTAGCCTTCAGTAGATAGCTTCATGTTCAGGGTCATGAAAGTGGCCTTCCTTAATATCAGTGGGTCACAAAAATACAAAAAAAAAAAGATAAAAATGTGGCAAAGAAGGGAATTGATGAGAGTGAAATCGGAAGATAAAAGAAATGGTGGGAGGTGAGAGTAGTTACAGTATACTATATACATGTATTAAGTTGTTAAAAATATATTTAATTAATTAAAAGGATCTTCACAATTCTGCATCTTCTGTTCATTTGACCATTTTAATATAGAGCCAGGGTTGTCTTTAAGAAACTCCTATTCAGTCCTTCTACTCATCAGACTGCAGGGTCTCAAGATAGCAGGTTAAAGGGCAAAGCTGATGGCAATATTCAGAATGTCATCTCCTTCTCACTGAACTTATTAAGCAATAAATATGTTCAGATTGGTAACTTACATAATGTGATTAATGGCAGAGTATATATCAGAGGAGCATTATCTAATGAAATTCATAACATAAGACTTATTTTTTTATCCTATCTTTTATTTTGCTGTCAAATTAACCTTCAGGAAGAATAAAGCAAAAAAATTGACTTTGTTTTGCAGAAAAGAATATGTATGGTTTTAAGTTACTATTGTCACTTCTCATTTCTGACTATTCTCTCTTAGCTACTTATTTATTATACATTATCCTGCCCCTTGAAATATCTCTAATAGAAATAAAAGAATGAAATTATGAGGAACAGAATACTATGACTCTGTTGTAGAAGCCATCTTCATCTTCATCTTATTTTAAGAGGATTGGAAATTGATGTTGAAAGGGGTATCTTTTCCTTTCTGAGTTCTCTCCATCAAAAGCTCAAACTAATTAACTCTCACATAAGTGCATTTAATTTTTGTCTAATATGAAAATGAGACATGTAAATCTTTAATACGTTTACCTATAGCTCCCTTAAATACCTATGTTGCAATAGACTGAATCAATTCTTATCTCTGCTATTACAATTGATAATAAAAATATAAATTTAGTAGGGCAATGAATATGACAGGAAGGAATAAGCAATAGACTTCTCTTACACAACCTCCACCTCTCAGTAACTCCATTCTCACTGACATAAAGATGTATTTGTCTCTAATGGTTAGAATTAAAAAGAAAACCCCAAATACATCTGCATATGCACAATAGTAAGTCAACTCAATTGGTTGTATATGCGTATACCTACATATTCAGATGTGTATATATCCTTATGTGTGTACCAATAATGAAGAAGTGATAAATTTGAGAGAAACAAAAGAGGTTGTGGAGGAAAAGTTGGAGGGGAGAGAAGGAAGGTAGAGAACAGTGTAAATATAGTACTCAGGTATGAAATATGACCCAAGACATGCATTAAACTCAGTTTCTGATGATTCCTTACCACAACTCTATAGCCACTGTTGGTTCAAACTTTGGGAGTCTGACCTCATATGGCTTATTTTAGGCATATTAAAGGACAGCACAATTTGGTGAAAACTGTTCTGGTGATAATTAACTCAATCCTGCTTTCCCTATAAAGCATGCATGAATCTCCTTGAGGAATAAGGTTAACCTAAATATAGATCAGATGTGACTGCCTGAAACTCTTTGTAAAGTCCATAAAGATAGGTTCTGTATATTGACTGAGAAAAACAAGCTGACAATAAGGGTCTGGAGGAGAACCAGTGCCAGGAAGTCTCTAGCCACATAGACACTGCAGAGGTCACCAAGCCACAAAGCATGTCAGCTCCAGCCAGGTGTGTGGATAACAGATATTGCATCCCTTCCCTTGTAGGAAAAATACTGTGTGCTTAACATTCCAAGTTCTCCTAGTGTTTATCCGTGAACACACAGGCAGTTGTGCATCCTACAAGCCCACAACCTGGCTTCTTGGGATATACCCAAAGAAGCTGAAATTTTCTGTACACACAAGAACCCTGTACAAGAATATGTAAGCTTTGTTATTGTTGCCAGAACTTTGTAGCACCAAAATGTCCTTCAGTGGGTTAAGATAATTAAACTCTGGCATATTTCAATGACATAATACTCCTCACTGCTGAATACATAATCTATTCAGCAATGAAAATACATAGAGGAAACTTTAATCCATTTACTAAGTGAAAACTGCTAATCTGAACAACATTGCCTAATTTGTTATTTCAACTGCATGACCGGATGAAGAAGGTCAAACTAATGGGGATTGTGGAAATATTACTGGTTATCAAGTGTGGGCAGAAGGTAGTTTGAGAGGACTTTCACTGTAATGAGATCACTCTGTATGTGGGCCTACCCTTTTTTTCAAGCACACTGAAAGTATATCACAAAAAGTGAGCACTGGAAGTGAACTGTGAATTCTGTGTGGAGACGCTAGGTACACTCAGATTTACTAGTGAAAGGAAGTATAAATTTCTAGATTAATATGTTCGTTGTGCATGTGTGGAGAATTTAAGGGAGTTCTGAATTTCCCGTAAGATTAAAACTGCTATAAAACAGAATAACTTATGAATAAACAAAAGGAAACTAAATAAGTAAATAAATTCCAACTGCTAGACAAAGTCAAAGGGTTAGTAATTTACTGAAAATAGCCAAAGGGAATCTCCAGGTTAATGCTTCTAAAAACAATGGACTCTAAACCTATGAATTAATGACAAACAATCTAAGCTTTATTAACAGATTTATAGATCTTTTATCAGAATATTGGGATAGTAGGTTTGAAGGATACTGAGAATTAATTCAAGTATTTTGATAAATTTTAAATGTATCTGAGAATTATGAGCTCAAATAGTCTAGTGAGTTGTTCATTGTTTTCTCCTAAACACGCTGGCCCTACTTTGCTTGAAGTCTCCTCAGTGACATTGACTGCATGAGTTGTTCTTAAAGTCATGCCTTGTCTCTCATTGTCTATAATATGCTGGCTCCTCTCTCTTCTTCAGATCTGAGAGTCAAACATAATTTTAGACCCAAAAGAGTGACAGAATTTTATTAATCTTTATGGTAGAAACTTGGGAAATATAAGCAAGACCAGTGGCTAAGGATGTTAGACCTAGTGAAATTCAACTAGTTGAGCAGACTGTGTTGATATGGAGCATATAATACAAAGATTTGGGGTTATTGTGATAGCTCAGGTGGCTAGTAGCTCTATAAGCTTCATTTCTTGGCTAAAGCCTATACTTCATAGTGGCTTACAATGAATTTGACTTGAGCAGAACGGGCCTTATCAAATGAGGCAAATAAAAGGGGAAGTCGTGGTGGTACAGTGAAAAGCTGTGAACTCTATGATAGGTGACTAGTTTGTATAGAAACAGCCAACCCCAGATAGGAGACAAATAACTAGGTAACATCAATGGCTGTGTAACTTTATGGTGCTCTACTTGATCCACAAGTGTTAACACTGTTCCTTACACCAAGTAGAAATCCAGTTTAAAATGGCTAAATTGAAGAGCAAATTAAAAAAAAAAAAAAAGCAGAGCACTAATACAATAAGAATTATAATAGAAAATGCTCTAAATGTGTCATCAAAGAGTCATCATTATCACCAACAATAAAAGATAAAAAAGGAGAAGGAATGGACAGGAAGAAGATAGAGGAAACAGGAAAGGGAAGACGAGGAGGAGAGAATAAGTAAACATTCAAGCACAAAGAAGAAAAAAATAAGTGAAGCTGAAAGACGTGAAAATCAAGTTCCCTGCCAAAGCACTAGAAAAGTATGGTGGAAATATTTTTCATGGATAAGAAATCGGTTTTCTCAATTTTGCATTGTAAATTTTACACAGTACAAACATGAACACAAAGTAAAAAGATTGAGAAACTGTAGAAGCCATGAAAGAGAATCAAAGTTCAAGAATTGAAAGCGTCAATGCTGGGGAAAACGCCCATTGTTTCCCGAATATAAATTAAGTACCCCCTCCCAAATGGTAGACATCATTTCCTCTCTCTGCTTTTCTATTTTCTAATTTTTCCTTCTTTCCTTTGGATGTGAGAGATTTGATAAAATGTTTAATCAATTTATCTAGACAAATAAATTCATTGAGAAACCAGATACTTATTTTGTTCTGTTTTTTACTTCCCAACCACAGATTCCTATCCCTGTTCTCATCTCATCCCCTTCCTCTTTCTCTCCTCAGTTAACTCCTCTTCCCTTCCTCTTCAGAGAAGGGCAGTCCTCCCATTGATATCAGCCAAACATGGCATATCAAGTTGCAGTAAGACTAGGCACCTCCCCTTATATTAAAGCTGCATGGGACAATTCAGTAGGAGGACAAAATGTCCCAATATTATGTCCACATCTCTAGTTCACTCAAAGACTACTCAGGGACAACTTCCAATGCAAGAGCACAAGAGTTTTTTTTTTTTTCAAGCTCGCTCAGGGACCACCTCCCTCACCAACACAGTAAATCTGGAATGGAAGTCCAGAGCTTAGAAAATGTGTGGCAAAGAAATGGGTTTTACAGTATATGATTGGATGACATTTGAACAGACAAACATGTCTGTCCCTGATTGGCTGTTGTTATGAGCCAGACCATTTGTGGTCAGTTTGACCAGCAGAAAGTATATTGAGATTCTGGGTGCTTTCCCAAAGCAAGCTGGTTAGTTGCCCATGAGCTGTTGATAACTTGTGTTTTTTCCAGGAATTGTTAGAAACTCGGCCTAGTTAGGCAGAGTGAAAACTGGAAGCCTGTCTGTCATGCAGTTGGACCAGTCAAGCAACTGGTATCGTTAGGGCATCTGGGGTGCCTGCAGGAGGGTCTCTTCACCAACAGCAGTCAAAAGAGTCAGAGATAGTCCCTGCTCTCACTGTTAGGAGTTCCACAAGAAGACCAAGCTGTACAGCTATAATGTGTAAGCAGAGGACCTAAGTCAGACCCATGCAGGGTCTCAGGTTTTGCTTCTGTCTCTGTAAACTCCTATGAGCCCTATTTAGTTGATTATGTGGGTTTTCTTTGATATCCTTGACCTCTCTGGATCCTACAGTCTTTCCTTTCCCTTTTCTGCTGGATTCTCAGAGCTCCTTCTAATGTTTGGCTGTGGGACTCTGCATCTGTTTCCATCAGCTGCTGGATGAAATCTCTTTGGTGATGATTATGCTAGACACCTGTCATTGGTATGGTATTGACATAAAAGCAGACAGGTTAATCAATGGATTCAAATTGAAGACCCAGAAATAAACCCACACACCTACAGATACTTGTTTTTTCACCAAAAAAAAAAAAAAAAAAAAAAAAAAAAGCCAAAACCATACCATGGAAAAGAGAGTATTTTCAACAAATGGTGTTTGTCTAACTGGATATCTACATGTAGAAGAATGCAAATAGATCCATATTTATCACACTGCACAAGTCCAAATGGATCAAAGACCTCAATATAAATCTGGATACAGTAAATCCAATAGAAGAGAAAATGGGAAATTGGTACAGTCAGTGGTACAAGAGTCATCTTCCTGAGCAGGACACCAACAGCTTAGACACTAAGATCAACAATTAATTAATGAAACCTCATGAAACTGAAAAACTTCTGTAAGGCCAAAGACACTGTCAATAGAACAAACGACAACCTACAGACTGGGAAAAGATCTTCATCAACCCTACATCTGAAAAAGAGATAATATCCAAAATATATAAAGAACTCAAGAAATTAAAGGCAAGCAAACCAAAGAACCCAATTAAAAAATGGAGTACTCAGATAAACAGAATTCTCAACAGAAGAATCTCTGATATCTGAGAGACACACTTAAAGAAATGTTCAATGTCCTTAGTCATCAGGAAGATGCAAATCAAAACTACTCTGAGATTCCATCTTAGATCTAACAGAATGGCTAAGATAAAAAAACTCAACAACAGCACATGCTGGCGAGGATGTGGAGAAAGTGGAACACTCCTCCATTGCTCTTAGGAATGCAAACTTGTACAACCACTTCAGAAATCAGTCTGGAACTTTCTCAGATAATTGGGAATAGTGCTACCTTAAGACCTAGCCATACCACTCTTAAGCATATAGCTGAAAGATGTTCCACCACCATACAACAAGGAAGCTTGCTCAACTATGTTCATCACAGCTTTATTAGTAATAGCCAGAATCTGGAAACAACCTAGATGTCTCTCAACCAAAGAATGGATGAAGAAACTGTGGTTCTTTACACAATGCAATACTAATCAACTATTAAAAACAAAAATGTCATGAACTTTTTAGGCAAATGGATGGAACTAGAAAATATCATGTTGAGTGAGGTAACCCGGACCCAGAAAGACATACATGTATTCATTTATAAGTGGATAGCAGTCATAAAGTACAGGATAACCATCCTACAATCCACAGACCCGAAGAGGATAAGTAACAAGAAGGGCCAAAAAGGGATGTTTAAATCTCACTCAGAAGGAGAAATAAAAAAGACATCTAAAGTGGGTGGAGGGCAGGAACTGGGTGAGAGAGGGGGTGAGGAGGGATACAGGGATGTGTGGGATCAGGTGTGGGGACAGGCAGGAGGGCTGGGAGAGAGAGAACGGAATTGTTGAGGGAGCATCTGTGAGAAGGGGAAGGCTCCAGGAGTCTATGGTGGGGACCCTAGCTGAGACTCACAGCATCAGGAGGCGGGGGTTGGCAGGGGCTGGGCTGGGCTGGAACCTAAAGTGAACACCTCCTGTAGCCAGGAGGGACTGCAGTAGAGGGATGGGGACACCAACCCACACGCAAAACCTTTGGCCCAGCCAATCAATGACTGGCCCAACATGACTGTCATGACATTAGAGAGAGACCACCACTGGCACTACTGGTAATATTCTGCTGTCCTCGCAGATAGGAGTCTAGCGTAACAGTAATCTGAGAGGCTTTACACAGCAGCTGATGAAAACAAGTGCAGAGACCCATAGCCAAACATTTAAGCAGAGCTCAGAGCATCTATAGAAGAGGGGGAAGAGAGATTGAAGGAGCCAGAAAGGTAAAGGGAAATATAAGAAAACCTACAAAATCAACTCATCCGGAGCCATACGGGCCCACAGAGACTGAACTACCAATAAGACAGCATCCATGGGACAGTCCTAGGATGCTATACGTACGTAGCAGATGTACAGCTTGGTCCTTACGTGGGACCTCTAACAGCAGGAGCAGGGGCTGCTTCTGACTCTGTTGCCTGCCTTGTCTAGTCTCAATAGGAGAAGATGGGCCAAGCCCTAATAGATATGCCAAGGCATGTTGATATCCATAGGAAGCCTCCCTTCTCTGAGGAGAAAAGGAGCTGGCACAGAGGGAAAAGAGGAGAGGTGAGAGGGAGGAACTGGGAGGAGGGGAGGTAGAAGGGAGGGGCTGGGAAGGGAGGAGGGAGAGAAACTTCCTGCTGAGACGTCAAGTAAATAAATTAATTAATAGAAAAAAGCAACGACAGCAAAACAACCAAATAAAAAATAAGCGATAACCTTGAGCAACATTTAAAAGCATAGAAGGAAAAAAATAAATGGCAAAGATTAAAGTTAAAAGATTAAATGGCAATTAACTGGTTTATGGAGTTTCTTAGATATGAACTGATGTTCAGTTGTGATAAAATAGTTAGAGTAGCATTATGTTCCTGTAAAACAAAAATCTATGTAGAATTATTAGAGTGAAAATCAAGGTATAACTGTTTACGTGCACAGTAATGTAAATAATAGGCAAATTATGTATGTGTATTAGATATATGCACATGTATAAAATTCTGAATATATGTGTGTGGGTGTATGAGGGAGTTTGTGTATATACATATATTAGAGAAGAAACAGCTATTTTTATTACAATTGAGTACAGGGGAAGATGTTATTCAATTAATTTTCATAAAATGTTTTACATTTATAGAGGTAAAATGAAAATATTAAGATTTTAATTACTGGCAAATGAAGCTCATTTCTGACTCATTACTACAAAACCCAGACCGCAGAATGTTAGCTAAGGCCCATGCTATCTAATCGCTAAATACTTCCCCTAAGTGTTTGGCATGCCTAATCTCCTTTTCCACTCACAATAGCACTCCCATAAACTCCCCAGTTTTCAAATGAGGAAAACAAGCCACACAGAAGTAACTATTCTGACTTCATTAAGCAGCTAGGAAGTGTGGGAGCCAGAATTCACAAGCAGTGTGTTGGACCTTGGAGATCTTCTTCCTAGCCAGATAAAAATGAAAGTAGATCCAGAAGAAAATTGCCCATTATTGGGAAAACGGGAATTAGAAAGATCTTATCCTCATCCCCAGAAGTAGGTCCTCTGTTTTGTTGATGTTTCAGCCTTTGGTAGAACATTTACAGCAACCTAGTGCTTGCCTGTCTGGGTAGTGCTGACAGATTTGTTTGTGTTGGTAAACTGGGTGCTCTCTGTAATTCCATCCTTTTGATATAAGGTTCAAAGCCAGAACTATAAGAGAAGGAAATTAGCATATTTTTTCTTTTAAGGGCCATCTTTCAACTTCTTGATAAATGATTCCTTTTTGCCTGAACATCCAGTGTAGTAAATGTTTTTATCTTATGAGATTTTTATCTCAGAAAATGGTGTTGTCAGTGGTTGTGAGCCACCATCAGCCTCTACAGGGGCCACAAAAACTCTGATGTGCTGAGACAACTCTGTTGTGGGGGCAATAAGTTCTTGTACGTTTAGTGTGATCTGATATGCCTTTCTCACCTTCTCACATACCAGGAATGCACAATGCGCATACATACATGCATGTAAAACATGCACGATAATAAAAAAATAAAAAATAAATCTAAACAGTATAAATGAAAACAAACACAATAGATAATTTGGCTGCTTGGATATATTGGTAGCTCTTAATTTTAAACTATAAGTGACGTGATTTAAAATATATTCTGCAATTTAATGTCTAATGTTTTCCTTCTATACCTTTCAATTCAATTTCCATTGAGGATTTGTCATATTTTTACATAATTATACAGACCATGGCTCATGAACCTTGAGTATCCCTTTACTTGGAATTTTAATTTCATTACCCTTTGCCTTGTAAGACTGGAATAACTTCTGAATTTTCTCAGCACGGCTGTCATCCTCAACCATGGGTTGCTTGTTTCTCTACCAACAATGCCAACCAACCGCACCCACATGAGTAAGCCCATTCGTCTTTTCCCATGGGATCCAACAGTGCTTGTTGATACCTGAATCCCAGTCCTGCATTTGAATTTGCATTGCCCAAGCACATCTGCCGGCCTTCGCTGTACTGCCAGCTCCTTGGGGAGCTTAGACAGTGCGCATGACGCATTGTGTGCTTAATGTATGCCTAAGTATTTGTACAAGAATGCATGCTACTGTCATAGCAATGCAATACAAGTGTTTGCTAATGTTCCATTCATGCTAATGCCACAGCACACATCCACCAGATTGTTGGTTGGTTGATTGAAAAAAAAAATCTCTAAGTTTAAAAGGAGTAAGTGATTATCCTGGAGCCATTTTAGTAACCATGGTTACCCTAAACTCCATGCTCCAACATCAAAGTGGCTTCATTAAGTTTTGTAGTTTTATCGAAAAACAAAGAAAACCCTAAAATATATTGGTGGGGACAGCAGAGTGGTAGTTACTATAAAATAGGAGCTGTGCTATCAGCCTAATATGCTATCTGATGCTATTCTAAGCATTTGGGTGAGTGGAAGCTAGTGGTCTACTTGATTAATAGATTCCAAAAGGTTTTTATTTTCCTGTTTATCACTGCTTGCTAGTTCCATCACAGAGGTGGTGGGTAAGGAATAGCAGCTTAGAGGCTTAACTCATAACCTGAGATAAGGTAATTAGCCTCTGGACCGGTAGCATTCCAACCTCTCCAAATTATGAGCCATTCAATCAATTTTGACAGACACAGCTTCTTTCCTGGAAATTTAGTTCACGGTGTTGAGATGCGTTCCTTCAGCAACAGTCTCTATTTCTGAAATCATCCACTGAAAATATCAGTATGCAAGGATTTTTCTCACATTATTCTTATGGTCATGATTCAGCCAAGCTGAGCCTCTGTCAGCTCATGAAGGAATCTGACTATGGTTCAATGCTTTATCACTCTCTTGGCAACTTGCCTGAATTATTGAAAGGAAAAAAGAATTATCCTCTGTTTGAAATGACTAATGAACTTCTCACCACAATGGTGATAAGGGTGGTGTGTGACACTGAAGGACTGTGTGATATGGCCCAGCCACATTTAATGGGAATAGCACAAGTCATAAAGCAAGCACAGCTGCTTGACAAAGATCCAGCAAAGCTAAGCCAAGCGATGCAATCTCTGTCATGTTGTCTCCCGCTTTTTTGCCTTGATCTCCATGTGGTGCGTGCTTGGGGGACTTTTAATATTGTATAACTCGGGGATATAGGAAATTTCTTTAAAATCTTTTATGCCTTCTAGGAGTAGTGCTTTTAAGTTTCCCCAGCAAAGTCCTGAGTATATTAGGGAGATATCATTATCTGGCCTACTTTAAGGTCTTCCTTACACCTTGGAGGTTGTGAATAAGATGCCAGAGATCTCTTTATGAGGTGCGGACTCTAAGGCATTCTTGGAACAGCTGCCCATGCACTTACTTAGAAACAAGATAATCAGAACAAAATAAACTTTAAAAGGAAAACAAGAGTCAGTGGTCTAGAGAAGTTGGCAAGAGATTAAATTAAAAGCCTCTTCCTACTATTGATGGACAAAGAATGGCATGGAGAGAAGAGAGTATTAAGACCTCCCTTTTCTTAGAAAAAGTTAATTCATACAGGGCCACTGTAATGTCGTATGACCAAGGAACAAAGGAATACCAAGATTAGACATATAAATTCTACAAATGCATTGTGGTAGAAATTGAATAATAATGGCAGAAAATTTGGCCTGAAGTCTTTTCCTGGGCCTAACGACAATTAACACTCTGACTATTACAAGTTGATAATACACTGCTTGGGACATGACAATCTGCCAAGGCTGGTTTGGAGATTTTCTTTCTGTCTAGTGCCCTTGGAACTGGGAACAGACTGTCATGCTCTGGCAAAATATGCCCTTGAAATTACAAGACTGTTAAAAGTTGGATTGTAGGGTTGATGAGGGGAAATGATGGTAAAAAGATAATTCTGTTCTGTCACAGTCTATCAACGATGACTAAACTTATGATCAAGAGGACATTAAAACAAATGTCTGGGACAAAAATGATGTGTTCTTTGTTTTGGAACAACCTGCATCTATCCCTGTCTACTGAGTTTTGTATAAATAAAGAAGCACTCTGACTGCTAGTCAGTCAGGATGTGAGACTTCCCCCATCCCCATGTCTGACTTGTTCTTCCTGCCTTCATGTCTCTTGCATCCACCCTATTTTGAGCCTTGCCCTCACCCAGTTTTGGACCCTGGCACTACTGAATCAGAAATGACAGTAAGGTCTGATGTAACAACTACTTGGCTTGATGTTCAGGGGGAAAGGAATCCTTTATACATTCATCAAAAAGTTGAAAGATGGTCTTTAAAAAAAAAAAAATATATATATATATATATATATATATATATATATATATATATATATATATATATATGTTAACTTTCTTCTCTTGTAGTTCTGGCTTTGAACCTTACATCAGAAGGATGGAATTGCAGAGACGACCCAGTTTACCAACACAAACAAATCTGTCAGCACTACCCAGACAGGCAAGCACTAGGTTGCTGTAAATGTTCTACCAAAGGCTGATATGTCAATAAAACGGAGGACCTACTTTTGGGACCTACTTTCTAATTCCCATTTTCCAATAATAGGTGATTTCTTTCGGTATCTACTTACATTTTTATCTAGCTAGGAAGAAGATCTCCAAGGTCCAACACACTGCTTGTGAATTCTGGCTCCCACACTTCCTAGATGCCTAATGAAGTCAGAATAGTTACTTCTGTGTGGCTTGTTTTCCTCATTTGAAAACTGGGGAGTTTATGGGAGTGCTATTGTGAGTGGAAAAGGAGATTAGGCATGCCAAACACTTAGGAGAATTACTTAGCAATTAGATAGCATGGGCCTTAGCTAACATTCTGCAGTGCTGGATTTTGTAGTAATGAGTTAGAAATGAGCTTCACTTGTCAGTAATTAAATCTTAATATTTTCATTTTACCTCTATAAATGTAAAACATTTTATGAAAATTAATACAATAACATCTTCCCCTGCACCCAACTGTAATAAAAATAGCTGCTTTGAGTCTAATATATAGAATATCAGATCTTTCTTCATGTGAATATATTTGAGGCACCACATCCATGAATTTGTATTAGAAACATTACAATCAACAGTTATTTATACAAATTCATACCAAGTACAGTTATTTTAATGCATGTATCTTAATATTGCATTACCTACTTAGTCAGCTAAACAGAAGCATGGTAAAGTCATGAGTGTCTCCTGGCAGCCATGAGATGAGGCGGAGTTTACATGTATGCAGCCCTGCAGTGCCTCAAACACCAAGTAGAAGCAGGAACAAGCTACATGTTCAAAGGGCAGAGATGGGTTGAGAGTACGTAGGAGTTCTAGGAGCTCCATGAACCAAGCACTTGAGGATGGACAGACGAATAGATGAAGGTGAGATAATGTTTGGAATGGGCAGGCCAAAAGAGACAGACATAGGCTTCAAATGTGAGTTAGCAGGCCATCCCAGGTCCTGAGAGGAAGAATGCATACTAGATCCAGATCAAATTAGAAGTGCACCCACTGAACCTACCAGTTTTCATTCCAACTCACGCAAATTTATACAAAATATAAACCCAGGAGGGGAGGAACCAGAGAACTCCACTGAAGACTCAGAAGGCTGGACCAATCGCCAATAAACAGGAAAAGTGATAATTTTTTAAAAAAATTAATAGTCACTCAACATAGAAACAAAGGACAAAAACAAATTTCCTATTTCCTCCAAATATCACAAATTAAATAAGGTCTCCAATGAGATAGTTTAAAATTGAAAATTAAAAATTGAATTAAAAATTAAAAATTGAAAACAGCCTCTGATGTGGATCCAGGGTCACCTACTGTTTCACCACCACACCCTTCAGGTTTTCCTCCTAACCTACCTTCATCTCTCTGTGACTCCTAATGATCTGCAGAACCACTCTCTACCAGAGACCTGAAGTTGCCACATTCGACTGGGACCCAAGTAGACAACATTGATTCTCCTTCCTGACTCATTCTGGTCTCTTCAGACTTTACTCCTAGTCCTTCTGTGCCTGCCTGATGCAGCTCCTCCTCCTATCCCACACCGTTCTCCAGCAACTCTGTCAGTGCAGATTCTGTCTCCCCTATTTCCTCCGTGACACTCCTTTCAACCTTTCCTTCCAGTTCATCTTCATTCCTCTGTGAGCCTCCCCAATCCACAGAACTGCTCTCTACTAGGGATTCCATTTCCCCCACATTTGTCTAGGACCCAGAGTTTTATGTTTAATATATAAGATACAAGATATAAGGCACCAAGATAATGAAGTAATAAGGTACCAGATGCCAGATATTATGTTATAGAGGAGTTTGTTGAATGGGAGCATGGGAGGAGAAGGAAAAAAGGGAAGGGTATCCCAGAGAGAGACAGACAGACAGAGAGGAAGACAGAGGAGAGAGAGGAAGAGTAAGGGAGAAGAGAGAGTAGAGAGAGAGACCATGAAGAGGGTTTGTCCTTTTATATAGCCCTGGCAGGACCATGCCACCTTTGGCAAGTAGGCAATGGCATCACAGGTAGGCAGACTAGAACAGAACTCTAACACACAACAGGCAACTCTAACCAAAGAATGGAGCACCAACACAAAAACTACAAATCTGGATCCTACACCACGAACTACTTTGAATGGTATAACTCCAGATGCCTAGATCCCAGGGCAAAAAGATAAGCATTGACAACCCAGACAATATGCATCCTCCGGAAGCCAGCCATATGTACTGAGAAGAACAATAAAGATGAAACATAAGACCAGGACTTGAAAAATAGCAATTTTGTATTTGACAAAGAAACTTAAAGAATGCCTCAATAAAGACCGAAAACACAGTTAACTTAATGGAAGCAAGCCAAGATATGAAAGTAGATTTATAAAAAAATAAAATTACTATAGAAAACAGATAAAACTGAAAATGAAAAACTCAGGATTTCATTCAAAAATCTCAGAGATCAATGTATCACCCAACTCTCATCAGAAAAAAAAATTCTTCTTGCAATAGATGGTCGCTAACCCAGAGACCAAAACTGGACAGTATAAAAAGAAAGAACCTTTGGAACATTCAGCTCTAAATAGTACGTCTTTATCAGATGCTATCTTAGTTACTATTGTATTGCTGTGATAAGACACCATGACCCAGGCAACTTTGTGGAAGAAAGTTATTTGATCTTATAGTTCAGAGGGTAAATCCATGACTAGCATGGCAGAGATCAAAAACTGAACGCTTACATCTGATTCAAAAGCATAAGGCAGGGGAGGGGCAGGGGAAGGGAGAGAGGGAGGGAAAAGAGGAGAGGGAGGGAGGAGAGAGAGAGAGAGAGAGAGAGAGAGAGAGAGAGAGAGAGAGAGAGAGAGAGAGAGAGAGAGAGAGAGACTAGAACTGAAGTATCCTGAGCTTTGATTCCCCAGTGATATTCCTTCTTGATCCTTCCCATCAGTTCTGCAAACTGGGCACCAAGCATTAAAATATATGAGCCTATGGAGGCCATTCTCCTTTAAGCCACATAAACACCTCTCCCCAAGGGATCTTTGTGGAAGAGGGTTCTGAAAGATTCGAGAGCCAGAGGAGGTGAATGACTCCATGGAAATAGCATCTTCCAGTCACAGCAGGACTGATACAAACATGAACTCACAGACTGTGACAACACATCCAAAACTTGTATAGGTTCAAATCAAACACAACCACAACACTGAGAAGGGGAAGTGGATACAAAGTCTCCCCCTTCCCTCCAACAAGTTATTTGGAATTGATACTTTCTGGGAAAGGAAAATGGGTTTTACTAAGTGGAGTGTTACTGAGAATATCAAGCATACTCCACGGCAAGTTCAGTGCCTAGGAGCATTTGGTCAATGCAAAATGGAATCCATGTTTCCTTGTATACTTTTGTTTTGATTTTGTATGGTTTTGAATATTGGTTTTTGTTTGTTTTGATTTTAGTTTTTGTGGGAGTTTTGTTTTCTTTTATTCTGAGAAAGAAAGAACATAAAGTTAGGTGGGTATGGAGTAGTTAAAAAGTAGGAGGGGTTACAGTAAGAAAAATAATATAGTCAAAGTATATTTTGCTAAAAATAATAAAAAGTTATAAAATATTTCAATGAAGAAATATAAATGCTGAAAATCTTAAGTGAACTATTACTCTGGAAATGAAAATGTCAATAAGTCAAACAAAAAACTCAATGGAGAGCCTCAGTAATAAAATAAATGGTGTGCAAGGCAAATATCATAGTTTAAAGAAAAGTAGACAAATTGGCTGGCTCAGTCAAGATCAATGATAAATTTAATAATACATATGAATGGAGCATGTGAAAGCATTGGACACCAGGTAAAGACCAAATTTATGATTCATGGCACAGAAGAAGAAGAATTTCAAACTAAGGGCAAAAAAATAGTTTTCAATAATATCATAAATGAAAATTTACAAAATCTAGGGAAAGAGAAGTCTATTCAGTTGTGCACATGCACAACACCACACCAGACTAGAAACTCATTATATCAAATTACAGGCTGAGTACAAAGAAAGAGTACTGAATGTGGCAAAATAAAAACAACCAAGTCACAAGTGTAGACGGGTGAGTCAGGATAAGATCTGGTAAAGTCAAGTAAAACTTACAGAGCCCAAAGGACTTAGAAAGATTTGTTTCAAATCCTTTAAGATCACAACTACCATCCCAGGCCATAATACCCAGTAATCCTGTCATAAATGAAGAAGAAATGAACTTCTCATGATAAAAACAAGCTAAAGGAATTTATGAACACTAAGTTATGGAAGATACTGGAAGGAAGACATCAGACTGAAGAAAAGATACACACAACTAAGAGGCCACAGAGGAAAAAAAATAAATGATACTAGAGTAGCTAAAAAATGAATTTTTATGAGGCCAGAGCCAGCTGAATTCACTACAGAACTAACTCTTCCAGAATGCCAAAGAAGTAAGAGCAACACCCCTGTCTCTGTCTCTGTCTCTCTCTCTCCTTCCTCACTTCTCTCTCTACAGAAAATAGTAAAGGAAATATAATCTTTTTAAAAGCTAGTGTTACTCTGATACCAAAACCCAATAAAGAAACAACTGAAAGGAGAGAGATAAATTGTACTACAATTTCTTTATGAACAAAAATGTGAAAATTCTTAATAAAATCCTTGGATTATTTCACCATTTCAATAGATTTAGAAAATCCGTTTGACAAAATCCACTATCCTTTCTTGATAAAAGCCATGGAGAGGAAGGACTGGGTTAGAAGAATGGTATCTCAAAATATTAAAGGCTTTAAAAGAATTGTTTGTGAATTAATTGCTTTTTTATTGTAACTAAGCTTGCTCAGCAGGAGAAATTTCATGTCTGGTACTCTGTACCTGATCAAAACACTATGAAGGGATCATAAGCCTTATGACAAATTTTAATGTTACTGTTTTTCCAAGTGGACATTGTGTCAAGCTATTTCCTAATTCTTTATGTTTATACTTATAGACTGAGTATTTCTCTTGCCCTTAATCATATGCCTTTTTTTGTTTAAATAAGATATTAATATCACCGTCTCTAAACCCCAGGGAACATCACAGAGGAGAGAAAAGAGGTTATGAGAGTCACAGAGTAGGGAGGAGGAATATGAAATTCTATCTTTAAGGCATGACAGAGATATATAATTATGAATTCATTTGCTGTATTTATTTGTACAAGACTAGGCCTGTCAGCATTCAGTCATGAATGATGGAGAGGCTCATGGGTCCCTACTCCTCCTTGGTGAAATACTTGTTATTTGTGGATACTGAAGAAGGATTACTCATTGGCATTGGTGATTTAGCCACTTACAAGTTTCCCACGCACTAGTGGATAGCTAGACCCCCATGTGCACATCAATGGACCTAGTTAAACTGGTGAAGGTGGAGATTGATGAAAGTAGCAGGTGAGTGAATAGGGTAAAGTAAAGACAAAATGTATGATTCATGGGCACAGAAGAAGGAGAAGAATTTAAAATTAAGGGCAAAAAATATTTTTCAATAATATCATAAATGAAATTTTTACAAAATACAGGGAAAGAGAAGTCTAGGGGATGAGTGTAATCAAATTAGAAAAGAAATATAAATGGCCAAATAAACACTTGATAAAGTGTTAGACATCTCTAATCATTAGGGAATTGCACATTAAAAATGTTTTGTATTTCATCTCATTCCAATCAACAAATCAAAAACAATGGTAACAAATGTTGATGAGGCTATGGGGAAGAGGAAACTTTCATCAATTGATAGTGAGATTATTAACATGTAACTATTATCAAAATATGTGAGACTCTTTAACACACTAGCAACGGGCCTACACTGTAACCCACATGTCTCTTATCACACTTGGGTTCATACTGAAAACTACAAGAGAAATATACTTACAAATCCATGTTTCTTACTGAACTATTCACCACAACCAGGTAATGGGATTAGCTTATGTTTCTCAATAGATAAATGAATGAAGAAATATGATACTTAAGCATAACCAATTTTTGCAGCTATAAAAAATAAATTATTACATATAGAGGTAAATGGATTATTAGTGGATCAGATGGGAATAACCACTATAGGCTCATGTTTGAATATGTAGTCCCCATGTTAGAACTGCTTGGGTAGGATTAGAAGGCATGGCCTTGTTGGAGGGGTTGGGCCTTGAGGTTTTAAAAGAGTCACACCATTCCTATCTTCTCTCTGCCTCTTACTTGTGCATCAAAATATAACTCCTCAGTTGATGTCCCAGCCACTATGCATTTGCTTTACCATCATAAACTCTAACCCTTTAAAACCATAAGCCAATTACATGCTTCTTTATTTCATCTTTCATAATAATAGTATTTTATTGAAATACATTTAAAACCAACATTTGATGTTAACCATTCTACTAATACTTCTGATAATTTTACATGATACATCATACAGTTAACAAAAATATTATTTTATATGTGGATAAATTGATTCTATAATTAACTTTGTTTTTAAATATATTTTATTAATTTATTCTTGTTACATCTCAATTGTTATCCCATCCCTTGTATCCTCCCATTCTTCCCTCCCTCCCCCTTTCCCCCTATTCCCCTCCCCTATGACTGTGACTGAAGGGGACCTCTTCCACCTGTATATGCTCATAGGGTATCAAGTCACTTCTTTGTAGCCTGCTATCCTTCCTCTGAGTGCCACGAGGCCTCCCCATCCAGGGGATATGGTCAAATCTGGGGCACTAGAGTTCGTGTGAAAGTCAGTCCCTACTCTCCACTCAACTGTGAAGAATGTCCTATCCATTGGCTAGATATGGATAGGGGGTTCAAAGTTTACTTCACATATTGTCCTTGGCTGGTGCCATAGTTTGAGCAGGACTCCTGGGCCCAGATCTGCCTGTCATAATGTTCTTGTAGGTTTCTAGGACCCTCTGGATCCTTATATTTCCCCATTCTCCCATGTTTCTATCACCTAGAGCCCCAATAGGATGTCTTCCCCTATATCCCAGTTTCCTGGTAAGTGAAGACTTTCATGGGACATGCCCCTTGGGGTAGTATCCAGATATAAGTGAGTATATATCATTTGACTCTTTCTGCTTCTGGGATAACTCACTCATAATGATCATTTCTAGTTCAATCCATTTGTCCACAAATTTCGGGAATTACTGGTTTTTAATAGCTGAGTAGTATCCCATAGTGTATATGTACCACAGTTTCTTTATCCATTCTTCTACTGAGAGACACTTAGGCCGTTTCCATGTTCTGGCTATTATGAATAAGGCTGCTATGAACATGATAGAGCAAATGTTCTTGTTGTGTGCTGGAGCATCTTCTGGGTATATTCCAAGGAGTGGAATAGCTGGGTCTTGAGGAAGCCTTATTCCCAGTTTTCTGAGATACCACCAGATAGATTTCCAAAGTGGCTGTACTAGTTTGCATTCCCACCAGCAATGCAGGAGTGTTCCTTTCTCTCCACATCCTAGCCAGCATGTGGTGTCACTTGAATTTTTGATCTTAGCCATTCTGACAGGTGTAAGATGGAATCTCAGAGTTGTTTTGATTTGCATTTCCCTGATGACTAAGGAGCTTGAGCATTTCTTTAAGTGTTTCTCAGCCATTTGACATTCCTCTGTTGAGAATTCTCTGTTTGCTTCTGAGCCCCATTTCTCAATTGGGTTATTTGGTTTGGTGGTGTTTAATTTCTTGAGTTCTTTATATATTTTGGATATTAGATCTTTGTCAGCTGCAGGGTTGGTGAAGATTTTTTTCCCAGTCTATAGGCTGTCACTTTGTTCTGTTGACAGTGTCTCCTGCCTTACAGACGCTTCTCAGTCTCATGAGGTCCCATTTATTAATTATTGACATTAAGACCTGGGCTGTTGGTGTTCTGTTCAGGAAGTTGTCTCCTCTGCCAATGTGTTCCAGGCTCTTCCCCACGTTTTCTTCTAACTGATTTAGTGTCTCTGTTTTTATGTTGAGGTCTTTGATCCTCTTGGACTTGAGTTTTGTGCATGGTGATAAATATGGGTCTAATTGCATTCACCTGCTTTCTCACAATTACCCTAGGCCAGAAGCTCTGATGCTTTACTGGTCTGGAAGGCAGGAGGCTAGCCCTGTAGTTTTGGTCTCTCACAGCAAGTGATCCCCAGATCCCCTGTACTGTGGGTCCTGTAATTGTCCTGGGTTTCTGAATGTGCTTTGGGTCAGGCCAAAGTGTCCACAGCCTTCTGGGTCCCTTATGGCACCGGAGCTCTTCTGGGACTGAAGCAGGTCAGGTGAAAGAGGTCTGATGGCCACTCTACTCCCTTTTTCCCCGAGATATCCTTAATCCCGGAGCTTTGATGCTCCGCTGGTCTGTGGTTCCTGGTAGCATTTCATGACCCAGACCACTCACAGAGCCTAGGTTAGTGTCACGGGGCCCAATTCACACACATACTGAGTCCAGTTTGCATCCTTGGACCCAACCAGGTCTCGGGGCCTAATCCACGCACTTAGTCCAGTTAGTGCTGAGTCCAGCCAGGGTCACGGCCCAAACACACACTGAGCTCGCTGAGTTCAGCTAGAGTCTTAGGGCCGGGGCTGCATGCCAAGTTCAGCTAGGGACTCTGGGCCCAAAATGCCCACCAAGTTCAGCCAGGGACTCTGAGCCCAAACTGTGCGCCAAGTCCAGTCAGGGTCTAAGGGATGGGACCATGCTCTAAGTTCAGCCAGGGACTCTAGGCCCAAACTGTGTGCTGTATTTAGCTAGAGACTTTGGGCCCAATCACTGTGCTGAGTCCAGCCAGAGTCTCAGGGCTGGGACTGCACGCCAAATTCAGCTAGGGTCTCTGGGCCCAAACTTCCCGCCAAGTCCAGCTAGGGACTCTGGGCCCGAACAGTGCACCAAGCTCAGCTAGGGTCTCAGGGGCCAATTTGCATGCTGAGTTCTGCTAGTGTATCAGGGTCCAAACCGCACTCCGAGTCCAGTTTGGGTCTCTGAGCACGAGCTGTGCGCCAAGTTGAGCTTGGGTCATAGGGCCCAAAACCCGCGCCAAGTACAGCTAGGGTCGCAGGGCCCAAATATTGCACTGAGTCCCCTCTCCTGCAGCAATTCCCACCAGTTACCAGGTCAATAGCCTCTGCCAGAGGGTTCCCAGCTGCAAACCTCAGCCACCGCCTCTACTGTGCTAGTCCAAGAAAATCCGTGCTCATCCCATGTGCAGGGGCAAGCAGATTTTCTGTATTTTGGTCCTTTCAAACTGTGGAGTACTCCCACTGTAGTGGGGTGGGGACCTTGTTGTTCTTGGTCCAGAATTCCGTGCAATTCCCTGAATCATTTACTGGAGCTTCTAAACACGGTCCACGCTGCTCGCTGCCATCTTGGATACAAATGCTCCTTTTTATAAGTTGCCTTGGCCGTGGTGTTTTGTCATAGCAATAGAAAAGTAACAAAGACAAGGTTATAACTACAAATCATTATATTAAATGAAAACTGCCAACTCGGTTTTAATGCAACCCATTTTCTTACATATGGAAAAACTAAATTTGAACTTATATGTGTGTGCAAATGTGTGCATTTATATATGTGAATAAGTCATCAAAATATGAGGGAGTCATAAAAATGTAAGAAGAGATCATAAGTGGAGAGAGTAATGGAAAATATGTGATAAGGAAATAGGAAAAAAGACTATCTGTGGGGTGGAAGGGGCCAAGCTAGATGAAGAAGAGGACATGAGAGAAAGTGGAGGAGGGGAATAAATAAGACTGAGCTGTAGTCTAAACCACAGCACACTGAACACCCCCATCTCACCTCATCTCATCTATGCCTGTTATTCAGAGTCGACCATTTGTCCCACATTTCCTGAATCTTTCTTTCTTTCTTTCTTTCTTTCTTTCTTTCTTTCTTTCTTTCTTTTTCTGTTTTTGTTTTTGAGACAGATCTCTGTGTAGCCTTGGCTGTCCTAGACTCACTTTGTAGACTAGCCTGGCCTCGAACTCACAGAGATCCACCTGTGTATGTCTCCCTAGTACTGGGATTTAAGGCATAAACCACCACGCTCAGCCTGAATGGTTATTTTCAAAAAAAATTTTTTTTCATATTCTTTGCTTAGTTCATCTGTATTGTCTGAGTTAGCTTTGAATCCTGATCGTCTTTCTTCTGTTTGATTCATTCCACTTGTAAAGTTTTCTGATTGGTGTATTGTGTTTTCCAATTCCATCTTCCTTTCAGCTTTCATTTCAATGTTTCTATCTCCTCATTGGATTCAACTGCCAAGTATTGAATTATCTTTGTTATTTCATTCGATCCTGAACTTGTATTTCTTGACCACTCAGGTTTTTATTGCTAACTTCTTAGACCTGAATAAAATGTTTTTCCTAATTTATCTAAATTCTTTGAATTTTTTGATAAAGTTTAAAGATTCTTCTTTTACATTCTGTGCCCTGGGATTCATTTAGGTAGTTTTTCTGTACAGAAAGAAGAACCATGAAGCAATCAGGAATAGAATACCTAGATAGATTTTTATTAGACATCATATCTATAGGACTGATGGATTTAATGGAAGACACGCTACTTTTGCCATTCATGTTGTTTTTGTTTTGCCATTTTTCCTGGGCATGTGACCTGCTTTCTTTGGTGATACTGTTAATATGATAATCTGGCCTTCCTCGTATTGGGTCATTGCAAGAGTTGAGTGACCTAGCAAAGCCAAGGAAAGTCCTGGATGAGCTATGTAACTGAACCAGGCAAAGATGGCTCTAAAATTGTGGGTTTGAAGCTAGGCCTGTGGCTTCAGAGATGCCAAGGCATGAAGATAAGGAGTATCTCACCAGTCAAGGTGGCTCTTGAACAAAGCAGGTTTGAAGGCCACTGATCTGGACCAAAACCTATGGGTGAGTGGATGGCCACAAGCAGGGGATATAGACACGTGAAGAGGGATGGGAAAGGGAAGAAGCGACTTATCTGGCAAAGGTGGTTCACAAAGTGGATTCATAGGTTTCAGGTCTGGAACTAGGCTTGTGGGTTTGCAGATCTGGCTTGCTATTTTCAACACATTATTGAGGATATAAAGTCAATTTAAATAAATTAGTATTGAGATCTATTTAATGCTCATTCTCCAAAATATTATTGTCAGAATAAATATTGGCAGATGTTATATGTCACAACTATTAAAATTTTGCTAAATGAAATGGAAATAGAGTCATGCGTTGCTTAATGATGGGTAATCACTCTGAAAATAGATTATTATGGAACTTCAGAGTGGTTCAAAATCATAGAATAAATTTACAGAAACTGTAATGCTGTCATTAAGAGATATAACCTTAGAGTGATACCATCTTATAAATAATTTATCACTGACCAAACCATTTAACTTGGCACATGTCTATATAAGCACAAGAATCAATGACTATGCATCAAAACTTTAGAAACATATGAATTGAGTAACAAGTATTTATAAATGTTAAGGGATTTTTGTGCCTACAAAATTAAGTCAATCTGTTTCGTAGTCTAACTTTTGTGAGCAATAGTACCCAAGGATAATATATCAGGCATATCATTACTAACCATTCATGTCAAGGACATGATCCACTCTTGTATTTGTTAACAAATATAAAGTCTAGAACTATATAACTTGCTTCTAGGTCATTTGGAACAGAGACGCATGAGGAATTGTCATTGATTACTTTCAGAGCTTCGTGTGAAAACAAAACAATGTTAAAAAAAATTGAAAATCAGAGCTCACCTTGAAAAGTACAGAAAGTGTTCTTGTGATGTTCATACTAATTTGAAACAGTCCTATCATCCATATTCATTGTGTTTCACTAATAGAAGGACCTACTCTAATATAACATTGGGCCAGTTATACTCTTGGTCATGTTGTGGCAGAAACAGTTACAGTTCTGGGTAGATTACAGTTCTGGGTAGATAAAAATTCAAATTACTGTGACTTGAATAAGTTTTCATTTGCCACTGGGAGGCAGGCAGCAACAGCACTGGGTGTTGCTCAGAGGCAAGCCAGCTCTCAGCAGCAGCATTTTAACTGGCTGGTGTTTATCTTCTCGTGTAAAGTTACTTAGACAGGAGAACTCAGGAGGGACACACCTAAGAGTTGCTAGGGTCAATCAGTTGTAAGATCATCATCTTTGAGGGAAGTTGGAAGAATTAGTGTTTATCTGGTATATTGCCATTCCAAACAACACTAAAGTATTCTGGCAAGTTAAAGCAAAGACATATATGATTAGGTAACTAACATTATATGCACTGCATAGCTAATTGTTATTCGAATGTGAAGGCAAATAAACCCTTTTCTTTAAGTAAGCAAATCCTTAATACTATTCTGAGATACACCAATCCTCATCACCTGCTAAATGTAGAAAGAAACTCAAGAATGATAAAACCAGGGAAATGGTTAGCTGACAGCACTTAAGTTAAAAATAGAAAAAAATAGCAAACGAAATTACTTCAATTACTACACTGAATACAAATGTAAATTTAGTAAATATACATAGTATCAAGTAATAATTGCTACTAGCAGAATGAGAAAATTATAGACCCCAACAGCAAATATCAGAAGGCTGATAGAATGGTAAAAAGAAATTTAAGTTGTTATTCTCTTAAGATGAGAAATGTGGTTTGTGTTCAAGTAATTTTATTACTGGAAGAAAAATGAAATAAATAAAATTTAAAAATAGTCTACATACCTTCAGAATCACTGCAAACATTTTAAGGGCCTAGGCAGGGACCAAGGAAATGAATCCAGTGTTTTTGAAGAAGAAAAAGAAGAAATAAAGGATGTACAAGAAGCATCAAGAAAGTATCACACCAAAGACTGAAACAAATTTTAAAAACTGTAATACAATGAACAACCTGATATAACAATAAGTATAATAGGTAAATAAACTTGAAATATTACTTTGATTTAAAAATTAAAATTCTTTCTATGTGATATGTTATATTAATACTAAACCCTACCACTGAAATATGTAGATACAGACTAGGGTATGTACATACCAGACATCCATAAGGCTACAGGTTTTATCCTGAGCAATGAATGCTAAAGTAACTAGTGAAAAAGTAAACAAATGAATTAATGCAGCAAAAATGAACAAAGAAATGGCAAGAAAAGCTATATACAAAATGAAAAATAATATTAACCAAATGATATGTTTTGCAACATATAATATGTGAACATAATATATATATAATATGTGAATATGGTAAAAATATAAGTTAGGATAAAATGATTACTAACTGCAATATGACTGCAACTATTACAGCTAACCTGGCATTTTATTCACACTATGATGAACGTATAATACTAGATTAGAAACTCCTAGAAATTTAAAGAGAATTTAACAAATCTGTAACAATGAAAAAAAATGTATCTTCTAGTTTTTAAGTGAAGTAAATTAAAATATCTTTCTTTAACCATGGTAGAGTTGTAAATCTTTTAATTGTAAATATGCAATGTGGGAACAGAGATATGGGGAACAGAGACTATGAATTTTAAGTTGATTATATATATCTACATATACATATATATATGAAGAATATTTCAAATCTAGAAATAGACTTTGAATGTAATTTTATAAAATAGTCTCAAAGTAATGAAAATTCAGAAGAAAATCTCAATTACTGTGAATTTTACAAGTTCCTTGAAAAAAAAAAGCTGCATTCAAAGAAAAAGTAAGACTTCAATTATAAAATATATTTTAAAAGTCACAAAAATAAATATAAAAGAAAAATACTATACTAAGGCAGCAAACGCTGTAGATAAGACTGGGGCAATGACTTACCCCTGTATATAATGCGAATTCTATTAGAAAATTGCCATGTACTGATTACACGTATGAGGAGCTCACTCTGGAATTAGGGCCCCCACCTGTATTATCTCGAAGCACATTGTTTCAATGTGTCCTTCAAGACTGTAAGCCAGCCCCTGGCCCTATGACAAAGAGAGTGGAAAAGAGCAAAAGGGCCCAAGTGCTAACATATAGTGCCCCTGAGAAGGAAAGTAAATCATTTGAGTCAGCAGCACACTGTGTCCTTGACAACAGCTAGATATAAATCACACCCAGGAATATCTGGCATCATCCCAAAACGTCTGCTCAGAACTATTTATATCATAATGTAAAAATGGTGGTAACAGCTGATTCCAAGTCACTCTGTCATCGACTCTTTCTACTAATCAATCGCTGGGCTACTAACAATTATTCCTGTTGGGTAACACAGGCTCTACTTCTTTGCTGCTTGCTATTTTGTTCTTTTATTTATTATTGTCACCTTTTGTTGGTTTGTTTGTTCCTATTCACTCAGTTAAACTCACTCACTCAAAACAGAAAACAAGGATATTATGGCTGGTTTTCTGTAAGGTGCGTTGCACTTCCAGCTTCCTTGAGTAATTAATAAGCTCACCTGTGGGTTTCCTCACTCTGATTGGCCATTGCGTATCAGCGAAGAGGCTGGGGAGCAGGGCCTCCGGTGGAGGTGGGTGCAGCGGGTATGAAGGACATAGAAGGCTTTTCCTAGGACAGCTCATTTGCTGAAATGGCAAGGGAGGAAGTGCGGCAACAAGGGTAGGGACTTTCCGAGCCTATCAGGCCGATTAGCAGACTGTGGGGTCACGTGATTTCTCAGAAGCCATTTAGAGTAGGCCCAGGCCTGATACGAGATTCCAAGACCTTTATCTTCATTTAGATTAGTGGTTCTCAACCTTCCTAATGCTGTGAGCTTTTACTGCAGTCCCTCGTGTTGTGGTGACCCCTGACCATAAAATGTTTGCTGCATCTTTATAACTTTCATTTTTCTGCTGTTATGAATCGTAATGTACATATCTGTGTTTTCTGATAGTCCTAGGTGACCCCTGTGACAAGGTCATTCCACCCCCAAAGGAGCCACAACCCATAGGTAGAGAACTGCTGATTTAGATGTTTCATGAAGCCAAATAAAAATTGTTTTTAACAAAATAATTTCTATAAATGTTTGTTTAATAGGATTTAAGTTTTTTAAAAAAACAAACTTGTTAATGTAAGCTTTTTATATAAAAAAAATTGTCTCTAGGACTGTTGATGTGCTCCCTCTTCATTTATACTTTGAATAACTTTTAAGACACAATATAGATGTGTTTTGGATGTTGCTATATCCATGCTTGTATTTCCTACCTTATATTTAGTGGTTAATACTAGACCTTCATGGCAGGCACTTCTAGTTTTAAAGTACTCATTTTATATAATATGCCAACTGCAGGCTATGAATTCCCTCGCTGCCAAGCACTTCCAACACACTGCAGAGAGACTAAATGGCTTACTTTTTCTTCTCTCTCTGTCTCTCTCTCTGTCTCTCTCTCTCTGTCTCTGTCTCTGTCTCTGTCTCTCTCTCTCTCTCTCTCTCTCTCTCTCTCTCTCTCTCTCTCTCTCTCTCTCTCTCCCCTCCCTTCTGGGTTCCTTCCTTATCACTTGAAACCTGTTCAAAAAGGAAATTCATGCCAAATCATACCTCGATTGTTTCTTATTAAAAAGGAGGAAATGTTGATGGTGGACAATCATGGAAACTGGTGGGTATTAGCCTGCTCTGGACAGGAAACTTTGTCCCTACAAATTAAGGTGTTTCAACTAACCTAATTCCTAGTAAACTTTTGGGCTTCTGTTCTCACAAACTAGGTGATTGCAAAACGGAGTAGAGTATGCTATTGCTGGTTCTTACAAGTTGCCCCTGACTCTCACTGGTCATGAAGCCTTCTCTCCACCTGCAAAGTTGACTTCTGGCTCAAGCTCAGGGTGATGGCTTCCCTACGGATTCCTATTGACTTTCCTCTCAGATGTACGCATTCTTCATAATTGGTACGAAATAGATTTCTAAGCCTTAAAAAAAAAAAAACAGGAAACAACAAAACAAAACAAAGAGTGTAATATGATGCCACCAAATAGTTTAAGTTAAATGCTAGAGGAAAAAACCGATAGATGCCAGTCCTAGCTTTAGTATGATCCCAGCTATATCTGCCTTGTGTGAGGCACAAGGCAACTAAACGTCTCCCATGGGCAAGCTTTTCTTTCATGCTGTTGGAGCTGGCCATCTGGGTAGTCAACAGTCCAATTTGGAGGCTTAAAGGCAACGCAGATACAAGAGCTAAAGGACACTTAACATCTTGGCCTTGCAGAACACTTCTCAAGGTGCCCTAATCTGTGGTAAGCCACCCATTCTCTTGATTAGAGAGGTTGCGAGTACACTCTGCAAAGATTAAGGTAGATACAAAAAACAAAACAAAACAATGCTCTGAATGTTTCCAAGGGTAGCTGTTGGATCAGCCATATCAATACTTATCCTGACAGACAGCAAAACTGCTAGTAGGCATTCTTGAGGTGCTCCTCCCTAAAAGTAACTCCTGATACCCCTCAACTAATATTTACAAACAAGAGAGGTTAACTGTTCATCATGTGCACAGTCTTAACCACCCAACAGAAAAGTATAACCAAACAGCTAAATGATTGGTAATAACAATACAAAATAAAAATAAACTAGAGTCATAACAAAACAAAAGAAACACCATTTTAAAAGCTGTGATCCAGGTATGACATTAAATCTTGAGTCTAAGCTACCTACTAACTATGTAAGGCAAGCCCAGCTATCCCAGCTAAAGTTCAAAGATAAGTTCTGTCTCACTTCCACTGATGTTACTCTGAAAAAGCAGCCCAGCAAAAAGTAATTTAGAGCAGGGAAAGGCTTATTTGGTTCAATGGTCTAGGTTCGTTAGTGCAGGGAAGTCAATGCCAGGAGCTCAAGCAGCTAGTCACATCACATCCCACAGTCTAAAGTGAGATAAGTGAGTGCACTCTCTTTACCTACATGCCTGATTGCTAGCTTTCTTCACTGTTAGATAGTTCAGGTCCCAGCCAAGGGAATGGTGCTGCCCACAACTGGATGGGCACTCCAACATCAGTTAACAACACAGTCCTCCATAGGCCTAGTTGATCTAGACAGGTCCTTAATTGAAATTTTCTCCCCAGGCACTTCTAGATGACAATTAAAATGAACCAGCACAAGTTCCACCTCTAAACCTGTCAATAGATGTGATTTTGCTTTATATTTGTTTTCTTCGCCATTTTGACACTGTTGGTTATAGATTATTTCCTTCTCTTCTTCTTTCTCCACTTCCTCCTCCTCCTTCTAATATGTATTCCAGCACTGGCTTGCTCCTGAAAACCACTCCTTTGCATCTTACTATATAATCATGAGTATTTTAAACAGTCATATGAGAAGAAACTACACAAGGAAGTGCTCTTAGGACAAGCACGGTGGGGCTTTCCTAACTCTTGCCCTTTCTGGGGTTATTGGATGACATATCATATTACTCTTGCTTAAACCTTGTGTTTTGGTATTTTTACAATTGTATCTTCTAAGCTGTATTACAATATCACACAACTGTGGTGCAGTGATTCTAGCCAGTTCTTATTACAAAAGACCCAAAGCCTTCTTCGCAGCCACTGGGTAAACACGAAGAGAGCATCCTCGTCCCTGCTACCTCTTAGCAAGCACTTGGAGGGAAACTTCCTCAGACTCTGAATGTTAGAGGAAACTAAACAAGAGGATATATTAATTCAAGATGTTTACAAGAAAGTAAAACAACAGGATGTTCTTAGAGGAGATGGTACACCCTGACCCACAGGAAAAGTAATTAAGACAGGAAGCAAACAACTCAAAACTGCTTCAGGAAGACTCTAAAACTAACCAGATTCGTTTGGCTCCTCATTTCCCAGGTGTATATTAACAGTAAAGACTGCTGAGATGCACAGACAAACCCTGCTGCCTGAAAGAAGCAGAAACTAGCAAAACTACCTGGGAACAATAAAAAACATGACTCCCTCATCCAGTCCTTTATCCTGGAACAAAATAACATGAAAACTTCAGTGGAAGCCCTTTAAACTCAGGTTCACACACACTACAGTATGACTTGACTATTTATATTTGGGAGTGACCAAAGGAGATAAAAAACAACCACAATCATTTAGATATATGAATGCTCCTGATCACAACACTAGTGACAATAGGTGAGAAATGGAACTAGGGCAGGTGCCCACTGAGAGACGCATGGCATGTATACACAACAGAGCGCTTTTCAGATGTAACGGAAAGGCCCTCCTAGTTATCAAAGCAGGAATGCCAGCTAAGTATAAGTAAGGTAAGTATTGTATGTTCACTTGTATAAAAACTAGAAAAGGCAACTTGAAGGTGGAATAGTGATTACTACCAATGTGAAAGGGTGTGGTAGAGAAGAGGGTAGAAAAGACATGGATGAATATAATAAGTATCTGCCATATGCATATATGGATAGGAGGTATCACAGTGAGCACCATTGGTATGCACAAGTAATAGGATTTAATGTTCTGTCTGTGCAGTTTATTGATGACAAAGAGCGTGTGTCTCAGTCAACTTTGCAGTCCTAGGACAGACATTGGACTTGTCCAGTGACCCAGAGCTCTGCTCAGTTTAAGAATAAAGCAGTCCTAGGCTGTTCCTTATTTCAGCTATGCGATACTGTTAAGTGTCAGGAGTGAAGCTAAAATTTTACACAACAGGGAACGAATATTTAGTGAAATAAAAAACATCTATTCTCAAAATTAGCATAAATGAAAATTTTAAATGATAAGAAATAAACATTGTCTCCTTCTAATACAAAGGATATGTATTAATTATTTGAGTTACAGAAACTGAACATCTTGTCCTGTCAGGCAAAAGAAGCCCTGAAGTATTGTGAACGTGGCATAGTATGTCATAGAGCAAGTGTCTGGTAACTACAACAAGCTTCAGCATGTAGTATGCAGTCTTCATAAACTGAAATAAGTATCTAGTTGTTCTTTTAAGGAACTTTCATTAATTCACTTCAGTATCACTTTTATTGTCCCCTGCAATAAACAATCAAAAAGTCTGTAGCCCACTTTCCGTTGAACTATAGTTATTGCCTATGCTTTCACATAGAACATTGAAAACAAGAAACAGCTCCATTCACAACACCTGCTGTCACCAAATGAGCAGGCTGAAGTGAAATTTTCTTTAACAATATGGCTTTCCCAACTTCTAGATTTAAACTGTTATTTTTTTTTCCAACTAATTCTGAGCAAGAATATTTTCGTCCACTAAATTGGAATCTCTTGAAGTGATCTCGTAAATGAACTGCTGGAAACAAAACGAATAAGTAATTGATAGTGCTGGGAAAATGACACTCAATCAACATGATGAATGGAATAAATGAAAATGATTGCACGGCTTTTGATATTACTGCTAAACATACGTTGCACAGTATGCCTGATATGTGTCAAATACGCCATCATTAGAGATTTTCCTCAGCCAAGAGAGATGCCACAAAGCATATCAAGGCATTCTAATTTTGACAAGACGTTCAATACAGTGTATGAAACATTTGCCATGGAAATAACTGTGTGGCTTCCTTTGTTTCTAAACCCAAAGGTCAACACATGCTGAAACAAAAACACTTTCTCATCCTATTCTTCTGTTGCTTTCTCGGCAAGTTCTACTTATTGAAAACACACAGATGAACTTCTTCCCCAAACGAAAGCACTATTGCACATTTTTTTATTTATCATCATGAGAGCCACATTATACATTTGTGTGATGTAGTTCTTGTTAGCATCCAGGGTTAATGTTGTTGTGCCTGTGTTTGTACCAGAAGCTTGTAGTGTTCAGTGTCCCTCACGGTTAAATTTGGCTTCTGTAATAATAAATCACATCAGAGAGAAGAACTTCTGCTTACTATTCTGTATGGGTATGGTACTATACTAAAGGATACTCAGGCATTCATATTTTATTTATATTTCAAAATAGGTTTGATTTTTATAGAACTCCTTTTTTATTTTATTTTATTTTATTAATTTTAAATAATTTATCCAGATTACATCTCAATTGTTATCCCTTCACTTGTATCTTCTCATTCCTCCCTCCCTCCCTCTTTCACCCTATTCACCTCCCCTAGGCCTGTGACAGAAGGGGACCTACTACCTCACCAGATGATCACAGCCTATCAAGTCTCATCGGGGTAGCCTACTTATCCATCCTCTAAGTGCCATCAGGCTTCTCCACCAAGGGGAGGTGGTAAAATAGGGGGTACCAGAGTTCATGTCAGAGTCAGTGCCCACTCTCCACACAACTGTGAAGAATGTACTATCCATTAGCTAGATTTGAATAAGGGATCTAGATTTACTGCATGCATTGTCCATGCATAGAACCATCCTTGAGTAGTTTGAAGAGTATTGGTATTAGCTTTTCTTTGAAGGTCTGGTAGAACTCTGCACTGAAACTGTCTGGCCCTGGGCTTTTTTTTTTTTTTTTTTTTTTTTTTTTTTTTTTTTGAGAGACTTTTGATGACTGCTTCTATTTCTGTAGGAGAAATGTGACTATTTAATTTGTTTATCTGATCTTGATTCACCTTTGCTAAGTGGAGTCCATCAAGAAAATGTTCATTTCCTTTAGATTTTCAAATTTTGGAGTATGACCTAATGCTTCTTTGTATTTCTTCAATGTCTGTTGTTATGTCTCACTTTTCATTTATGCTTTTGTTGATTTGGATAGTGTCTCTATGTCTTTTAGTTAGTTTGGCTAAGGGTTTGTCAATCTTGTTGATTTTCTTTAAAAAAAAAAACAAGCTCTTGGTTTTTTTGAGTCTGAATTGTTCTCTTTGTTTATAATTTATTGAATTCGGCACTGAGTTTGATTATTTCCATCTCTCTATTCCTCTTCTGTGTTTCTGCTTTTTTTTTCTAGTGCTTCCAAGTGTGTCATTAAGTTGCCTATATGGAATGTTTCTAATCTTTTAATGAGGTCACTTAGTGTTATGAACTTTCCTCTTATCACTGCTTTCAATGTGTCCCATAAATTTGGGACCTTCTTTTCACTGAATTTTAGCAAGTCCATAATTTCTTTCTTTATCTCTTCCCTGACCAAATTGTAATTGAGTAGTGAGTGATTCAGTGTCCATGTGTGTGTAGGCTTTTTGTTATTTCTGTTGTTGTTGAAGTCCAGCTTTATTCCATGATGGTCAGATAGGATACAAGATATTATTTCAATCTTCTTGTATCTGTTGAGGCTTGCTTTGTGACCAAGTATATGGTCAATTTTGGAAAAGGTTCCATGAGGTATAATCTTTTGTGTTTAGGTGAAAAGTTCTGTAGATATCTGTTAGATCCTTTTGATTCATGACATCAGGTAGAGTCATTATTTCTCAGTTTAGCTTCTGTTTTGTTAGCCTACACTTTGGTGAAAGTGGGGTATTGAAGTCTCCCACTATTAATGTGTGGGGATCAATGTGTGGTTTAAGCTTTATTAATGTTTCTTTTACACATGTTGGTGCCCTTGTAGTGTGGGCATAGATGTTCAGTGTTGTGATGTCGTCTTGGTTGAATTTTCCTTTGATGAGTATGAAGTGTCCTTCCTCATCTATTTTGATTAATTTTGGTTGAAAGTCTATTTTATTAGATATTAAAATTGATACACCAGCTTGCTTCTTATGTCCATTTGCTTGCAATACCTTTTTCCAGCCTTTTACCCTGAGGTAATGCCTCTCATTGTGGTTGAGATGTGTTTCTCGAACACAGGAGAATGTTGGGTCTTGTTTATTCATGCATTTTGTTAGTCTGCGTCTTTTTATTGCGGAGTTGAGACCATTGATGTTGAGAGATATTAATGACCAGTGATTTTGAGGTTGGTTGTGGTAAAGTGTTTGTGTGTTTTCTCTAGTTATGTTTTTCTGCAGTAGGTTAACTATTTCCTGTGGTACCTGGTTGTAGTTTGTCACTTGGAGTTCGAGTTTTCCTTCTAGTAACTTCTGTAGGGCTGAATTTATGCTTAGGTACTGTTTGAGTTTGGTTTTTGCTGTGGAATATATTGTTTTCTCCATTGATGGTTATTGAAACTTTTGCTTGGTATAATAGTCTGGCCTGGCATTTATCATCTCTTGAGTTTGCAGGACCTCTGCCCAGGCCCTACTGGATTTTATGGTCTCTACTGAGAAGTCAGGTGTAATTCTGATAGGATTGCCATCATATGTTATTTGACCTTTTTCCCTTGCCACTTTTAATATTTTTACTTTGTTCTGTACATTTTGTGTTTTGATTATTATGTTGCAGAAGGATTTTCTTTCCTGGTCTATTCTATTTGGTGTTCTCTAGGCCTCTTGTATGTTTATGTGCATCTCTTTCTTTAAATTGGGTAAATTTTCTTCTTTGATTTTGGTAAAAATATTTTCTGGGCCTTGGAGCCAGGTGTCTTCTCTTTCTTCAATTCATAGGCTCCTTAGGTTTCATCTTTTCATGGTGTCCTTGATTTCTTGGATGTTTTGTGTCAGGAATTTTTCAGATTTAATATTTTCTTTGATGGTTGCATCAGATTCCTCTGTTGTATCTTCTACACCTGAGATTCTTCCCTCCATCTCTTGAATTCTCTTAGCAAACATTACCTCTGCATTTTCCATTTTCTTCTCTAAGTTCTCTCATTCCCAGGTTTCTTCCATCTGTGGTCTATGTGTTTATCATTGCTTCCATTTTCATCTTCAGATCTCGAACTGCTTTATTGACTTCCTTCATCTGAATGTTTGCATTTTCCTGAATTTCTTGCAGTAATTTCCTCATTTATTCTCTACAGGCTTCTGTCATGGTCTCTCTAAGGTCCTCAATCTGTTTGATTGTGTCTTCTTGTATTTGTTTATGGATTTTATTCATTTCCACTATTATCATCTTCATTACCAAGGATTTGATGCCATTTTCATGTGCTTCAGTTGTGTCTGAGTTCCCAGGGTAAAATACTTTGGGATAACTGGATTCTGGAGGTGTCATTTTCTTTTGGCTATTGATGCTTGTGATTTTTAACACTGGCCTTTAGTCATCTTACTGTCTTTGATGTTGGGAGACCCTGCTCACAGCTACAGGAACATGGGGCTTGCTCTGGACTGGAGCCATGGTCTGAGGCCAGATCCACCCATTTTCCTGGGTTCTCCATGCGCCAGAAGATCCAGATGCCAGCACTTCAACTCCCACCAATAGGTTTTATTTTATGTGTTATGAGATGTATTACAATTGGGAGAAAAACACATTATGAAGTCTGAAGTCTTCCTTAATGACAACAACCAGATTTGTGCCCCTCCGTGAATTAACTCTACTGCTTAGATCTTGTTTTCATCTTATAAAGTAATATGTATATAAGGCGATGATCCTTGCCTTTTGTCTTATGATTTTTGTTGAATTTTTAAAGCTTGTATATGATATTTGAAATTTTAATTATTATTACTCATTTAATTGCTTTGTTTGATTAAATGGTAGTAATGATTGGTGACAGAAAAATGATGATGAGTGTTTTATTTTTCCCAAATATGGCTATTTCACTAAAGTGAATCAGTTATACTTTTAGTGTATGCATTTTTTGTTTGGTTTGCTTTGGTTAGTTGGTTGGTTGTTGGTTAGTTGGTTGGTTGTTGGTTAGTTGGTTGATTGGTACTTCTTTTTTAGTTGAATTTTGAAGGAAAGTCAAATATCAAAGAAAAATTATAGGCTTTGATTTTTTTAATTTAATTAATTTTTTCATGTGAATCCATGTTTTTTGTTTGTTTGTATTTTGTTTTTGTTTTTGTTTTTGGCTTTTGATGGTTATGAGCCACCATGTGGTTGCTGGGAATTGAACTCAGGACCTCTAGAAGAGCAGACAGTGTTGTTAACCTCTGAGTCGTCTCTGCAACCCTGGTTTTGATTTTTTAAACCTGCTTTATTTGAGGCTCCTAATGCCTCTACCGCCCGTCCAACCCACCACCCCTTGGTAGGAGAGAAAGAAGGCTAATAGGGACAAGGGATGTAGATATTTTTAGACTTCAGTTCCTTGGGGCGATTCCACACTTCATCCTCAGGATTCCAGCAGTCTAACTAAATACCAAACAACAGTAGAAAGCAGCAAGAAGAAAACAGCAGCAATGGAATGAATCAGCACCAGCCTCTTTGAAGTGTTCTCCAGATATTTCTCTCTTGGAGAATCTAGAAGAGATCTCTCTCTCTCTCTCTCTCTCTCTCTCTCTCTCTCTCTCTCTCTCTCCTTCTTCCTATGGGTTTGTATTTATACCCTCTCAGTGCTGTACCCAGATCGTGAGATGCCCCCTGAAAAGACCACCAGGACTCGATACCAATGCAATATACATGAGGACCTTTAATTGACCCAAGCAAGACTCTGACCAGTCACCAACACAGTGGTATCCAGAAAGGGCCCCCATCTCTGAGATGAGGATAAATTTATAGGTTCCTATGCCTACTAGTGCCCCAAAACAGGAGGGTCCTAACCTGACAATCATCTATTGGTTGAGTAACATAAAGAGATCTAACGTCTAAAGTGACAGGCTACAGAAAATGGCTCCAAGACAATCCATAGCTTAGCTTCCTTTGTTCTCTTTGTTCACTACTTTGTCTAGGGAAGTTTCTGGTTTCTTATTAGCACTATCTCTGGTGGACAAGAAGGATTGTGGCCATAAAACTCGGTCTCTTATCAACTCTATCTCCAGTGGTACCCTTTGCATCAGTCACTAGGCAACGTTATCTCTAATGGGGCTGCTCTTTGCAGCTGGCCAGATTATCTCCTGTGGACCTATTTCTTAACCTTTGCCCCAGTTCCCTGAAATGCTCTCTCTCTCTCTCTCTCTCTCTCTCTCTCTGTTCCTATTTATACCCTCTCAGATTGTGCACAAGGATGTTTTCCAGCTGACAAAGATCACTCTCCCTCTCACAAGGCTATTATTTGCTGTGGATAAACAAAAGGCAGTTTCACATCCCACATCTGGCATCAAAACAAAAACATTTACGTAACGTGACCAAAACTTTCACTACGAAAATAACTTTAAAAATAATAAACATTTGACACAAACTGGAATCATCTGGGAAGAGAGAACCTTTGTTTAGGAATTTTGTCCATGTGACTAGATGTTAGGCAAGTCTGTAAGGGCATTTTCTTGATTAATTATTGATTCGGGAAGCAGCAGCCCACTGCTGACAGTGCCACCTCTAAACAAGTGTTCCTAGATTATATAAGGAAGGCAAATGAGCAAGCCATGCTAAGTAAACAAACAGATTTTTTTTTTCATTGTCTCTGCTCAAGTTACGGCATCTAGGTCGCTGCCTAGAGTCCCTGCCTTAGGGTCCCTCAGTGATAGACTGTAAGCTGTAAACCAAATAAAACATATCCTCATCAATTTTCTTTTGTCACAGACTTAATCATAGCAAAACTAAGCAAACTTAAGGCATTAAATACAGAAAAATGACTATAGAGTCTGCAACATGGCTCATTAGGAAAAGACACTTGCAATCTGTCCTGACACATAACTTCAATCCCAAAGAGTAAAACAATAGAAAGAGAGAGAAGTGAGTCCTTAAAGTTGACCTCTCCACATACAGGCCATGACACGTGCCTTTCCAAAAATCCAATAATCTTCTTTAAGAATGAGTTCTCATATAGGATATCCCATCCCAAGTGGTTATCTCTGGACACATGCACATGCAAGAAATGATAAGTGAACTCCATAGGTTGTATACACATATACATATACATGTACATGTGCATATATGTATGTGTGTGTGTCCGTGCATGTGTGTAGCAATAATCAAGAAGAGACCATGAATTTTGGAGGGTGGGCAAGGGGAGAGTTTGGGATTAAGGCAGGGTGATGTATGTATATTGCTCATATAATTTGGGTTTTTGTTGTTGTTGCTGCTGTTTTTTAGAGACAGGGTTTCTCTGTGTAGCCCTAGCTGTCCTGGAGCTCACTCTGTAGACCAGGCTGGTCTGAGTTTCAGAGATCCACCTGTTTATGCCTTCCAAGTGCTGGGGTTAAAGGCACATGCCACCACTTCACAGCTTAAATGAAAACTTGTAAAAGATTCAATAAAATTCCAGAAAAATTCTGACAGTAAGGTTAATTTGTTCTCCATAATGTCTATCTTAAAATCTATTTTAGAATTTGGGAGGTTGCATATTAAGGATTGAAAGCCAGAGTCTCTTGCATGCCAGGTTCATGCTGCAGCACTGAGCTGTTTCCCCAGGCAGGGGAAGAGGAATGACAGAGTAAAGCGGGCATCCTTCCCACACCCTGAACACTCATCACAAGCTCACGAAGGCCAAGTTGAGCCAGGCTGAGTTCTCTGGAGACCAAACTGAGCTGGAGTTTAACTGAAAGATGTTTATCACTCATTGGGTTATTAATAAAAATGAAAAGGAGTTGAACAGGAGACATATTAGGTCTTTTGGAGATCTGGAAGGAGATATTTGGGGTGAACATTATTTTATATTATATATATTAGATTTTCAAAGAAAATACTTAAATATTTTATTTTAATGACTATATTTTGTGGAAAAGTAAAAGAAACAACACAGAGCAGAAGAACCTGTGACTCAGGCTTAATGCAGCCCCATGGAAGCTTTGGGGATTTGGATAGAGAGGATTTGGCCTCATGTGCTCGGAGTGGTCTCCCATGGATGTGTGTCGCTTTGAAAGGGATCTGACTCTAAAATCTGCTGGATATAAGTAAGACAATACTTGAAGGTGACTGTTCCACCACTATAGATAAGAAAACCATAGCTCATTGAGAGGGAGTTGGAGCATGGTGTAGAGTCCAAAAGCCCCAGAAGATAATGAGAGGGCTGTGAGGTGTCAAAGGAGTGTGTAGAAACAAAAAAAAAAATGATTTTCACCTAGCGCTTACTATGTTCCAAGCACTGCACTAGGTACTCTGTTGATGTTTACAGCTCTCTGTGTGTATGTAGCCTTTCTGGGTTTTTTTTGGGGGGGGGGAGGGGTAGGTAAGTACAGAGGACAGCCTTCATCTCTGAACTCAAGGTCTGGAAGGTGGCCAGAACACAGCTGGGGCATTCCAGGTTCCCGCCATAGCTAGCATTCTCACATGCCACAGGAGGGAGAGACACTTCTGAGCAGTTGGTGTCCATCCTAAATCGTACCAGGCTTCCATTGCCTGGACTTCATCCCCCGTGGTATAACCAGCATCCTAATATTTTTGAATTTAGAATTATCAAAAAAACGTTAAGGAAACATTTAGTGCCATTCAACCAAATACACATTTTGGAATAAATTTAAGATTTGAGTTTTACGGTTTGTTATAAACTGAAGTCAATATCTATACTTTCTGTCTAAGTTAAGGAAAATCTAATGGGGAGTTAGGGGAGAGAGTTGATTCAAGTTTTCACAATCAAAAGGCCAATTGGTATTGTTAGTATTTAACAGCTACTCAGAATTATATTCTGGTGAACTGCATAAAATTAAAAACACTCTCACCAATTAAATAAAATGAGCTTCAAATTGTAAGTATCTGATGATTGTGCCTTCTGTGATATCTTTAGTGATGTGGAAAATGGGGAAAACAGACAATGTTTAGTGAAAAGTGCGGTCAAATCCAGCAACTCACAGAGATTAGTCTCTCTCAAAAAGTTAATGCAACACTAGATAATAAATTATAGAAAGATTAATCCCCCTTTTCCTTGTAAGCTATTTAAATTAACAATTTATCACACTATGGACTATTTTCATGCAACCTTTTATTTAATTACGAAAATGAATACTATTAACCCAAACCTCATAAGTGTTACAAATATATAATATGTCTTGATTATACAAAAACCAAAAGAACAAACAAAAATAGATTTTAAAAAACCCACAACTCTGCAAGATTTTAATGGGGGAAATTACAAATCATTCTTTAATAGTCCCTGTGTATTGTTTCATAGCAATTTTACCAACTTGGAAATAAGATAGCATGTCAGCCATCTGACAAGTTAATAAATGCAGCACCAAAAAAAAAAAAGGTAATAAATAAATAAATAAATAAATAAAAATAAACACAGCACCTTCACCATCATTGCATGGCATAGTGGCAGGCTTCACTGCAGAAAATACCTGATTTCAAGGTACATTAACTCTGATCAGTGCAACTGTAACAGCATTTAAATCCAAATGTTCTGGATTTTACACCAATCTATCCCATTTGCTGTTTATTTTATCTGACAAATTTTGACTCATCTCTAAGTTTCAGGGTTCCCCCGCCCATTTTTGAAAAAAGAAAACAACATTCAAGGATGTTGGAAGGATAGAGTTTGGTGATATATGTAAAATAAGCTTCACAAACACTCTAAGTCTCAAGGTCAGTCAGAGAATATCAACTTAATGAGGTTAGCCACAGGGTTAGAGGCACCTCACACAATTTTTTCTCCAAGAAAACACACAACTGAAAGGTTTTCATTTCTGTATCTTATTCAAGAAAAATAGCATTTTTGTTTTGTTTTGTTTTGTTTTAATTAATTTATTTTTTTTTACTTTATTAATTTATTCTTGTTACATCTCAATGGTTATCCCATCCCTTGTATCCTCCCATTCTTCCCTCCCTCCCATCTTCCCCTTACTCCCTTCCCCTATGACTGTTCCTGAGGGGGATTTCCTCCCCCTGTATATGCTCATAGGGTATCAAGTCTCTTCTTGGTAACCTGCTGTCCTTCCTCTGAGTGCCACCAGGTCTCCCCCTCCAGGGGACATGGTCAAAGGTGAGGCACCAGAGTATGTGAGAAAGTAATATCCCACTCTCCACTCTACTGTGGAGAGTGTTCTGTCCATTGGCTAGATCTGGGTAGGGGTTTAAGGTTTACCACCTGCATTGTCCTTGGCTGGTGCCTTAGTTTGAGTGGGACCCCTGGGCCCAAATCGGCCTATCATAATGTTCTACTTGTAGGCTTCTAGGACCCTCTGGATCCTTCTACTTTGCCATTCTCCCATGCTTCTCTCATCTAGAGTCCCACTAGAATGTCCTCCCCTCTGTCTCAGCTATTAAAAACAAGGAATTCCCGAAATTTGTGGATAAATGGATTGAGCTAGAAATGATCATAATGAGTGAGTTAACCCAGAAGCAGAAAGACTCAAATGGTATATACTCACTTATATCTGCATATTAGCATTTTTGTTTGAACTACATTTTAATAAATTTTGTTGAATTTGGATAACCATATAAACAGTTTTTAAGATTCTTTTCTACCATAAACCACATGCCTATACTCTTTGTTTCATACTTTCTGTAAAAAGTTTTAGAGACTAAAGAACAAAATATGTGTGTATATTTAATATTACATTAAATATTTCTTTCTCCTTTCACACTGTAATCTTTGTGTTGTTGAAGGTTTTGGTTTCATGTGTCATGTCTTTTCCAGATTTTGACTAACATATACAAATTATTTTTATTGTTCTGTTATTTTTATAAGAAGCTGTGACTTACTATAGTATTTTTGACACTATAGTATTCTTAAGTATCTTGGGTTTTCTTTTGAATATTTGCATCAAGCTTTGGAAAAGATTTGAATGTACTGATACACTTCTCAATGAATGGCAGATTTCAAAGTGCACCTAAATGTGTAAAAAATCAATTGAATTTTAAGCCATAAAATGAAATAAATGTCTGTAAATCATATAATTGATAAAGAAATTCATCTACTATGTTCAAAGAACTCCCAAACGATGTATCAGCAAAGAATTGAAAAGAAACACATAGGAAGACGACATCAGTTGTGATGAAGAAAGTGGCACTTAAATCCCCAGTGAGTGATGTCTATTCTTCTTTGAATGTAAATGAAGGCATCTAACAATCCCAAGGTCTGATGGCAATGTAGGGCAATCTGTAATACACAGTACTATTGGGGATAGAAAAATTAAGCCTGTCTTAGAGAAAGCTTGGCAGCCTTGTAGATAAAAATCTGTTCTTATTATACGCTTTATTTGGATATCTACTCAAGACACTTAAAAATACGCACACAACTACAGCAGTAAGTTACTGATAAGCAATTTCACAGCACAAGTGATAAACTTCCACCGTTCTGAATGTCCTTTGACTCCTGGGCTGTACCGTTCACACAAGAGAATGATACTCAACAGAAGACATTTGCTGATCCCAGGGATGTTCTATCAGGCCCAAGTAAACAGACCCAGCACCAGTCTATTCATATGCCTGTGCAGAAAAAGACACAACTCTAGGAGTGCAAACATGACCGTTAGGTTCCAAAGGACACCATAGGGAGTACAGCAAGGGGCAGCAAGGAGGCATTTCACAGTCATGAGACTTGTACATTATGGTGTTAGCCTTAAATGGAATGAAATAACTAGAGTTGGCAAACACCACCACGAAGTGATGTTTCTTTTATGTAATTTTTATGAGCATACTACTGTTAACACTTGCTTTTTAAATTCTATTTTATTTGAGGTATTGACTTCTCTTCCTTCCTTCCACTGGCCCCTTAACTCTGAGTAAAAAAAAAAAAAAGAATGCTAGTGGGGAGTGAGGGTACAGATCTCTTCACTTCTCCTGGCTGTGTAGCGTCAATTGGGTTCTTTGGGGACAATTCCAATCTCTGTCAGAAGCAATGCAGCAAGCAGTCTCCTTCAAGCCACTGTGGTGAAATTTTAATAAATTTTGTGGAATCTCTGTCCACCACATTGATCTCTATTCTCTTCAAACTGCTGCGCATCACATGCCACCACCTCATGCCATACTTTCTCTCTAACCACTCTCCTATTTATCTTCCTCAGAGTCCTAGGCCGCCTCTGTCTGTGCCACATGAGGCAGCTGTTAATGGTTGGCAAAGACCCCACATGAGACAATTATAATCTATGGACAAACTAATGCTTAAAGTAAAATCCCACACTTGGGGTGAAAACAAGAACATATTTATATAACATATAACTGAGTTTACAAAGAAAATAAAACTTCCATTGCATATTACAGCCCAGATGTCAGAATTACCAAGCAAAGAACATTGAAAATTGTAAAGGAAATATATACAATAGACAGGTAGACATATCTGAAGAGTTATGTATTCAGATCCTTGAGCTAAAACAATTGTCAATCAAGATTTAATTGTAAGAAAAAGTGTCTATTAAAATATATTAAAAAGATAACTAAGACAAAAACAAGTTAAAGCCAGCATTAACTGCAGAAAATTATTTAAGAAGTACTTTCCTCCTCTTTTTAAAATTTAAATTATTTATTCAGTTACATCTTGATTGTTATCCCCTCCCTCCCATCCTCCCTTTCCCCCTCCCTCCATCTTTCACCATATTCCCCTCCCCTAGACCTATAAGAAGTACTTATTATACATAAAAAATAGTTTAATACATAAGAATCCAGGAAACAATACATTAAATGAGAGAAACAAATAGACAAGAACCAAGAAGTAACCAATCTTGTCCAGGGAATCCTAGCATCAAATGCCCAATAGTACCAAGGGAGGAGGCAAGAACTGCCAATAAACCAAGCAGCCAGAACAGCAGACACCAAAGTCATAAGTACTAGGAAACCCATAGCAATTATAAACTTGAATGAAAATGTTCTTAATTCTATATTTAGGACTAGATGAAAATACATGAAGTTGTGGGGCAGGTTGGGAGGAGAGATAGATCTAGAAAGACTAAAAATGAAGAGTGTGGGTTATTATGTTCAAAATATATTATGTAAGTTTATAAAATATTTAACAAATTAATAAGTTAGTTAAATTATTAAAGAAACAGCATCCCTATTCTCTGCTGCCTTCTAGAAACACATATCATAGCTGGGAAGGATATCCAAAAACTGAGAGTTAAAGATTGGATAGAAACTATTAAGTCAACGGACATCACAGAAAGAAGATGTAGCCGTTTTCACATTTCATGAAGCCAACGCAAACAAAACTACTCACAAGAGACAGTGCACGGCTATATATTGAGAAAATGAGAAATCCATCAAGAGGACATAAATGTCATATTTATTCATCAAACTTTGAGGCTTTCTATAGCACAGAGCAAACCCTAAGAAGCAAAAGAGAATGTATAGACCCAGACACAGTGATGAAGGCAGACCCCCAGTTCCCTGCTCTTCTACTTACATACGTCTCCCAAACAAAAATTAGCAAAGAAACTTCAGACATAAATCAAATTGTGGATCAACTGGATATGAAGATATGTACATTAAACCCATCCCAACAAATCAGGAACTTGAATTCTTATTTATCATAGAATCTTCGTTAGAACTTGCCACATTGTAAGCCCAAATACACACACACACACACACACACACACACACACACACACACACACACACACACATAAATCCTGTACTAATTCTTGGCATCTGTAATGGTCAGGGTTCTCTAAAGTAATAGAACTTAGAGAATTAATGTCTTTCTGCATATATAGAATGGTCTTCAGTAGATGCGGGAATCCTGAAGGAGTAAGTTCTAACGCCAGTGAAGGAATGCAAGCAAACAAAGAGCAAAGCTTTCTTCCTCCATGTCCTTATACAGGCTGCCAGCACAAAGTACAGCCCAGATTAGCTCTAGATTAAAGGTGTGTTTTATTACCACAAAGATTCTGGGTTAGAAGTACATCTTTCCACTTTAGATTAAGAAGAAATCCCTCATAGGCATACCCTCCATTTTTGTGTTTCAGTTATTGCCAGATGTAGTCAAGTTGACAACCAAGAACAGCATCCTATCATATCACAAGGCATTAAAGCTAGAAATCGGCATTAAATAATATGCAAGTATTTGAATACTGAACAGTTTAATTTTGAATGATCAATTTAATCTTAAATGAAGCAATTAGGAAGGACAATTTAAATTTCCCAGAGTAAAATAAAAAATACGATTTACCCAAAGAATTTTTTTATAAGAACAGTAATGGGCATATTTCTTCACACTGAAAAGTAAGAGAGCATCATAGACCAGGAGTTTTGTTCTGGTAAGACTAAAGATCACCACAAGACCAGATTTAGCCCCAGAAACTGCATAGAGCAGTACAGGCCAAGTGTTTAGGATCAAGTGGGATTAGAGGTCACTGAGAGAGCAGTGTTTCCAAAACTGAGTAAGAGACTGGAGTCCCTACTTTTCAGGTCAGTGGCCTCTGCAGGGCAGGGAGTTTATACTCCAGTGATCCCACAGGTCCCCACAGCCCCGAGGTTCTAACTGCAGCCTCCAGGTGGTTCACAGACTTCAGCAGGACTTGCACTTTTCCCCAAATGGGGTTCACAGAGTGATTGAAAGGGAATAACTCTAAGAATGCTACACTCACTAAAGTTATATTTCAAAATTGCTGAATAAACAAGGATTACTCAAGTCAAGTGGAAATAGGAAAAGAAATTCATGGCATAGACAGAATGATAGTCATGCAGGAAACAGCAGTAAGAATCAACTAATGTAATTAACGTGAAATTAAAATTTTTCTGTACAACGAATGAACCTAAAAGCAGGATGGACAGCCTACATTCTAGGAAGGAGGTCTTCGAGGTTTGACAGATAGAATAGACATGGAACTAAGAAATGGATGACAATTCAGTACCTGTTGCTGATGAAAACCAACTTGAAGGAAGAAAGGGTTTAGTTTGCCTTGTATGTACATGTCACAGTTCATCATCTGGGGTAACCAAGATGGGAGCAGGTCCAGAACCTGGAGATGGGAACTGAAGCAAAGACCATAAAGGCACAGCGCTTACTGGCTTGCTCTCCACGACTTGACTTGCCTTTTTATACAAGCCAGGCCTACTTCCCCAGGGGTGGCACTGCCCAAAGTAGGCTAGGCCCTCCCATAGCAATGTTATCAAGACAATGCTCCTAGAGACATCTGAAGGAGGCAATTTGGCAGTTGGGCTCCCTCTTTCAAAGCTACTCTACGTTGTATAATATTCACACACACACAAAAGAAACCTAACAAGTAGAACTAAAGAGTAAAATAAAAACAGCTCCCAGTCAATAATGGTCGCATGACCTAAACACACAGTTTTCTAAACGAATAGAAACGATAAATTCATATTTTAATAGTGTTCCACATTGGTTGATATCTGTCAGAGATATGCAAATTAAAACTATTGTGTGATCAAATCATAATTGCCATCATCAAGAAAAGTCTTGATGGGACTGTGAATCCCGGCAGCCATCGTGGAAACTAATGAGGAGTCTCCTGAAAAGCACACACACACACACACACACACACACACACACACACACGCACGCACACGCACACGCACAAGCACACGCACACGCACACACACACACCACACACCACACACACTCAAAGAACAATCAGCTGCATGACACCCTGGCACATAGAGTCCCGAAGGAATCTCCAGCATCCAACAGAGACACACGTGTCCCCATGTTTGTGCTGGGCAAGCAAAGCAATTGGAATCAGCCCAGGTGTCTATAAACAGATGAATGGGCAAGAAACATACATAGATGGGTAAATATTCCCACTTACAAAGGGCAATTTTATCCAGCTGTAAAGAAGAATGAAATTTGAAAGTCTTCCATGTGAAAGCTCAGAAAGGACTTTGTATGCCACAGCGTCTGCAGCATTGACTGACACATTACCTCTCCATTCCACCGATCAGACATGTTAAAACGGCCTTAATTAATAACAGCCTGTTTTTTCTAAAAATACTGATTATTGTGTTTGCTCTTTGATTTGTTGCTATTGTTTTTGTTGATGGACTAATTACGGCACTATGGCATCCAACGTCTCTGGAATACCATTTGTGTATGGAGTGGAGAGACCAAGTGGTCAGAAGTTCTTCAGACCTTCCTGCTCATACCGTTAGCTATTATTTTTATTTCTGCCCAGAATGTTAATTTCCTTGAGTTTTCTCATCTTGGCCCTATTCTTTCATACCCATCTTGATATATATAATTCTGTGGGACACTAGGCAGTAAATTCATGAAGGAAGTCATTCTGCTATATTTGTATATTCTACTTTTTCTTTAGAAATTTAAAATTGCTTACAAATTTTAAAGGGCTAACAAGTCATCCAGTGGCTTAAGAAAGAGTTCTTTGATTTCAACCAGCCAAACTTATGGTGCTTAACTCTGTCCAGAGTTTGGCTTCTAATTAGAATAAATTTTTTCATGTCCCTCTGTGAAAGGGGAATATAAGAATTTAGTCTTAGGCCAGTGTACCACTGTAAGACTTGCAAGGTGTACAGTACCATTTTGGTAGCACATGCTGATAACTCATAATGGTAAAAAAAAAAAAAAGTCTTCATAAAAGCCTTTTCCTATCATGATGCTCTTTGTGTAGAATTTCAAAGTAGTGACACTCTTTATTGAAACCATAGGTGCTCATTTGTTTTATTGAATAGTTAACCAGGGTTTTCCTTTGTTACTTTTTCTAGCTCACACCCTTGCACAAGGGTGCTATAAGCCATCACTACCATTTTAAAATGGTAGTAATAGATCTTAAAAAATCAATTCTCAAAATGTTAACAGTGTGTGTGTGTGTATGTGTGTGTGTGTGTGTGTGTGTGTGTGTGTGTGTGTGTACACAAGAGTCTGTGTGCTATATTGTTACTGTGGAAACTTTGACATACTTAGCCTCTTTAATTACAGAATCTAGAAATAGAGTGAATGGCGCTCGAGGGCAATTTTACTAAAGTTTGAGAGAAAAATAACAGAACAGCAAGCTGTAAATCTTGGCAATTTCCAGGAGAAGGGGAAGGGAGATGAGAAAGAAAGCCATGTCTTTTGAGTGAGGATCCAGTATGCTCAGCTAGCAGCCACATGACAGATGGTGAGGGCTCCACAAAAACAGTGAAAACCCGCAGCAAGGCAGGGAAGGCATGCTGGCTTTGACCCGCATTCAAAATGGAAATGGGGGAGAGAATTATGTTCTTTTGAGTCCTAACTCAAAAAGGTGGATGGACCTCTTGGCAAGCTCCACAGTGCCATCAAATAGAGTCTGCACTGAGATGAGGCTTCTGGGAAACAAAATGCATTATCTCATTAAAACATTGTTTACTCTTCACATGTAGGCTTCCATCCAGGCTTACAGGTAGAACAGAATAAATACCTTTTCTTTTTTTTCCATTTATTTATTAATTTTTTTCTCCTTTATTAATTTATTCTTGTTACATCTCAATGGTTATCCCATCCCTTGTATCTTCCCATTCTTCCCTCCCTCCCTCCCATTTTCCCCTTATTCCCCTCACCTATGACTGTTCCTGAGGTAAACCTTAAAGCCCTACCCAGATGTAGACAATGGACAGAACACTCTCCACAGTAGAGTGGAGAGTGGGATATTACTTTCTCACATACTCTGGTGTCTCACCTTTGACCATGTCCCCTGGGGGGGAGACCTGGTGGCACTCAGAGGAAGGACAGCAGGTTACCAAGAAGAGACTTGATACCCTATGAATAAATACCTTTTCATACAGTGACTTAAGTTCTAAGAGACAGAAAAGTTGTTTTTTGTTTGTTTGTTTGTTTACTATTTCTAGTATTACTAGAGAAATAGTTGGGATCAAGCTTCAACATCCTAAGGCTAGTGTAACGTGTGTGTGTGTGTGTGTGTGTGTGTGTGTGTGTGTGTGTGTGTTTATATGCAAGTGTGCTATCCCATGCCTGCATGTATGTGAAGAAACCAGAGTTCTATGTTAGATATCTGCCCCTAACATTCACCTTATTTCTTGAGACAAGATCTCTCCCTGAACCTGGAAGCCACTGTTCTGTGCAGCTAGCTGGTCAGGGAGTCCTAGTGTCCTCGGCTTTCTGCCCTTGCCTCCCTGACGTGTAGTTACAGATGTGACTGTCATGTCTGGCTTTTATGCAGCTGCTGAGTATCCAAACTTTGCTCCTTCTGTGCAGTCAGCTTGATTGCGTCACTAATAAAGGCAGAGTCACCATCAACGTGTTGGTTGGCATCACATTAGGAAGGAAATCAGAGCCCTCCCTTTGGTGTCCTTTAATGAAGAGTGGTTCAGATTTGGATTCTCTGCTTCGGGGTGCTCCCGCAGTCTTTCATCCTGGCTGCCTGTCTGTCGTACATTCTGAATCTATGCCTGCCTCAAGACTGCCTGTGAATCTGTTCCCATACCTGTGTCCGTCTGTTCCACTGTCTGTGCTTAACACAGGGCTTTCTTCTGTCTGCTGAACAGCACAGCAATGACCAAAGCGGGATGGAATAATGAGAGAAATTTCACAGACATCTTTAATTGACCTGCAGGAGGGATTAAGCCCCTGGCATCTGCCTATCCTAACCGACCTGACTAACAAAGTACCCTTGTGTATAAAGCAATAACCATGTGTTGCTTCCATCATTAGTGGTGAGTATCCACTCATCCACGCTGCTGCCCTCAGCCCCTTGTCTGTTTCCAGCAAATGATCACCACAATACACATGTATCACTCAGGTGTGACGCGAGCAGGCGGGCAGATCATTAAGATTACAGCTATGCATTACTTTAGGTTGTAAACATTGATTACATGGGAAACTCAAGGCAAGAAAGGCTGATGGCTCCATTGATCTCTTACTGGGAAGCTCAAAAACCAGGCTGAGTACACAGTAAAATATCAGAGTGGTCTCAATGTGTGTGACCAGCTCTGGCTGTGAGGGTCAGCGCAAGTTCCAGCCTCTTAGAATGTAAGTGAGATTTTTGTCGCAATACTGCACAGCTGAACTCGCGATCACGCAGCAAGTGTTTTATCTACTGAACTGTCTCCCCAGCCCCACTTTTTCTGCCTAGCATTTGCTATGTACATTTTGATCCATATGTTTGGATGACAAGAATACTTGAAAGTGGTTGTTCGGCTCTTTCTGTTTAACTGGGATGCAGAGTGATCAGCTGCCACCATTCCTTCCTGTTATAAAGGACCCCATCCCTTCTCAAAATAACTCCTGTTCCCTTTATTGATGCTGTTAGGTATTTTCTCTCAGCATCAAGGGGAGGAAAGCTGTGAATGAGAGCCCAGCTTGAAGCCCTCTCACAAAGACTTCCTGCCAGCTGCCCAAATACAGCTACCTAGGGAAGAAGAAACTGCGAGGAACCTGCTGCTGCTCACACACACACACACACACACACACACACACACACACACACACACACACACACACGTGCACGCACCCAGACCGGTGGGACCAGAAGAGACCTTGATGGAGTGTGACCCTGAGGGAGCTCCAAGGAAAGGGCTTACAACCTCTCTGCTCCCAAACATCAACTCGCATCAATATGGATGCATGCCCAAGACCTGCAAAGGTCATGCTAGTTGGCATGCCCTACCCAAAAAAAGGATGAAAATGTGTGAAGGTCCCACCACTAGCTGAAGAGCCATCGGCAGTAAATGGCTGCTAAGATTTGAGGGGCAGTTTTGTTCAGCGCTTAGACCCTAACACACACACACACACACACACACACACACACACACACACACAATTAGAAAAGAGTTCATGAATTTAAAAACATGGTAGAGTGAACGGAGGAGGAGTTGAAAGCAGAAAAGAGAGGTGAGGGAGTGATGCAAATAAATTAAATTATTAATAATCTGTAAAAATGAAAATCTACTATTCACATTATATAATTAATACTCTAAATTCATTTTAAAATCTTCAGAAATAAGTTTAATAATAAATTTGTAGAAAAATCTCTAAATAATATATTTCAAAGCAGTTACTTGGGTGCTCCATTTGGAATATCATGTCCTCACATATGTACTTGGAGTTGCTAGTCTAGTCCCCTCAGTTTTGGAGTAATATATTGTTCAGCTGTTCAGAAGTCATCAGCCATGGGAATTTTTCCGTGGAACCCAACATATACCTGTCACTACAGAGCCTCTGTCTATAGCACCAAGCCGACCTCCCTCTTTTTCAGTGCTACGGTGCCAAGTTTTACAAGAGTTTGTGAGTAATTTAAGTTTACTTTGTCTTTTTCATATTATCTATTCCAAAAATAGCGCATTTGTACAATACTTGTTAATCCTGAGATTCACCAAGGGAAAACCAATTTCACCATTTTGGGTCAAATTTAAGGCAAGTTTTGTTAAATATTAAATACTGACAAAGAAGAGACGGACTTTAGTTTGAACCATTCCCTTGAATTTCCCAGCTGAGAATGGCCCTGGGCCATGTGTTGAAAGGGCTTATAAGGACAAACCTATATTTCTCATGAGACTTTACTATTTTCCAAGAACTACAATTCCCAGCATTCCCAGGAACTTACCTGGTTCTCGGGCAGGTGGAGCTGACAGGTTTATTTTGGGCATTACATACTAATGATTATAAACCATTTTTTGGTCAATTGTAGTGCTTATCAGTCATAAATATAAGAAGTGCCTGGTATATGTGATGTATGATCTGCAGACACTACCTAGAATGCCAGCAGCTTCCTGTTATGACTAATATGAGCTGTGGGCTATGCCTCCTGCCCTTTAGACCTTAAGATATAATACAAACTGTTGAGAGCATGTCATAGCTGGTTACCAGCCTTTAAAGCATAGTCCACATGACAGCATTTTGTGATGAGACCCAAAGCACCAGAGTAAAACAGCTTTAGAGAAGTGTGAGCATGCGTCCTCAGGTGAACTGAGGGCAGGCTCTCCGAGACGGCCACTTCTCTTTCCTGGAAGACTCTGGGAGGAAGAATGGGAAGAAGGCTTCAGGATGGGTGTCTAGCCGTAACCAACAGGGAAAAGAGGAGGACCCAGGGGCCTTATAAAATAGCCACGGCAGCGTTTGTTTGGTGGACTCCTCACCTCAGACCCCGAACACACAGGCGTCGTTTTTGTTGTTTTTCTCTGCGTCTCGGTCTTCTGTATTTCCTGGTCTCTCAATTCATTTTTCATGGAAGAGAATCAATTCCTTTAGGTATCTCCCAGTACTTGAGCACACGTGTTTTCACAGCTGGAGGAGAGCCTACCTTGTTACGTTGTGTTCTGAGCCTGCTCTAGGAGAAGGTAACAAGGTGAGTAGTGCATGAAGCAAGTCCTCCATTGTCATCAGCTCACCCGGGCCCTTCTAAGCAACCTCAGGATGGAGATGACCTCTGCCCCTCAGCATAGTCCTGAAGCTAAAATGGCAACGTGGACTGAACTGAAATATTAAGATTAACACATGAAAGAATCCAGTTTGCAAAGACTGGGAAATTTCCTTATCTAGGCTCCATCTAAAGAACAGCAAGCATACGAGTAAAAATAAAATCCAAAGGGAGATTCCTGGACTTTGGACTATAAGGTCCTATAGTCCAGACGCTGCTGTGGCTCACTACTCAGCTTACAGGCCACTCCCACTTTCAAGAGTGATTTTTATCTCATAATAAGCGGTCTCCATTTCTTTGGAGGTTTTTGTAATTGTTGTTTTTGTTTTCTTTTTTCTTTTTCTTTTTTTTTTTCCTTTGGGGCGGGGTGTTTTGTTTTGTTTGGTTTGGTTGTTTTGTTTTGTTTGAGACAAGATTTCTCTGCATAATGTTGCTTGTCCTGGAAGTTGCTTTAAACATCAGGCTGGTCTCAAATTTACGGAGATCCACCTGTCTCCGTCTCTCCCCAGGGCTGAGATTAAAGGCATGTGCCATCAAACCTGGATCTATTTATTTTTCTAAGGATGGCCCACAATAATTTCCTTTGCCTGGGAACACAAGAGGGTTGGATCCACCGCTTTCTGAACTCAGCTCTCTTGCTCAGTACTCTGAAGCAAGCCTCCCGGACCTCCTGGGCCTCCATGGCTCACTTAAAAAGTCATGACTTTAGCAGGGTGTGGTGGTGCATGCCTTTAATCCCAGCACTCCCGAGGCAGAGGCAGGCAGATTTCTGTGAGTTCGAGGCCAAACTGATCTACAAAGTGAGTCCAGGACAGCGAGGATTTTATTCTCCACGGCCCATCCTCTATTAGTGGCTGAGAGTTTTCCAGCTTCTCTGTAACTATTGTTTGACTCTCAAACTCTAAGAAAATTGTCCCCACTCTTTCTTCTGCTTCTGTTTTTAAACTTTTACTAATGAGAATATTTACCAAAAAGGAGAGCCTCAGTTTCCGGAGTAACTCTTGGAAAATGTCAATCCTACAAAACATTCTTTCACGTGCATATAAGACGCATTTACGCAAAATGTGCCTGTTGGGGTATTATTCATAAGAACAAGAAAAATCCAGAAGAAACAAAGTACAAAGCAAGACAATGGAATACATTAGTATACTATAAGTAAATGAATTAAAATTTCAGCACAAATGAAGGGCAGCATGAAGCACCAAAAAGGAAGTTATAAAAAAAATATGTAGAGAATAAATGATACATGGTAGATACTTACTTGTATTTGTATATTACAGCACACACTTTACCCATGATTCAAGTAAAGAACTAGGAATGAGTACAAATAAGTACATGGTAAACAATGAAAAAAGATGGTAATAAACACTCAGTTTCACTTCCTTCTGCAAGAAAGAGATAAGGGTGTAATGCAGTCGGGACTCAGTACTAATTGATAGCATTCATTTCCTACAGAAAGGGTGAGCACTTGAACGACGGCTGTTTCACTGCTCCTTATGTGTTGGTGCATTGATTTTATTTTATTATTTTATTTACTGACTTATAGTCTGATAAAGCCAAAGGCAAAATGAAAGAAAAAAAAAACTTTGATACTATGAATCAAATGATGCCTAGTCTGAAAATAGCCATGGAAGTGAATACAGTCATCCGTTAAAATAAAAATCAGTAATTATGACAATAATTTTAAGAAATAAACCTTGAAACGTTCTAAAGGAGAGACTACACGTTCAGACTTGAATGGACAATGAGACATTAGCTAAGTGCAAGACTGACAGAATGGCCTGGCACAAGAAACGGAGCAGCACCGGCAATTTTTACAGCGCAGAGGCTGTGTGAGAAGGGAGAAAGAGACTCTTACAGGCAGATGAGCTCCGAGGAAGCATGTGAAATGGAGCAAGTTGCAAACAAGAGTCTGAAGAAGCCGTTCGTTCGTTCGTTCCCTTTCGTTCATCTGGATAGATGAGCAGCAAGTTCTTCCTGAAGTGAGTGGAATTCCTCCCTCCCCAAAGCATAGAATGCTGTTTTGCTTTTATTAAGAAACTCTCCCCAGTTCTTATTTGCAACAAAATAGCAATTTTTTTCATTTTGAGGAATCATTCTCTGTTAATGTTATCCAACGCCTGCATGTCCACATGCATTCACCATACTTATTAATACTGCCCAAGACACAAAAGTACTTGGTTGAGAAGTCCTTAAACCCAGGGACTAGATATCTCTTTAGTCATTAACTTTATATTGGGACAACATTGGTTTATCATTAAGAAAAAGAGGTAAGTCTGTTAAGACTTTACCTTTAATGAGGCTTATATTCCATGGGAGGCAAAAAGGAAAACACGCTAGCCTGGAAGGAGGCCATGTACATGAGACCCATGAAAACATGCAAGTCTAACTTTCCGAAGTCCACATAAATGTTGCAAGGAGCCACCAGCTAAAAAGCAGAGAGGCTCTGGGGAGATTGCAGGCTACCTGACATTTTCACAGGAAAAACTATAGTTCACAAGCATTTGAACCCTTGAGTTTATGATATATTTGCAAATGAGATCTAGTTACACAATCATCATAAACTGTGAGGGTCCTGAGCCATGAAATTAATGCAAGAATGCCTAGTCTTAGTGACTGACAGGGACACAGCCCACAGCGATGAATGGCAAAACTGCCTGTGGGATTTTATCTCCCCAGAGTATGACTCCCCTAATGGTCTCACAGCAATTCCAAAACAAATGTACAATAAAAATGCAACAATAATTTGATCATAAGGAGATACGAAAAGCCAGCTCACTAGGTATGACTGAAATTCTCAGAGCCATAAAGGAGTAGCTTAAAAAGTAGAGGGCAAGAACATGAAAAAAGAGCTTAACTTTTTTCCCTCAGCTTTATTTTTACGTGTGTGGGTGTTTTGCCTGCGTGGATATCTGCGTGCATCTGTACATTGTGTCCTGGTACCTGCAGAGGCCAACAGAGGGTGTCAGATTCTTTGGAACTGGACTTAAAGATGATTGTAAGCTACCATGTGGGTCCTGAGGATGGAACTTGGGTCCCTTGGAGCAGCCAAGGCTTTTAACCACTGAGCCATCTTTCCATCTCTGAGCTCAACTATTTGAGAATTAGTTATCTGAGGTAGGGAGACTGTTTTGAAACTTTGATTTAAAAAATTTTTAAAAACTGATGGTATAGTAAATAATTATGTAATTAGTTAATTTCCTTCATTATAAAGTCCCATGAAAATAATTTTGCAAAAGTGTAAACCATGTGGGAAAGTTTTATTCTCTTGAGAGACTCCTCTTTTTAAGGGTGCATGAATGCCATGAACACGAAAACTGTGTGGGAAAGGTGGGAATTAAAGTCTTGTCCCTTATTGAACATTAGACTAAGGTCTTGGCTGTGTATCATGATTTCGTGTTACTTAAAAGTGCATGTATGTGTACACACACTCAGAGAGAGAGAGAGAGAGAGAGGGAGAGAGAGAGAGAGAGAGAGCATATACAAACTCTGTTAAGTCCTTACATTTCTTTTCCTGCTTCCTGAAGCAAAACTTAATTCTGTTGCAAACATACAGTGCAACTAAGTTGAAATTTCTGCATACTCTACATGTTCAGACAATAAAAGACAAATTTAAAGAATTGCCTAACCAAGAAGTTTTAGGACATAAATCCGTTTCCAAATTAAACACATGCATACCAAAATATGATAAAGTTAATTTTTGTATTCTCTCTTTTAACTTCAGTAGAGAAGATAGCACTTAGCTAGCTCTTTGAGATCTTAAAGACATAATTTGTACAACATTTTAAAATCAAAATTACATTTGCTGTTGCATGAGAAAGCATTAAATTATAGGCCAATCAGTACTTGAAGTGTTCCACGATTCTCTTAGAATATTTGATTAAAAAATAGATGCAGGTGTAATCAATAATGCATATACGTTCAATCAGGAAACATAATTTTCCTCTTTGGTCTTTTAATTGAAACCTCAAAGATGAGCATGTTTTTTTTTCAGATTGTGTTATGCTCAGAAACTGGCTATTTCTATGTGGTTGTGTATTTTTTAATGTCCCCAGCAATTTTCTTCAAAGAAAAGACGTAAAACATTTCTGCTTATGAAATATCCACTTCCGTGTTCCATATGTGAAGGAACAGCAAAGGTGGAAGTTCCATTCACTCTGTCAGCTAGTCATGCTGTTTGGGGAAGGAAAAACATGCCTGTACTGTTTCTTATTTTCATAAGAGGCCTGTTCTTGTGCTATGGGAAGCTCAGCACATAGCAAGCCAATGTTGGTTAAAAAGGCTTATACTCGTGTTTGGGAGTAATAAATGCATCCATTATTTATAGATGATTAGGTGAGATGGGTAGAGGACATCTTCATCAGAGTAGCACCCTAAGTCTGGGCAGTTTCTGGTGAATGCACCTCCTTTGTCAGTCTGTATCTCACACTGCATAAAAGTGGGGACTTCTCTGGTGTCATGTGAATTTTCCCCCTTCTGATGTCATTATCTCTTAATGACTTTACCTCTTAATACTGTCCAGTTGAGTATCAAGGCTGAAGGAAAGGAGCTGGGATGGGACACACACTCAGTCTCCTAGAGCCATTCAGTAGTAAAATATGTATTACTCACTAGGTGAGTGGTAAAATATGATACGTAGTTTGTCCAGACTTAACAGTTTTAAGAGAGACACACTCAAATAACTCTAGAGAACATGCTATTTCAAAATATTCTAAAAGCTAGAAAAAAAAGGATAATTTTCAGAAAAACTAAACTTACTATCACTTCTCTTTGTAACCTTTAGTCTTAAAGGGGTTGACTAGGTAAGGTGTAGGTGTCGAGACCTGGCATAGACGGAGCTCGCCAAGGACCTTGGCTCATTTTTGGAGCCTATGCAGCCTTCAGTGTCTGTAGGACAACAAAGCAGCAAGTGGAGCTTGAGGAAGAATAGCTGCCCTTCTCACTGAAGTTTACACTTTTGCTGCCATGAGCTTCCATCTTCATCAGACTCCATGCATCGGATTGCTTGAAAATCTGGGTCACATATGTGAAGGGAAGTCGAGTCCCTTGAAAGACTCTTCATGGTTGCCAGTCCAAGTGTGAAGTACCAGGTCAGGTGAGGAGCAGCTACGTCCACTGGGAACTGCAAGGAGAAGCAGTCTCCACACTGATTCCAGCCCTTATGCACAGCTCGGCTACGTCAAAGCCATGCTTTGCAAGTCATTAATGTATGCTGATGCACAAAACACACACACATGGTGGGAGAAGGTACATTGGGTTTCCCTTGGGGGATCAGATACACAAGTTTAATGTCCTGTCATCTAGAACAGAGATTCTTTTTAATCCTGGTGGGGACATCATAATTAAAAGATTATAAAACAATGAAAAAAAAAGCTATCCAGATTTGTTTGGCACACTAAGTTTTTCTGAAAAATAGAAAGACAGGAAATACAAGTGCTGATCTGCAGAAGCATATGGACTGTCAGCAGGAGCCAAGAGACCTTGCACATCAATGAGTGAGAACGGGAGTCACCTTGAAGGTGAGAGTGAACAAGTCTAGCCTGTGCCAAAGCTGCTGGAAGGGCTTCCACGTCTAGATTTGGTCTCCAGACCATCTGCCCCACCTAGAAGCCAAGACTGTTGAAACAGAAGAAAACTCACATGAATTGTCAGGTTACAAAGAAACTACCACAAGTCTGCTAGCCTGTCCCTTTTATTCGATCGAAGCCTGGCCCTGTATATAATAAAGGAGGTGAGTTCTGAAGTACTCAGTAATGTTAACTGGAAGAGAATCTCCGTAGGCTAGTTCTGAATGCTGGTGTAAGAGAAACGGTGATTGGATGCAGTCTGGCGAGTGCAGAACATGAAAGTGGTACCTAGATTCAGAATGCCATGCTCTTGGTGAAGAAAGGGGAGAACATTCAGAAGATGCTGTGGTGCATTGAGTCAATGGGTATCAGATGGGCTACAGTGGCATACATCACTGCAGACGCTGGGATCTAGCTGACTACTGGTCGTATACTTCATGCAGTGTACTCTTCTTCCTCTTTTCAACACATACTGGGTCCTCTGTGAGAATTGGTTTCTGGAAGATAAAGGAGAAGATAAACAGGAAATTCTTGAGAAAGACAAACTGATAAGCTTAACTCAGGTTGGAAAAGATGTGGATTGGAAGTTCTGGAAATAAAACAAAACAAAACAAAATATAGAGCACAATGATTCCAAAGAGTCATGAATCAAGAACAATCATGAACAATTCACAGAGGCATCCCAGTCACAAGAAAGTGAGGACTACTCTCAGTGAGGACCATTCCCAGTGAGGACCATTCCCAGTGAGGACCATTCCCAGTGAAGACCATTCTCAGTGAGAACCATTCCCAGTGAGGACCATTCCCAGTGAGGACCATTCCCAGTGAGGACCATCCCCAGTGAGGACCATTCCCAGTGAGGACCATTCTCAGCTACCAGCTTCCAATGGTGTTATAAATAAGTGTTGAGATGGCAAAGAGTACAAGAAAAAAAAAGACAAAGAAGAAAATATGGGACTCCAGCTTTCTCCTTAAAGCCTTAAAGCCTTGACTTTTTTCCATTATGGATATCTAAATGGTTGCACTATTATGACAAAAAGGACATTGTATATCATGCTTGGCATATGCTAAGAATATGAAAGGTTCTGAAATAAGTCCTGCCCAGTATGCAGACAACCACTTTGAATGATTATATTAACTTATTTCTCCAACTAAATTATATATTTATAATAATATAATCCTAACAATTAATGCAGTAGGTTTTATATTTGCATATATGAAAGTGATATAATATCTTGTTTAATGTAACTATTTTCTTATGTAAATTATCTACTCTGAGAAAATGAACAGTGGATATATTTTTCTGTTTATATTGCATATTTTTGTTTCATTTACCTGGGATATATAGCATATAATTTACCTTTATATAAGTTCTATTTTTCACATTAGAGAATATATTACTTTTTGAAATGTGAAGAAGTTACTTAAGCCTAACTATTTAAGTACCTTGTATGCAAAGAGGAAAAGTATAGGTGGAATATTTACTATTTTACTTCAAAACTCTTGAATCTTTAGCTTCTATGTTGCTTTAGAAACTGTGTATTTCATTTAGTAAAAGGGAACATAGGAGGACAGAAGGCAGAGGAAGAAGATGAGGCAGGAGAGGAAGGAGGTGAAAAGGGAAAGAAAGACGATGGTATTTTAGGTACATGCAGATCTGTGAGTAGGGTATGAAAGCACATTATAGGCTTAAGAGACAAAGATCAAACATGAGAACAGTTTTCATAGCAGCAGTAAGGGGGCAACAATCTTCAAGTGCAGAACAGAGAGGAGTTCCTAGAAGTAGCTGTTTCATGATAAAGGGACATAGCCACTGAATAATGTGGAATACTGAAGATAGAAAAATACCAGCAAATTGTTAAATGAGTTCCAAAATACAGAGAATGAAAATAAAACTTTCTGTTAAGAATAGCAAATAGCAATATATTTTTTTAAAAAAGTAAATGAAATCTACAAGGGACAATCAGTATAAAAACAGTAGGATGACTACTACTTTTTTTTTTAACAGTATAGGTGTTTTAATCTTATGATGTCTTTCTCAATTTCATTTTTTAATGTTTTAAAGTTCTATTTGTATATATTTTCCGTTACCTTGGTTATGTTTACTCCTGTGTGTGTGTTGTGAATATGTTTCTTACTCTGATTTCTCTTTAACACACACACACACACACACACAATATGAATATATGGGGTTATTAGACTGTATTATAGGCTATGCTCTATCTAGTCCAACAATGCCTATGCCCCAGTGGAAAGTCCAAGAATCTAGCAGTTTCTCATTCTAAGAGCAAAAAATATATAATAAAAGGAGATAGTAGAACATAAGTAATATGAAATAATGGGTAATTGTTACTAGGAGCTATAGCCTTAAATGGGCATGGAAGAATTTATGGGAAGGAAATGAGAAGTAAAGGGTATATTAACAAAAACTAAGGATATATGAAGATGCCTTATAAGCCCCCCATTAATAAACTAACTAAAGCATATTTTTAAAAAAAGAGCATAAACAGACAATTCCTGTGTGATCAAGCAATGCAACTTTCAGAAGTCATGATTTAGTAAATGAAAATCTCATTGTCAGACATAGGTTGCCTAATTATCAATTATTCCTCAAGAAAGCCCAAGAAGCACTCAAAACAAAACAAAACAAAACAAGCAAACAGACAAAATGCAAAAAAAAAAAAAAAGCAAAACAAAATCCCTGCCATTTCTTAGTTCCTATCATAGCTGCCTGGTAAGAACCTATTGAAGAAATTATATACTTCAGGTGAAGAACATTGAAAAATCAATATTGGATTGGCCAGAACCCTGCTGGCTGGCTTCTGTTGAAAGTGCTGTGCAAGCTTCTGGGGTGGGGGTGGGGGAGGGGAGACACTGATGATCTCCTCCAGTGCTGGACTCCGCATATTACAATACTGACTTTCCATCAAGCTGTGCCCATTCGTGTAACAATGTTATGGTTGTGTATGGATGTAAACAACCTCTGTCCTGATTGGGATTCAGCACATGATGCACAGGAGGAAATTTATGCCTGGCGTTGTAATCATGGTCCAAACCAGTAACTAGGGGAGCCGTAGATCCTAGGTGAGAATCCATTGATGTTGTTTTGATGATAGTGCTATCTCCCCACTTGGCAATACAAGGTCTGGTACAAGTCAACTCCATTCTCTTGGTGTCTCAGAAAGCATATCCCAGAGAGGGTATGTCAATTTTTCATGAATCTGGAAGAAGATAACTTTTCCCAGAATGCCAGGAACCATAGAGTTGGCCTGAGCCAGCTGTCTTGAAAAGCATATGTCCAACGTTATTCAGATTAGAGTCCATGGCTCCTGGGGCATTGTGCACATTTTAGTTTGGAGAAACCAAGATACTCCCTCAGGCACTGAAGTGTTCAGGTCACCTTGTGTTTTTCTGTAAGTTCCCTTAAAAGTCAAGGAATCATGGAAGATTGACAGGACAATTGGTCTTGGACATTAATCTTGTGTTCCCTGTATAGCTTGCAAATGTCATTGTAGCCTGGCCACTACAACTGTCTTGATCTTGGTAATTGCCACTGTAGTCCTTTTTTCTGATGAGAGTATGAAAGTTCTGATTGCTCTCAATAAAAATAGTCACAGCCTCAGTCTTAGGATGGCTCCTCCAACCCGAGCCCGGTTTAATTTCTCTCTGGCCATATCAGGTAACTTTGGCCTAGTAAGTAAGTGCAGGAACTTACACCAAAACAGTTGGAAAAGTCTGAAACACAAATCAATCTTTTCTTTTAATTGAACATAGATTAATCTCTTATATAATAGATCCTGAACACAGTTTTCCCTCCCTGCACTCCTCCCAGCTCCTCCTGTCACCTCCATACTTGCCATTTTTTACTTTAGGAAGGAGTGGGTCTCCAAAAGACAACAATCAAACATGACAAAACAAGGCAAAAGCCTCTTATCAAGGCTGGAGAAGCCAACCCAAGAGGAGGAAAAGAGTAGGCCAAAAATTTAGACACACCTGCTCCCACTGTTAGGAGTACCAAAAAACTCACCAAGCTAACACTCATAGCAAATATGCAGAGGACCTGTGCAAACCCATGCAGGCCCCATGCTTGCAGCATCAGTCTCTGGAGGTCCATATGAGCCATGTTGAGTTGAAGCAATAGGCCATGTTCCCCTGGAGTTGGCTATGTCCTCTGACTCCTACAGTGTTTCCTCCCCTTCTTCCATTGGTCTCCCCAGCCCCAAGAGAATAGACCCTATGAAGAGACCTCTATTTTAGCCTCTTTGCATAATATCTAACTGAGATTTCTGCACCTTTTCCCATCACGCATTAAAGGAACCTTTCTGATGCTGGACAAGGTGCTAATCTATGAGAAAAACAGACTATCTTAAGAAAATTTCATTTTTTTGCTAGTTGTATTTGGTTCTACCCTAGGTTTTTGAGATATACAGTCTCTAGTTCCTGGTAATCCAGGCAGTGGTGGGCATGGACTTCTTCTTGTTTCATGAGTCTCAAGTTAAACCAGACTTTGGTTGGACTCTCCTACAGATTTCTGTGCTGCCACGGCCTCAGCACATCTTGCAGGCAGGTCAGAGTGTAGGTAAAAGGTTTTGTGGCTGAGCTGGTGTCAAAGTTTCTCTTTTGGAGTACCTTCCCGCACAAAAGAGATTACTAGAACATTGAAGCAAATGTGCCATGCAGGCATTAGCTCGACCTCTCTCTATTCAGTGAGCTGTGTGGATCTTGCCCTTGGCAAAGGGTCTCTGCTGTTGGTTTTTAGAGAGTGACTGTCCTAACATCAGCCTCTGTTGTTTGGGTATCTCCACAGGACTCCTCAGTCAACAACTTGATTAATGAAAGACTTACCTGGCTACAAAAGATGTCCAGTTCAGACTCCATATACAGCAATACCAGGGGTCCTCGCTGGGTTCACCCTCATAGATTCCAGGTAGTTTCCACTGCACTAGGTTTCCATGCTGCACTCCAAATGCCATCCAATTCCAGCTATTTCTCACTGCATCCTGTCTCTCTCCTTCCACTCAACCTGATCCTTCCCACTCCCAATCTCCACCCACCCCAGCCCACCTGCAAAATCTATTCTATTTCCCTTTCCCAAGGAGACCCATGTGTCCCTACTAGAGCCCGCCTCTTTACCTACCCTGTCTGTGTCTGTGAATTGTACCTTATCATTTACTTAATAGCTAGTATACACTAATAATGCACAGCATACTTGTCTTTCTGGTTATAGGTTTCTTCTCACAGTATAATTTTCTTTTAGTTGTACTCATTTGCCTGCAATCTCATAATATCATTTTTATTAACAGCTTGGTAATACTCCACTGTTTATTATGTACACATTTTCTTTATCCAGTGTGTAAATGTATCATATTCTTTTATCCATTCTTTGGTTGAGGCACATCTAGGTGGGTCATTTCCTGTTTCTGGCTATTACGAATAAAGCCACAATGAACACTGTTCAGCAAGTATCCTTGTGCCATGATGGAACATCCGTTGGGTATATTCTCAAGAGGGGTATAGCCAAATCTTCAGATAGATCAATTCTCAGTTTTCTGGGGGAACTGCCAAATTGATTTCTCTATTTGTTGTACAATTTTGCACTCCCATCAACAATGGCCTAGTGTTCCCCTTGTTCTACACTCTGACTATCATGAACTGTTACTTGTGTTGTGAACTTTGCCATTCTGACAGGTGTTAGGTGGAATCTCAAAGTAGTTTTGTTTTGCATTTCCCTGATGACTAAGGATGTTGAACATTTTTGTTTGTTTCTTAACCATTTGAGATTCTTCTGCTGAGGAACCTGTTTATGTCTGCACCTAATTTTTAATTAGATTATTATCTTTTGATATCTGGTTTCTTGGGTTCTTTGTATATTTTGGGTATTAGTTCTCTGTTGGGTAAGGAGTTGGCCGAAATCTTTTTCTACTCTCTAGGCCGCCACTTTGTTCAGTTAATGGTGTCTTTGTCTTACAGAAGCTTTTCCATTTCCTGAGGTCCCATTTATTCATTGTTGATCTGACTGCCTGTGCTATGGATGCTCTGGTCAGAAAGGTGTCTTGCCATATGAAATGAGTTACAATGTTGACAGCTGACTACACACTCTTCTTCCCAGTGAATTGGTACAGATCCACAATTCCTGTAACTTAGTCTGAAAACAAAAAACAACATCCTCTAAACTTATAAGAAGGCAGAGAAAAAGCAATGATCCATCTTGAAAGGACTCAGTAAAATCAAGGACAAAGTCTTAATTGATTAATAAGGACAGGTGGCTCCCATTATAGCAAAATTAGATGAAATGCAGGAAAATATTTTAAAATCCAGCAAACAAAAATAAAATATAGCCTCTTCAGAGAGTGGAAACAAGAAACACCACACTTGGGTTCTAGAAGATGGCAAGAGTAGAAGAAAGTGGTAGTTTGGTGATTTGAAAAAAAAAATCAATAGAACTGCTTAACGGACAACACCAGTACCCTAAAGTGAGACAAACACAATGAAAAGATGAGGCAAAGAGAAGAAAGCCCTGGGATGCCTGTGGGACATCTGCACACAGTGTAATTATGTAGGTTACTGTATCAATAGCAGGAGAGTAGAGTAGATGATGAATAAAGTGTGTAGCTAACACTGTTTTAGAGATATTCAAATTTTATTATTAACTACACCAAGTCAGAAAAAGGCAGATATGTTTTAAAGTGAAAAAATTTATTTCAATGTTTTTTTAAAAACTTTAGTAAGATGACCTTATTTCCTGATACTTTTATTGAACTTAGTTCTTCAAATACTAAAAGTTGCCCAATTTATTGTACTCTTAGGTTAAAGACAGCCATAGTGAGTACAGATGGTCAAGCGGGCTATTTGAAATTTGCGTTTAATTTTCTTTAATATGAATACACTGAATGTAGCTGGAAATAGAAATTCATTTTTATGACTATGACTTTGTGAATTTGTAGCATGAACTGTAAAAGATAATAGATGCAAGATAGTCAATGGCTACATCTTTGTTGGATTATTTTTCAAAATTATTAATTTAAGGCTTTTATGGATAAAAAAAGGAAAATAACTACCTATTAGGGGAACAGTATTCAACCAAGGGTGGAAATGTATGAGTTAGAATAAATTAGCTTTATAGAAAGAGAAAAAAACTACTGTGGCAGTCCCTTCCTGCGATTGTTGGCCACTGGTCTTCAGGAACAAGGGAGTAGAAGCAAGGAACTGGCGTTTCGGTGGCTCATGGAGCACGATGGAAATGACCTTTCAGGATCAGCTTCTCGGGGAGTCAGATCAACTTTATTCCTGTTGAAGGAGGGTTATAGAGAACTTTGTGGGTGGGGCGGGAATCCAAAGTGGGCGAATGTCATTGCCTGAAGGGCTCAGGTACTGAGATGCCTCATTTATAGAGGGAGGCATTGAAAGAATCCCAGGTGCGTGCTGAACAGACTATACTGGGAGAAAGGGAATTGGATCTGTAATTTTTCTACTTTCTCTAAGGACTATGAGACATTCCTCTGGTAGAGAGTGAGGGGTGTAGGATCCCCCAATGAGAGAAGAGGAAGCCTCGTTGATAAAGGGAGTCCGCCATTTTGCACTGAGCTTAGGGCTTTCCGACAATATCAAACTTTAACTTTAGCAGCAGGGTTTCCTGAAAAATTACAATGAATCACAAAGAATGTCTCATATATCTCAGTCATAATGAAGAATATAAATAAACAATAACAACAGCCAAACTCACCATTTGTATTTAGTTTGTGGAAACAAGAATAGCCCATAAGTAATATTTGTATGTGGCTAAATTGGCTGAGTATTTTTTTGGTGTAGTCAATTATTAGGATCTGAATAAGATAGAGTATATTTTGAGATAAAGTTGTGTTAACTAACCTTGTATTCTATACGTTTAATGCCGTGATGTATTAGTTTCAAGAAATTATTTTTTATACATCCATATTTCCATGGCCACAAAATGTAACCCTCCTTGATTGTATTGTCTTACTGCCATTCACTGGGCAAAACCAAGATCTTATGTGTAGACTCTGATTCTGTGAGGTGACATACATCATCTACTAGTGAATTAATTTAATTAAATGTGTCTACAGACTATGGTAGGTTTTCACCACTGCCATCACTGGATTTCCATAATAAAGAAATATGTCAAATACACAGCAAAGATTTTTCTTAATGATCTCTTTCCATTTGTGTGTCTTCTGATCTCTACAGCTTACTTTATTTTTTCTGACATTTCATTATATTTTGATTTAATAAAGTATATAAGAAGATGTTAAACATTCATTATTGTTCCCACACACTGAAGAGAAATTGCTACGATTTCATTTTTAAATTTAAAACATTTGCCATCTTAATTTTATACCTCATAATTAAAATATAGTTACATCCTTTTCCTCATTTCTTCCCTTTCACCTCTCACAGGCCTCCCTGCCTGCTTTCATTAAAATTAATTCCATTCTATTCTTTTATTATGATTATTATTACATGGGTATAGTTGAATAAATATATAAATGTAACCTTCTGAACATGTTTTGTGTTGTTTTTATGTAACTTGTTTTGTTGTTGTTGTTTGGTTGGCCTGTTTAGTTTGTCTGTTTTTTTTTTCTTTTCCTTTTTCTTTTTCTTTTCTTTCTTTTTTTCTGAAACAGGGTTTTTCTATATAGCCTTGACTCACTTTGTAGACCAGGCTAGTTTTGAACTCACAGAGATCCACCTGCCTCTGCTTCCCCAAGTGCTGGGTATGCAGGCATGAGCCACCATGCCTGGCTGCTTATGGGTTTTATTTAGGCTCTTCACTTAGAATTGGACATCTATTAGTGTGCTTATCTCTAGGGAAGATTAAATCTCTTTTATCTTAGGTTGTTAAGTGTTGCCTCAGGGAACTTGAAGGTAAGTCTCTATTACTAAAGGCCTCAAACTGTTCAGACACAGGACTTGGCAGAACTTAGCTGGACCCAATCTGGAAGACTCCTCCCTGGGCAACGTCCAAGAAGAGCAATCAGCTGTCCTATCCTATGAATCTCTGAAGCCTCTGAACCATAACAATGATGAACATGGTAAGATATCCATGAGCTTGAATCTGCGCACCTGTATCTCAGGGGTAACAACAGCTGTCTAATCGGATTTAACATTCACTCAATAGGAGAAGAGTTGTGTCTAGTACTGGAAACCAAGCCCATTACCTGCAGCTGGTGAAGCCATACACACTAGAAGAGTACCCACTGCTGCCATTTTCCTAAGCCAATATCAATTTGTAACTGTGTTCTAAACAACTACTACAGTTACAGCTAAGTGTAGCTCTTGCTGCCCATCAAAGAAGCTTCTTTCTCCATTAGATAAAAACCCATAGAAATCCACAACTGTTCAAAATGTGGAGACCAAATAGCCATGGGTGGCTAAAGCTCTTGATAGATAGGATCCTGAAGTGGAAATTTTCCTTCATTTTATGCACAGATGTTTGGCTGTAGCAGAAAAGTGATAGGAATTAGTGATGTTAAAAGCTAGTACATGACTCAATAAATAACAATAGGGAGAGTGCAACTGGCGTAGATAATAGAGCAGTGGGCTATGCGGAAATAGCCTCTTACGACACTGTGAATGCAGCTCCTGTTGCTTCCTAAGCAGCTGTAAGACGTCAAGGCCTGCTTGAAAATTGGCTTTACTAGTCGGTCCTACTAATGGAACCAGATGCTGGCAAAATATAGAAAGTAGAAGATGGCAGCATCAAAATGAAGGCTCATTTGGGAACGATGTCCAGGCCTCTGGTAGATAAACAAAAGCAACCAGTTTCTCGGGATGAACCTTTACCAACATGACCTTGAAGAGTCTAATATCACTGAGGATAGCTTACCTTATCCTTCAAATTGCAGAAAGCCATCCACGTTACAGCTTGTTTTGGATTTGTTATATTATTAATTTCACTATGAGGATGTGTAATATGGAAAGATTTCCCAATCCTTCAAAGACGCTAAGAGCAAAGAATAATAACTTGCTGTGCTATTATTTTAGCCATATTTACCATAAACTACTAGAGAAAGGTATGTAAAATAGCTCGATTTAGGAGTGGAGTTTCAAGAGTCACATTCGCTTCATAGATATTTAATTCCGTTCCAATATTAATGCCTCGGATTTCTTTTGTGCATCAAACAAATTAACATGCTTGGAATTGGAATGTTTATCAGATTTATCAAAACTTAGTGATGAGTTTTCTATTTAAAGATATCAATGTCGTATTATATAGCACCGCACTGTAGATACATTTTCAGTGTTATGAACTGAAAGCTGGGCATTTGCAAATAGTAAATCTTAAGGAGGTGAAAAGTGGCAGCCCACAGACTTTTAGCTGCTCAGCTTGGATGCAACTGGTAAACCTCCTTCTTTCACTGAAATGGAGAGACTTGGCTCAGAATTGATTTTTCTGTTTCTAGTTCAGAGTTGATAATGTATATATGAGGCTAACATGCTGTGTTCCTAGTTCCATGCCTTTTCTATGGGATTGTTTTGCCAAACAAAGTCAAAGCAAAGAGGATTTCATGAAAATGTTCCATATAGCTTTCCATAATGGCTATAATAATGCATGTCCCACCCACAGCACTCAGGTGTGTGTGGCTCAAGTGTTCCTACTTCTTTCTTATTCTTGAAAGTTGTTTCAAGGTTTTTTTCTTCTGTAGTGACTGTGAGATAAATAACTCATTTTAATTTGCATTTCTCTAATAATGAAGTTGAGCTTTGTTCATGAAACTGTTGGTTATTAGTATGTCTTCTTTGAGATATGTCTACTAAATTTCTTTTTTGATTTTTAAATTGGATTATTTATTCTTCCTTGGCGGTGAATGAGTTGAATGGTTTCAGGCAACAGCTGGGAATTCTAGGAATTAGGTTGCATGGTAAAGAGAGAGAATAAGACAGGTTTCTGGTTTTCACAGCTTCCCTGTGCTGGTCCTCCTCTTTGCGTATTAGCATATATCCTCCTTGGATTCAGAGACAGCTCAATTACTCTTTAGTAACCTTGTTTATTCAAATTTGACGTAGATTGGTGTTCCCTACAGCCAAAGTATCCTTAATTAAGATAAAGCTGTAATGGATAAACATGTCATTCCCTTTCTTTTTTCTTCTTTTTTTTTTTTCAAGACAGAGTTTCTCTGTGTAGCCTTGGCTGTCTTGGACTTCCTTTGTAGGCCAGACAGGCCTTGAGCTCACAGAGATGACCTGCCTCTGCCTCCCAAGTGCTGGAATTATAGGTATGCGCCACTATACCCAGCTTCATTCCTCTTTCTTTCTTTCTTTCTTTTTTTTATTCCTCTTTCTTATTAAGAAAGGTCTCTTCAGGAATCAGCAACCATCTCACATGACTGAGCTTGTAATGGCACAGTCATGGACTAGCTGTAGAGCCAACTGAGACCTTTCAGATTCTCATTGCCTAAATGCTGCTCTTTCCATCTCTACAGAAACCTGGCTCAGGACTGTGTAGAACCATAGCAGGCTGTTCTGATGCATAAAGTTACCACCACCAAGTAATTTCTTTGGAAGCATATTACACATGATATCCTGTGTTACATCTAGGCTGTTTCTATTTCTTTCCATTTCCCTCCCCACAGCTAGTAGAGGCCATGAAGTTATGACCTCACCTCCAAAGTAAGGGACTCTTCTTTGAAGTTCCTGTGATAGCTAGCCCTTAAAATCCATCTGGGCTCTACTAATAGCTTTTGACATACTGAAGAGGCAAAAGATGGCATGTGCAACCCAGAAAATTCAGGATTCCAAAAAACAGTGGTCTGAAGGAAACACCAGTCTTGGCTAGGAGGAAGAGAATAGTGTAAACCCATACCCCAGAACAGCTGTTTCTCTTTGTCAGATGCTTTCTTAACAAGGAATATCATGATCCTCAGTCTGTTGACATGAGCTCTTTAAGTGTGCAGAATAGAGGCACCCTCGTCTTTTCTTTCTTTCTTTCTTTCTTTCTTTCTTTCTTTCTTTCTTTCTTTCCATCCTTCTTTCTTTTCTGTATACCAGACAAAAGACTCTAACCATGTGTGTACACTGACTTTAAATTCACTTTACACACTTTGGTCCTCTGCACAGACTTGCCACCTTCTTTATCCAGATTCAAATTACAATCTACAGAAAAGCAAATAGATATTCATTGAGTTTCTTTGAAGTTGTGACTCAGTTTGGCCATAATATTGTCTCACGTTACTAGTCAATGAAATTATTAAATGTTTAATACATTAAAATAATATAACACATAAGTAATTCAACGCATGCAAGGCTCCTCTCAATAGCTATTGCTTCAACTTCCTGTCCTTCCCTTTTGTCCCTCCCATGTGTTGCCCTCTTCTTCCATCCTCAAACTGAACCAGCACTGAAATCTCTTGGCAAAGCACAAAGTGTATTGCAAGAATGCTCACCTCTACTTTTTTCCTTACATAGGGCTTGAGAAGTGTTTTTAAGGGCTCTTTATTTATCCTTGTGTTTAGTGCAACCTGTTCCAGCCAACACTGTACTGACGTTAGCTGATATTTCTCACTGCCACTATCTTCATAACAAACACTGAGTTAGAACATACATAAATTAATGAATAATTGACTTTATAACTGTTACAAGGTAACATAGAATTCTTTCAATATATAAGATGAATGGCATTCATAACATTTTCTATTTCAGAGTAATAATTTATAAACCTTTATTTCTCTTGACAGATCTACCTAAGACAGAGTACCAGGAAGTCAAGAGCTACGTTATATCTTTTAATAAGTAGTATCTTCTCTTTCAGGAACATCAGACTTCTCTATGCTCTGTCTGAATATTATAATTGCTTTTTGTTTTCTCTTAGCCATATACCAGGGATAGAAATGAATTCAATATTCATTGCAAATAGAAGACATTTTTTACTGCTTCCCTTGAAGCCAGTTGCATCTTAAATAGGTAAGCAAATTTGAGTAAACCCAAAACATTGATAGCTATGATACTATGATGTGAGAAGCTGGAGATGTGTGGGAAAGTTTCTGAAGGTAATTGTCTGATGATTCTACTAAGAACTTCCTTTTCTTATATAAGAAGCAAATATTTGACATGGAAAAGAAAGATGGGGAGAGGGTTATTATATACCAAGGCCATCTTAGCTAAATTTTAATTCTCCAAACTGTCAAATGTCCTCTTAATGAATTCTGATATAGTGACATTTTTATCCACCCTCATCAAAGAGGGTGAGGTGGTACATGGGTGGAAGTTATACATCACCTCAGCCAAAAGCCACAGGTTAGCCACTGGTATGCTGGATTTAATTCTCTATGACATTTGAAGCTTTGTAAATAAAAATGTCTTTATAAAGAATGATTGTGCTTCAGCCCCAAATGAGATGTCTCCATCAAATCTATCCACTCAAAGCATAGAAAACTCTGTGGAAGAGGAGGCAGAAAGAGTGCATGAGCCAGAATGAGTGAAAGCATTCTGGAACAAGGTCCTCTAAATCAAATGATTATAGCTCATATGAGCTCACAGAGACTGAGACAGCATTCACAAGGCCTGCATGGTTCTGTACCACATCCTCTGTGTACATGTTATGGCAGTTTAGTATTTGTATAGGATTCCTGAGTGTATAAATGAAAGCATGAGTCTCTTTCTTGTGCCTTCCCTTGGGCACTTTTACTTCTGTCTTTGCTTTGTTTTGTTTTGTTTTATCTAATGAATAAACTAACACAATTCCAATGTATTAGTTTGTCTTATCTTACTTTATTATTTTATTATTATCACTTAGAAGCCTATTTGTTTTCTAATAAGAGACAGAAAGGGAATGAATCCAGATGGGAGGAGATGTGGGGAGGAACTGAGAGAGGAACACATAAAAAGGATAAATTATATAAGAAAAATATATTTTAAATAAAAGGAAAACAAAAAAAACAAAACAGAATGAGTGTGCTTTCAGTTCCAGCCTGACCAGCACATAAAATTACATATCAAACTGTATGCTTTACTTTTCTTCTTGAGTCAGTGTTATACATGGGTATCATATATTTTAGTCATATTTACTCTACTGTCTTCTCTTGTTCCCCTTCCCAGTAAAACCCTTCTTCTTCCCAGCGAGCCCCTCTTCTATGCACGTGTCCTGAGTTTAGCAATGGCTGCTTGAGTGAGCTTGGCATAGAAGTTATTTTATAACTAAACAAGTTGACACTTTCACCCACAGGAATCATTACCTGCCAGTAGTTACTTAAATAGAGATGGACTTCTTTTCTATTCAGTATGAAATGATGATGGGCATAAACATGATGCTCAGACATACATGCAAGTAAAGCAAACACATAAGATGAAATAAAAATAAAAGTAATTTTTAAACAGACTTTTGTATAGAGACATTGGGTAGTTTTATTTAATGATAAATGAATATAATTTTATTTTCTAAGCAATTTTGCAAGAAATAAAAGTGTAAGACATTTCTGAAGGTGTCTTGGTTCATGAACTTTAGGCGAAAAAGAAGAGAAAATCTGAAACCATTATGATTTTTACTACATTATAAGTAGTGCAACAAATTCTGCCCTATTGTAGCAGCTTAAATTATCCATTCCAGGTTGCTCTTTCAAGAACTTGCATTACATCTTCCTAATAAGGGAAAGAAAGAAATCAAATCCCAAGGAAATCATTAAATTATAAACAGAGTGCAGAGGAATTTTATCCAGCAACATGGCTACTCTGGCAAGGGATCGTATCTAAAGACCTAGGACTGTGTGATCTGGCTGGAATACAGTCATGCCCTTAGTATACACCTCCAATCCCTGTGACTTTAATATAGACATGACTTTTAAATCCCTCTGGCTAGAATACAGACATGCCTTTAGTACACACTTTTGATCTCAAACAAGATGTCTAACTGAGGGCCAGGCAACATGATGAATCAGAGACATAGCTGACAGAATGAGTCAGAGAGAGGATATGGCAGATTCTCTCGAGAGCAGACAGCACAGAGAAGTCACTGAAGAGCAGCACAGAGAGAGTGGAGAGAGACCCAGGAGACATTATAGTAGAGTTCAGGAATAAAATACAACTAGATGCAGTTTGATGCATTTCAGTTGTGTACAGCTAAGTTCATGCAGTTGACTTCTTGGAGGTCAAGGGCAGTTTTTCCAAGTAGAGCAATTCAATAAGACTTGATACCCTATGAGCATATACAGGGGGAGGAGGTTCCCCTCAGTCACAGTCATAGGGGATGGGAGTAAGGAGAAAATGGGAGGGAGGGAGGAATGGGAGGATACAAGGGATGGGATAACTATTGAGATGTCATATGAAGAAATTCATTAAAAAAAAAACAAAAAAAAGTGAAAATACAAAATAAAGAAGTGGTGAGAAGCCACTTTGAAACAGTCAGTTTGGAGAAGAGTTTTGAGCCAGACAGCTGAGTTGAACCATTCAACCAGAGTTCAGAAAGAACTAGAAAAGGTGAACTTATTCAGCTTTATAGCTCAGAGGCTAAAAATATTCTAAGCCTAGGTTAGCAGATAGAGGCTGGAATCTGAAGCCCTCAAGGTACGGACTTGCAGAAAAATAGATTGTAGGGAGGCTAGAAGCTTCCAGGCCTGGGCCTAGAGATAGTTAAATAGAAACATCCTGGGTTCAGCCCATAGCATATATTAGTAAAGCCTGGGTATGGCTTTCATTTCATGCCCTCTTCTGAGGAAATAAAAACTAACTCCAAGCACAACAGAGTGGTGGCACAGGACTTTTAGTATATAATGACATTCTGAAAAGGCTGATATTTTTCCAGAGCTGAGGACAGAACTCAGGGCCTTGCGCTTACTAGGCAAACACTCTACCACTAAGCTAAATCCCCAACCCCCTGAACGAACTTTTCATTCCTTCTTTGCTTTACTGTATTCTAGACAGGAATGATTTTTCTTAAAGGGCACATGGAAGAAAACAATGATTCATTAGTCATAAAAAGCAATGTTAATTGTGAAAATTTAATGAATACAAGGAACTTAAGATAGGTTACTATTTTACCCTAGAGAGAAGCAGTAACTGCTGTCAGGGAGTGCAGGAGGTGAAGACTCACTTCCCTTGGCATCAGTGTGGCCTCAAGCAGGCCAGTGGAAGTAATTGGGTGTCAAAAGGCCAGTAAGATTTTCGACCTAAAAATTATAAAAGGTGAGCCTGGTTAGAATTAATAGGTGTCAGTCTTGTTTCAAATTACTGACATGAATTGTGACCAAAATTTCAAACTTGCTAATCAATAGTATTAGATTTAGAAAGAACTCCAGCCATTGTATCCACGTAGAATTCCCCCTTTCTCTGTTCCAATCCCCTAGCTTTGTGTTTCGGTTCACTTATCCAATACAGAGAATATGCAGGGAAGGATTGAAGGAACAAAACAAAGTGTCAGGAACCTCTTACTTATATTAAGCATCATTTCTTATAGCGTGTTCTTGCTTTCTGGCTTGGGAAATTAAACTGGTTTGATCTTCAGAATGTACTGAGAAATTGTAGTCAGGTAGCTTGCAATTCTTTCTCTCTTTAGAGTAGCCTTCATAAAGCATGTTAAGCTTTCCTTGTAGCGCATGGTTCTCAGAGCCTCCTCCTAGTCTTGCTCATCTTTGAAGTCTTCTTAAGGTGCTCAGAATCTCGTCTGAAAATCATCCAGTGTTTCCCTTAAGTAGAAATCAATTTCTGACCTTGAATGATAATCCCCTGTGCAATGCCTACCTGTGAGCATATGCGACTGTAATTTTGAATAACTTTGAGAAGGAATGTTGAATATAACTAAAGAAATGAACGCTGACATGGTTTGAATGCTTGTCTCTTCCAAAATCCATCTTGAAATTTAAAAGCTATTACAGCATTAAGTTTAAAGAGGCAGAAAACATGAAAATGTAATCAGATCGTGAAGGTCTTACCTGAATTGGTGGTAGTAATGCCTTTATAAAGGGACGTTTTGTGCTTTGTGTGATGATACATCAGACAGCAAGCCTTTGTTCTTTAACTTGCCAGCCTCCAGAATGTATGAAAAATAAGCATTTCCTGCATAGATTACGCATATTTCAAATAGTCTTTCATGGCAGTGCAAAATGGATGAAGAAAATTTTGTACATAAGGGGACAACAGATAACCCACATTTTGTTATTATCATATGTCCTTTGCAAAAATATGTCAGTCCCCAAAGGAATCAACACCTGCGTATACATTAGACTGGGATTTAAAAAAATAAAATATGTGTTCTTCAATTCTTAAATACTGCATAGTTTCAAGTTACTATTATGCAAAATAAACTAAGACTACAGGCCTGCTAAATCATCATGAAAATAAGATAATCTCTGGTTTATTGGATTTTATGAGAAAATTGTTTCTATGGTGTAATTGTACTTTATTAAAACAATTTAAAGAATTAGAAACATGCATGTGGGAAAAAACCAACCACCCTCTCACCTTTTTGTTGCCTCTATTGGTTGTTAGCTTAAACTAATACAAAATAGCAGGTTTCAACTAAACAGTCTCAATGTTACCTTATTAATGCAAACATTTGTAACACACCCTTTGCTATTCTAAAACGAGTATCACTTCCTCACTCAGAGGCAAGTTGAGTTTGTCACAAACTCACAGTAGCAGATCACTGAGAGTTGCAAAAAGCAAATACAAGGTCAAAATACACGTAATCTATTACTACATTGATTATATTTGAATATTGTTACTTTTTGTTTATTTTTGAACATTTGATATATACATATATATAATGTATTTTGATCATATCCAGTAGCCCTTTTCACACAAAAGATGCCTCCCCCTAAATGCCCCCAGGGTCATCAAATAATCTTTCTATTTCTCCTTTAAAAATATTTTATTTTTTGAGAATTTCATAGGATATAGTTTTGTCATACTCACTCAACTCCTCCCCTTATCCCTCCCAGAAACCTTTCTAACCTACTTCATTTCCTTATTTATTTATTTATTTGACCTCTGCAAGCAAACATAGCTGCTCTGAGGAGTACAGTGGTCCTTTCACATACAGAAGACTTTGTTTTGGTCCAGTTGTTCAGACAGACCTCTGCATGGCTCTTAGAATCTTTCTGACCCCCTTTTCACAGTGGTTTCTGGGTCTTGAGGCTACAGATATCCTATTCATAACTAAGTTTTTGACAGCTACATATTCTCTGCATTTCGACCAGTTGTGAGTTTCTGTATTAACCTCCATCTTCTACATAAAGAGACTTCTTTGAGGACTATATTAATCTACAAGTAGAGAAGTAGAAATTCAGAAAGCTGTCTGTTACTATGATGAGTTAACATAATAACAGTAGTAAGTTCACCCCTGGGGCCCATGAACTCCCCAACTATTGGTTCTTAGACAGATTTGTAGTACCGTGTGTGTGTGTTTCTTTCTATGGGACTGGAATAAAATCCAAAGCAGAAAATGGTAGTTACAACATAATATTTGTGACACTATTGCAGTCATGGCTACACATGCCATTTATTATTGCATTTTACAGGGTTCACAGATCGGCTAGATCATATTAATGAATCCCCTTGATCCAAGGTCATATATAGCACCTTCAAGTACTATGAAGGCTAGCTAACAAGGACACTTCCTGGATACTACTGACTTGGTTTTTCTGTTTTGTGACCAATATGTGGAGAGTCTTTAGCTAGAGCGTCTTACTATTCATTTCATATGGGGAACTTAGAGCGTTAACAATATCCTCTATTTTGGGGGGGTCTTTTGGACATCTATAACCAACAACCTCAAGGCAGGTAGGTACCCTACACCTGGCATTGGGCTTTGTATTTGGCAGTTATGGCTTCAGGAATGAGCATTATTGTAGGTAATTTTAATTAAATTGCTTTATGTGGATATCTATATATACTTAGAAAGCTTATAAAATAGTAGCTTTTCTTAGCTTTTCAAACATTCTAAAGTATTAGCTATTCCTCCTCCAACCCTTCCATTGCCCTATTTTCCCATTCATCTACTCAGACATCCCTCTTTATTATCCCCTTCCTCCTTTGTATTTTGTCCCCTCCTCTCTTAAGATCTTTCTTCCCCATCTCCATTGAAGCTCTCTTTCTGTTTTCCCAGATTCTATGGTTACTGCATATTAAACACAATTACTTACATTTCAAATGTGAAAAATCCATGTATGAGTGAGAGCATATGACATTTGTCCTTCTTGACTGGGGTCATTTCAATCAATGTTTCTCAATTCTATCCATTTGAGATAAAATTTCATTGTATATAGGTACCATAATGCTGATTATCCATTCATCGGTTGATTCCTGTCTTCATTGTTAATATTATTAACTCCTTGAGTCAAACTACCACTGGCCATACTCACATAGGTGTGGGGCTATCTACTGGGGACCCACATAACAGCTGTGATTGTCTGCATTTTAAATTTTGAGACTATATTTTATTCATTTATTCATATTACATCTCAATTGTTATCTCACCCCTTGTATCCTCTCCTTCCTCCCTCCCTCCTATTTTCCCCTTACTGCCCTCCCCTATGACTGACTGTGACTGAGTCTCTAAATTTTGAGACTAAGTTCCTTTTCATCATTTCAACTTCAATTGGTTTTAAAGAAATTTTCAATCATTCTTACTAGTCATGAAAGTATTTTTTAAAATCCAGAATCTTTCAGGCTTTTATTTGTATAGATAGGGTCCCACTCTGTAGCTCAGACTAGCCAGCAATTTGTTATGCATCTCAGCAAATTTTTAGCTTTGTATTATTGTCTTTTTCACTCCCATGATTACAGATGTGAGCTACCATGCCAGGTTATGGTTTGGTTTGGTTTGGTTTCATTGCTTGTTTTTAACATGCTCAGACCACAAGTATGATTTCTTTTCTCTTTTTTTGGGGGGGGGGTTGTTTGTTTTTTGTTTTGTTCTGTTTTGTTTTAAGACAGGGATTGTTTGTGTTCTGGCTGTCTTGGAATTTGATTTGTAGACAATGCTGGCCTTGAGTGCACAGAAATCTGCCTGTCTTTGCCTCCCAAGTGTTGGGATTAAAGGCATGTGCCACTACTGCCCAGCTGATTTCTTAATAATCTCTGAATCTCAGTATTATATATTCTTATGTTTTTGTTGAGTCAAAACTACAGAGCCTTCTATTTGTCTTGCTAAGTATTGTTCTGTGTTAATTAACTCACTTAGTAAGTTTCCCCATTTTTATTCTAAGTGAAATAAAACTTCTCTTTAAAAAAAAAACAACTTAACAATAATAGAAAACAAATAAGATATCCTGTCTGTGATTTCATGTATTTAATTATTTAATGAGTACAGTCAAATCGTCAAAGTGCCACCTGTTGCATGAATGACATGATGCTACACAGAGTTCTATACGGCCTGTTCCTGAAACAATGCTGGTATTCAGAAAATCCCACTGAAGAGCAAAGGACATTTAAAATCTCAGGATGGATTCATTTAATGTGAAGATAAAAACAATGAACATTTTAAATTAAAACATCACCATTAAACACAGTATTGCAAAATTAAGACTGATGGAATAAGATAACACTGCACAGTTAAGTAAATATATAACTCAAAGCCTCTTTTAAAAGCTGCAGTATAAAAGCATTGAATTAGAATAGATAATCATTCCAAAATGGCTTGTATAGAACATAGTGCTCAAATCATCTCTGACTGTAAAATGTTATTCTGAGATTAAAAATTAATAGGTCGAAACCTATGTAATTGAAATAAGGTAGGGATGCCAAATTAAGATCGCAGCTTTGGGTGCCAAGTACATTTTGTATCATCAGTCAGTACTGTTGGCTATGCAGCAAAAAGATCTGACAGTCCCCTCTAGATAATCCCCTCATTGTTAATAGCAACCTGGTTAGAAGTAAACAAAAGAAAATTAAGGCAATCAAAAAAACAAACAAAAAACAGAAACTGGTGACTGGGGTGCTAAAGTGAACAGACTGGTGAAGAATCATGAGTTTAAATCACTACAAGCTACATAAAAAAGAAAAAAAAAAAGAAAATTATACAAACTACAAGGAAGCAACAAACAATTAATAATAGAAACTATTTAGATAGTTGGATAAAAAACATATAAATTATCTCTGTTGGATGTGTCACCATGTAAATTATGACATAGATTGCTGTATTAGAAAGGACTTAGAACTTACAGTCACTGGATAAGAACATCAACATTTCCATCAATTACATATTTGACCTTGAAAAAACTTTCTTCATTTTCGTAAGCCCACATGAGCCCAGTGACACCAATTATATACATAGGGTGACTCAAAGAAGATGCTCCAACATTATAGAGAGTTTTGGGTGACTATTCAAGTAGAAAACTGTCTCTGTCATCTTTTCATTTGGAAAGTTACTAACCTACACCCGTGGCATACTCAGATAATCAAGTTTACTCCTTCTCAAGTCTCTGAGGGAGTTAAAGACCAGGTAGCTTATCTAGTTTTACAATGAAGTTTAGTTGTTTAGACGTTAAGATGTTTTTAGGTCTAGATAGGTGTTCTAAGTTGATAATGACAAGATGTGATGGAGATTGATTTACATTCAGAAATTTAGATGCACCAAGATAGGAAAGATGTCTTCTTCACAGTTCTTCTTGCCATAGGTAATCTATTATAGATAGATAGATAGATAGATAGATAGATAGATAGATAGATAGATATAGATAGATATAGATATAGATACAGATATAGATATATGTACACAAAAATAAAATTAAAAAAGAAAAAAGAAAAAAGCCAATGTAAAGAAATATAAGCCTAAGTAAATCATATTGGTTCATATAATTTAACAGAAGGAAGTCCTCAATAGTTCCTGCCTCACATATATGTCTGTCAGATACATTGGGCTAGAAGGCCAATGATGATGCTTCAATGTTACAGAGAGTGTTGGGTGACTGCTCAGTCAGTAAACTGTCTCTGTCATTTTTTCATTTTGGAAGCTGCTAACTTGCATTTCTGGTTCAGTCAGGTATTTAAGTTTTATTCCTTCTCAAGTCTCTGATGGGTTGAAGACCAGATAATTTAGTCTTACAATTAAGCTTAGTTGGTTAGGGATTAAGATGTTTTTAGATTGGGATAGATGTTTTAAGTTAATAAAGATGAGATATGATATATATTGATTTTTGTTCAGAAATTTAGACCCAACAAGATAGGAAAGATGTTTACTCCAAGTTTGTCAAATACAAATAGCCAAATCACAATGAATGTAACATTTATATATGTCCTGATTATCTTGTGGTTCTTCCTGCTGTATGTAGTTTACTTTATTCATGTGTAATAATATAAATGTATGTGTTTAAAAAGAAACATAATAAAAAAAATTAATGGAAAAAATAAGATCAAATGTATCAAACCTCACATCCTTGCTTCTTACTGTCCTTGTGGTAGGTAATATTCTTTCAGACAGTCTTTGTCCAAATCAGGGTAAGTGTTGGCCAAAGGTGCACCAGGGAACAGTGCTAGAACCCTGGCAAGCAGTGTCCTAATGTCCACCAGTTCTTTATGTCTCCTAAAGCATGCAGGGAAATTACTCCTACTTAGGTGCAGGGAGGATTCTGCGAATCGTGACTCCAGTATCATTCAATCATTATCTATCTTCTCTGTTAAAAAAAAGTTCAATAGCCCTTTGTCATATAATATAGAAAAACAATCTCAAGGTCAGACAATAACTCAGTACATATAAATATTATGCCTTCCTTAGAGGGACCAACACAGAGGATTGGACATTGGGTTTGAACAGGTGTTTGTTGTTGTTGCTGATGTCATTGTCTTAATACCCTACAATTGAGTCCTGTGGGTTAGGATTAGCATTTTGAGATCTCAAGAGTAAATAAATGATATCTGGGTCTACAAACATTGTCATTTTCATAAGATGGCTTTGAAACAAAAAAAAAATATCCAAAGAAATCCTGATGTGCTTGAAATTCTACCATGGATTTTAGTATTTTTAATCTACAAGTATGAGCAGTTTATTTTTATGATAAATTCTTCCTTCACTATGTAGAAATTATTTCATTACAATATGAGCAGTTATTGTATTAACTGAGTCTTTTACTAACCTAAAACTCACCAATAGCAATGTACTCATACAAATCAGTATGATGATGTGCCATAATAATATGGTCCCAGTATGCTGAGAATACTAACCAGACTCAAAGTGGTTGCCTTGCAGGATGAAATGCTAGGTCTTATTACTGACACAAATTGAGATGTAATTTTGATAGGTCGGCCTTTATATGTTAGTTGGCTTTTCCCTTGCAGCTTTTAATATTCTTTCTTTGTTTTATACATTTAGTATTTTGATTATTATGTGGCAGGAGGATTTTTTTCTGGTCTAATCTATTTGGTGTTCTATATGCCTCTTGTATGTTTATATGCATCTCTTTCTTTAGGTTGGAGAAATTTTCTTCTATGCTTTTGTTGAAAATATTTTCTGGTCCTCAGAGCCAGCAATATTTTCTTTCTTCTATTTCTATTATTCTTAGGTTTCACCTTTTCATAGTGTAGCTGATTTCTTGTGTCAGAAATTTTTTTACATTTAACATTTTTTGACATATGTGTTGATTTTTTAATTGTATTTTCTTTGCCTAAGATTCTCTCCTTTATCTCCTGTTTTCTGTTGGTTATGACTACCTCTGTAGTTCCTGTTTTATTAGCTACATTTTCCATCTCCAGGATCTTCTCAGTTTGTGTTTTATTTACTGTTTATATTTCCATTTTTAAGTCTTAAACTATTGTATTCATTTCCTTTAACAATTTGATTGTATTTTCCTGTATTTCTTTAAAGGATTTATTCATTTCCTCTTTAAAGGCCTCCGTCATCTTCATGAGAATAGATTTAACATTATTTTTTTGCTTGATGGTCTGGAGATTATTATTGTGAAAGAAAATCAATGAGGCTTATTCCTGGGTGTGTCATCTTTGATCTTATTCAGTTATATTATTTCACCATCCAAAGATGACAACTATACTGATGAAGTGTATTAGCATGATCTCTTGACTGCTAATTTGAAAGTTTGTTCAGAGTGCAGGACTTGGGTAGCACTGCTGTGAAAGCCTCTCACTGCCTTAGGTGTCTATGTAGATGGAAGACAGCCCATTACCTCACCGAGCATTCTGACATGCTCAGGTCCTCCTGAGAGCATCTTGTTCATTAATTCCATTTAGCAAAAACATAGTATCCATGTCAGAACTGTACCATTTCCTCCAAAGTTGCTGTCTGTCCTTTGCCATTTTAAAATTCACTGACAAATTTCATAAAATAAAACATAGGTTTAGGGGCAAGTCTGGTTTCTACATATGCCTTCTACCTGTAGCAGTTTCTTCCTTTTATCTACCAGCATTCCGGATTACTTAATGAATGTTATGAGTTGGTATTAAAATATATACTTTCCTGAGAAAGCCATGTTGGTAAAGGATGTAGCATTTTGGTTGTCTTTGACTTTGCAGAGAGCTATTCCTGACGATAGGTACAACTTCCTCATCATTTCTAACACATTTTTTTGAGAGAAAATGATGTATGTAGAGTGTTAAGACTGTCAGTAAACATCTAAAGAAAGACAACGGTTGCCCTCGGTATTTCCTCATTTCTAAGTAGAGAACATCACACTGCAAGGAACTGATAAGGCATTTCCTCTACTTCCACCCTCTGAGAAACTTTTCATTTTGTTAGGGTGGGGAAAAGGAAGAAGACTAAGCCCAAGTTTGTCACCCCCAGCAGCCTGAAGAATTCCTTATTTAATCTTTTAGAGACCTTGACTAAGGTCAAAACAGAATTCAAAGCTTCTACACACTAACTCTTCCAGGATTAATGAATATGAAGCAGAATTGGGATCAAACAAAAATGTTTCGATATAGGCTTAATCACAACTCGTAAAATAGAAAAAGAATCTTTAAAATAATAAAAACATTTTTAAATGACATATTCTGTATGTCTCTGAGGTTTTTGAAGACCTTATCTATTTTACCTTATCGTTCTATACCATCATATCTATTTGTTGAGCCTAAAATGTATATACCTGTGATAAAAATAGATTAGTAATTGATATGACCATGACTTGATCAACTAACAATTAACTTGTATAACTTATTTATCCTAAACGGCCGACCCTAGCAACACCCAGCTACATCAAAGACGATGATGACCACAAAAGAACCTCCTTATGGAGATGCCTCCAAATGTGGCAAACAAGCCACTGGAAAAATTGTCCTTGTTTCTACCACAGACAGAATTCTGCCTAAAATAAGGCAAGATTGGATGCAGGCAGAGTCAAAAACCAAACTCTGCCAAGACAGGGTAAACAAAGCCTCAATTGTCCCTGCCCCACAAATATGACTGTCAGATATATTGGGCCAGAAGGCTGAAGATGATGCTCCAATGTTATAGAGAGTTTTGGGTGACTGTTCAGGCAGCAAACTGTCTCTGTCATCTTCTCATTTGGAAAGTTACTAACCTGCATTCCTGGTATATTCAGGTAATCAGTTTTATTCCTCCTCAAGTCTCTAATGGGCTTGAAGACCAGATAGTTTAGTTTTACAACTAAGCTTAGTTATTTAGGGGTTAAGATGTTTTTAGGTCTAGGTAGGTGTTTTAAGTTGATAATGACAAGATATGATAGATATTGATTTATGTTCAGAGTTTTAGGCCCACCAAGATAGGAAAGATATTTCCTTCAAGTCTGTCAAATTCAAATAGCCAAAACACTAAGAACATAACATTTATATAATTCCTGATTGCGTCATAGTTATTCTTGCTATAGTTAGTTTATTGTATATATGTGTTATAAAATAAATGTTTATGTAAAAAAAATTTTAAAAATGTTTAATTAAAACAACAAGAACAACCAAAAGCAAGAAAGAAAGAAAGAAAGAAAGAAAGAAAGAAAGAAAGAAAGAAAGAGAAAAATAAAGAAGACTTGGAACGAATGCCATGCCTCAGATCATGGGTGTGGACCTCTCTAAGCAAATTGCATACACTTAGTTGTCTTTAATATAGTTGTGTCCAGAATTTTGGTAGTTTTGAGGATATTTCCCTCAAAGGGTTGCTAAGAAATTTAAATGAGGACCACACAGGAATGCTGAAAGGTAGGATGCTTCTCTACAGAGTTAATAGTCTCCTGTGAGTGTCCAAAAGGTACCCAGGAACAGCAATGCAGCCTGCCCAAGGCCATAGAAGCTCAGGCCTTAGGCCAGATTCACCACTATTCTAACTACAAAAACAAAAATCCTATAAATAAAAGGAGAGTTATTTCTATGGCAACAGCCATACAGCCCTGTTGACAGCTCTGGGGCTCTTGCTTCTCAGGCAGTGAAGGCACCAATCAGAATGCAGGGAGCGGGTCTCTTCCATCTACATGATTGCTTCATGTTCCTTATCCATCCTGCTTCTTTGCAGAAATGACTATGATGAGGAAAATTGCCATTTAGCCAAAGGGTACTTTTTTATTATTAAAAATATTTTAGATTCTGGGTCAAGAATTGAGAAAATCTTGTTAGGTAAGAGTGTATCTACAACAGCTAAGACTCCTCGGGACTGGAATAGCAAAGGAAACGTCAACATCTCTGCAATATTGGGTAAAACGTTGTCACAGGGTGATGGATGTCTACAGTCCTTCAGCAATAACAGCAAATCATTTGATATTGTTTCCTAAAGAAAAGAGCCTAATGTTGTTGTTGTTTTACTTTTAGAATTACTTTCTTCCATTTTTTTTTCTCAGTTTCCTTTAGACTGGACCATGTTTTTTATAGTAGCATATGGGAAGAATGGAGGAACTGCACGATATAATGTGTCTAGCGTAGTGCATTGTACAGGATGAAAACTGCATTTTCTTAATAACACACATAATTCTCTGTGTTCTCGGGTCAAGGGCACTCCCTCATACTAAAAGCTTGCACATGAGTTGGAAACTTCTCTGTATCATGATTGTACCCTGATTCAGTATAGCCATTCCGCTTCAGAGTAAAGCTCAAAAAAAAAAAAATGGAAATCACTCAAGTACAGATACGAGTAAAGACTTTTGAAACTAAGTATGAATTACTTGGGCAATCATACATATCACTTAGCAGGGCCCACACTAAGTGTGCTTGTGTGAGAATGTGTAGATTGGAACAGCACACTAAGCATTAATGTCTTCCCCAGCTTTGCCTTAGCCTTGAGCCATAGAGTGCATTGTCAAATATACTTTTAGTAGTGATTACAGACACGAGAAATTTCCTTTGCAAGGGAAATAAACACAGATGATATCTCTGATTACAATTCTCCTGTGAGCTTAGTAGTTACTGTAAGAAATTAGTTCCTCTCAGGTCTTGCTTTACAAAGACCTCTTTGTTTTATGTTGAAGTTCAGTAATGTGGTTCAAAGAGGCGTGGATATATTTGAGTGCCAAGAACCAACCATTAGCTATGTCTTTCTAAGCTTCTGTGGCCTTTGACTCATCTTTAGTAACTCCAAATTTCCTGTGGGCATTAATGGACTTGAGAAAAATATTGGTGCCATACCTGGGTGGCTGATGGATTCCCAGAAGTACAGCCACTCCCCTAATTCTTGCTACTCTTGTGATTTCTTTTTAGAAGTTTCTATTTCTCACTAAAGTCCAGTCTAATCTGCCCATCCAAGAGCTTTAGGGAAGTTGTTTTTAATAATGCAGCCAAAAATCATAATAAAAGAAAAGCAATTGTGGTCTGGATTTTTCTGTAATCAATTTTGGAAGATGTCAATCTGAAATTCTAGTTCTAAATTAAATGGTACGTATCTAGATACTCTTACATGAATGCTTTTCTGTCCCAAAGCTATGGCTAGAAATAAAATAGATGGAGTTTCCAGATCAGAGGGAGGGTCAACACCTCTACTCTATGGGTCACAGATAGGTGACCACATGCTCTTGTGAATAACATTTCATGAAAATACAGGCACACTTTTCCCCTGACAGCCTTTCTTCTCAAAAGCAGTAATAAGTGTTTGCAACAGAAACTAGATGGCTCACAGATAGTAAAATATTTATGACCTGGCCATAGACAGAAGGTTTCCCCCATCCTTGGATCAGAAAACTGCTTTTAATTAAGGCAAGCATCTGGAGGACTTAGTGTTACCCCCAGAGAGAGTTATCATATCACAGAGAATTTTCTCTCTTCCAATGGGGTTACAAATAATGATTACATTATTTTTTTAACTAAGTGTGATGAAAAGTTTTAACTTTTTCTGTGTTTAATTTCTAGTTTTAAATAAAATAAAGTAAAAACTTTAGAAGTTTACTCATTAAAATGACCAGTTAGCTAAAATCTCATTCTAAAAATAAGTTTGATCAGGTAGCCTTTTAAAATATTAGTGTATTATTTTTCCTCTAATGTTTCTTTTTCCTTCATGATCCCTCTTTACAGTCAGTCTACCAGGGTATCTTATGGGAGAGTACAATATGATGTTTTTATTCTTTGACTCTCAGACAAATTCCAGTCTTGAAATATATCCCATCCTGAAGATAATCATCATTCTTTTGATAGTCAAGTGAGGATATCACATAGTTAAGACAGAACGCCCAATCTCAGCACCCTCCCTGCCCTCTGACTCCCTCGCCTTCTCCTTTACAGCCAAAACCCTCAAGATGTCTGTTACTTTCCTTCAAATCTTTTTCTTCACCTTTTCACCATCTTTGTTTCTTATCAAGTCTCCAAGTTCATACCAAACTAAAATTCCTTCAATCTATCAGCACTTTCTTTCCAAAGCTGAAACCTAATCATTGGATTGTCCACCTAAGCACCTTAAATACTCACCCATGATGGCAGAAGAAAATCTATGCTATTTAGTGTGCTGTGTGGAAGACTTACGTAGTTTGAATTTTGTCTGAAATGTCATGGCATTTGTCGTCACATGCCAAATTCTTTTTCAATCTTATAAGATATGTACATTATTACCAGGGAACTCTTATCAGGGTAACATTTCTGGCCACAAATCATCCAACCCTTTGCGACCCATTGTTTGTATTCTTAGCTTCCATGTGCAGAGCAGGAGATAGTTAAGGCATTGTGAGGACTCGGGAATTAGTGCTCTCCTACTGACTTCCACTAGACATGGTGTAAGAAGCACAGCACATCCCTTTGGGTTTCACATGTTTAGATCACATGGTAGAGGAAGACACTCCAGAACTCATTCTAAGGAAAAGTGACAAAGATCTAATCTGGGTTTGGGCATTAGAAGGGGACACTTTGGTTCTGTGTGTTGCAGGTACCTAAGCTCGCATTATGTTTCACCCATCAGGCATCATCTTGTACTTCCTGAAATAAGCTTACACTGTCAATGCTGCTCCAAACCACCACTGCAACTTTTAATTTCCCCCAGGCCTTGCTGTTTACCCATGCATTAAGCTGGTGAGGGTAGTACATGCCTGGAAGACAGACATGGGAGTTCAAGGCCACATCCACTTCAAAAGGAAAACAAACCAGAAACTGTTAAATCTCTTTCCAGTTATGCATCTACACCCTGAGCCCTATCTCACCTCCTTAGAACATTCAATCTCAATTCTTGCAAAATCTCAGTTGCTGTGTAGCGCTTTAACTAAAATGCCACCCGAGCTCATAGTTTTAAAGAAAATAGTCACTTCCCACTTACTGATGAGATAGCTGTATGCTTCCCGTATTCATTTAAATCTTCCTTTCTTCCCTCTCTGTGAGGACATGTCTCTTTTATTACCTTACCATTTGTTACCATTTGTTAGAGTTCTTGATATGTAATGGAACTTTGATGACTATTGAACGATAGCACTGAAATGGACACCATCAGAACCAGACATAAAGTATTTATAGATAAGGCACTTAGACATTCGGCTTTAGCCCTCCAAGTCACTGCTGTTGCTCTGGTCTCTTCATTTAACTTGGGAACAAGTGATAACTCACTCCTCTTTCCCAAAATAAGCTCTTCAATTACCTTTCACGGCTCTTTGGTACATTGTCATCCAATAGAGTCTCTAGGCAGTGGCACTCACATGTTATCCTTAGTAGGTGTAGTGTTTACCTTTGGCTTATTGCTGACATTCAAGTCATCCAAAGCTATTGGAAAATTCACTCTTCAGTTATGTGTTCCAGTCAGTGAATTATCTTCTTTCATAAGTACTTATTATAATTGTCTTAAATATCAGTGCATACTGTATATGGCTCACCTTGTCTGTTTTATAAGATGCTAGTTATGTCAGGAAATAAGAAAGTTTGTGACATTCCAGCAGCTTTTACATCACAGGACCACTGAGAAATGAGGCTGATATAATCTTACCCAACATCCCTTTCTGTGGATGTGGATGGCATAGAAATGTTTCCTATAGTCTAAATTCACTTTGCTTTTTTTTAATGATTTCTTGCTTGTCTGATGTATCCCTGCTTAAAGGGTCAGATGAGTTCCTCCCCCAATGCAGTCCCAAGGCACTCTCAGGAGAAACACAGTGCAGACTGCTAAGAGAAGTTCAGAGTCCGGCAGCTCTCTCTTGCATACCAATCTTTGACATTTATTCGATTGCCATTTAAAATCCAAGTCTTCATTTGTACATTTTCAATTCCAAGGGGGGGAAAAGCCAACAGGAATCTGTCAGAAACGAGCCTTTTAAAAGCTTCTGCTAACAGCTGTTCTGAGCAGCTGGTCCCAGAGTCAGAGTGGAATATGCAAGTCATCCCGTCCCGTCCACGTGAAGTCTGACTGGGCTGAGCAGCTTTAAATGTCAGCGTTAGAATCGTTACAGATGGAAATGGGTTTTTAAAAATGTATGCCTTCTCATTTCACAATTCATTCATCCATTCGCTTCCTATATTGAGAAGATTATGGAATGGCGATGAAGAAACCACTGCCCATTGTGTGTTTTGCTGAGGACCAGAATTAAATTAACCAACTGCAGTCATTTAAAATAAAGATAACTGAACTGTCGGTTGATAGCATGCATGCTCTTTTCTCATCAGGAATAAGTTACATATGAGGTTGCTGTGGAGCATTTTCAGGTATTTTAAGCCATAAATTTCATTTCAGTCACTTTTTGATTTGAGCTACGTGAGTATTCAAGATACTATTTTTCTCTGTAAACCGATTCACCTTTGACACTGTCCCCGCTATATAACAAGAAGAAACAGCACACAAGGACTTACACAAATGACTGTGGAGTTCAATAGTTTAGATTAGATTGCCCATGTATCCAGAAAGGGATTTGACTTTATTATTGAGCAAGGCTAAGTAATCAATACCAGAGTTAATGGAGAGTGGTTTTTCACTGATTGTAAATACTAAAATGGAGAATATCATTTTTCATAGGCATATCAGGGTTATAAATGATTTCTTGGAAAGCTAATGAAGACAGATCTATGAAGGAGACTATTCAATTTTGTGATTCTTAGCTATCTATGAAATGCATTCTTTCTAAATAGAGAGCTTGAAAGGAGGCATATTAGTTTGAGACTGAAAACAGAGCATACTAAAGTATAGAATACTGATTTTCATAGCGTTATTGTAGGGGAATTTGTAGAATTTCAAATGATGGTAGATAATGGACATGATGTCTCTGATGACACATTGTGTCGTCCACATTAAGGAAATGACGTAAAAATTCAGTGCAAGACCTCTTACCTGATACTGGTGATCTAGGCCCAACTCTGTGGACACCAGGCCTCAAAGCGCTGCTCATGTTAGCTGGACTGTTCCTGGGCAAACAAACCTAAAGCAACTAAAGTCTATGCAGCAATAGAGGAATAAGTCCATTTTTTAAATTAAAAATATAAAAAACCTCTCTGCATACAGTTTAGCATATTTTTTTTTTTTTACTTCTTATGAGGTTTACCTTGAGGTACTTATGGAAGACGGTGTAATTTCAAACCTCTCATCTGAAGATATAAGAGCTCTTTTAGCCTTTCACAAGAATTCATTTTTTCCCCAGGAGCTTTTCACTTTCTCCCTCTTATTGGTCATACTGGGTTACATGGGTATGCTTTCCTGCACAGAAATTTGAAAAAGAGAAGGTATGTCATCACTCTGTAGTTCATCATCTCCAGAATTTCCTGCAGACATATTAATCTGTGAGTGTGCAAGTCCCTTGTGTACAATGGAATACACTACCTGCATATAACCTACACACCTCCTCCCACATATTTTGAGTCATCTCCCGTTTACATATAAAATTAAGAAAATATAAAATGGTTGGTCTAGGCAAGCCTTGCCTCAAACTCGCAGCAATCCACTTTCCTTTGCTTCCTTGAGCCCTGAGAATATTTTTCTCTTTGAAAATTTTAGATCTATAGTTGACTTACTCTATGGAAGTCACTCTACAGCACAATTTATAAAAATGGGATTTTGACAGTAACTGTTTCCAGGCTTTGGAATGAGATGAGCAAAAGGAAAGGAAAAGAACAGTAGGCACAATTGTGTTACTCTTGTTTGTTTTGGTTTTTGTGGGTGTTTGTTTGTGACAGTGCCTCACTTTTTAGATCTCGCTGTCCTGGAATGTCACTATTTAGACCAGATTGGACCTAAATTCACAGACGTAACCATGACTCTGCCTTCTAAGTGTTAGGATTAAAGATATACGCTACCAAACTGGCTGTTCTTGCCTTTAAATTGCATGTTAATTAAGTATTTTTTACTATCCATTTTATTGAGTTTAACTAAAATATACCTTTTTTTCTCTCTCTTCTTACTCCTGTTTCACCACCCTGAACCCTCTCATATTCATGACTTCTTTTTCTTTAATTATTGTTATAAGCACATACATAAATACACATATGCACAAAATATATAAATACAGCAGGCTGAGTCCATTTAGTGTTGCTCTTATGTATATATTTTTAGGACTGACAACTGTTGGATTTATTTTTTTATAAATCAGTGTTTCTGTTAGCTTATTTTTTAACCAGGATATCACACAAATAATTGAGCCTCTTTTATAATGCAAGGCTTCACAACACAATCTGAGCAGCTTAAGTCTGTTCTTAACCCTCTGTGCTATCCTGTCTTACTCCCAGCAAACATCCAGGGATACTTGCACTTTGTAGTTTCCCACAGCTCCAACTCCTTTCTCCTTATCTTCCTTCGACCTCTACCCATTGTTGAATCCCCTGCTTCTTCTCCTAACTCCTCCTCCCCTGGCTGGCAGGAACTCCAGCCCTATTTTCTCCCCTGTTCATCCTCTGTTGCTTTATTGATATAAAAGGGGGTCAATCGGGGAGCAGAGCTTTCACAACATTTAGACAGGAAATCAGAATTTAAACTATGCAATAACTTTATGACTACAGACAACTATGTACTAGATAATTAATCAGTCCCCAGGGAAGACTAATTTTCCTTCTTTTCACGGTTTATAATTGCTTATAGATCTTCTAGGATTAGGGAACTGTGAGATTTCTCCAATCTGCTTTAGGAGGTGAACTGGTGTTGGATTTGTTCCAGTCATGTTTAAGGAGCCATGTTGTTGACATTTCCTGAGTGCAGCCTCCCTGCGACATCTAAAAGACCAAATCTTCCACTCCATATCAGTCTCCGTTGATGATAATGAAGTTACTACACTATTCTATTGACTCACTCACTCAATACACTTTTCTACAACCATTGTCATTATACTTTTTTCAATTAGATGTGTCAAATAACACAATTGGAGTCACTGAATGGTAAGTAGAAGTCTAATGAGGGTTTGTGAAAATATCTGGCCCATACTTAAGTCTTTTTCTTGTTTCTACTTGTATACCCTCATACATTTTTGGTCTGCACTGTGGAAATGGCTTCCAAGCTCTATTGTTTATCTTAGCTGAAAATATAAAAGACAAATAAATTTACTCAGACATTTTAAAATTTCAGTAACTACTTATCTGAATTACTTTTTTTTAAACCTAAAACCTTTTAGCTCAAATCTTGAGTTTTATTTATCTATCTATCTATTTATTTATTTATTTATTTTGTAGATGTACATCTTTAATGACCTCATAGGATAAAGATAGTTCATAAATAAGTAGTATGCTGTAGATGAAAGAAAAGGCAGGCACGAGGAAAGCCATAGCAATAAGTAAATAAGTAAGTAAGTAAGTAAGTTCTTAGCAGAAAGTCTGATCTAAACAGTACACAGTTCATCAATATGTTGAAAGGGAATATTCATTGGAAGAGAAAATGAAAGGCTCATGCTCTTTCTAGTCAATTGTTATGTTGTTCTGAAATAGAGCTAAAAATGAAGGGAATTCAGAATTTGGTTCTGAGGTAAGGTGGTGCTTGCAAGGCAGTAGACTGAGTGGACTGTGGAGTAAGTGTGCCAGGTTACAATGGAACGGGGAACAAACGGAAGGAGATGTACAAGTGAGAATGAGTGTTTACGTTCATCTTTTAAGAAGTCAGGAAAAATAGAAAAGCAGTTTAGTAGAAGCAATACTGAAGTAAAGCTCTCTCCAGCTTTAGCATAACATATGTACACAGTGAGAAGAGAATGTGTAGAGACAAGAAACCAGTGATGATTGTGGGAGGGTGGTGATGGAAAATAAATCACAGCCAAGAATCTGTCAGATTTATCTAATCTTTTGACATTGTGACACAACATTGTCATCTACAGAGTTCATGCTCTGAAGCTGTTTAATTGAATTTAAAAGAATAAAATCTCATTATGCTTTAAGTTAAGTACAGATTTTTGTTGTTGCTGTTGTTGTTGTTGTTGGGCCTTACTCACAGCTGTCCTGGTATGCTTGGGTCACAGACTGAGCATTCCTTGTAAGCTACCTCCACAAAGGAAAGGCATCCATATCACTCTGGGAAGAACGACCGGGTACCTGAGTACCAATACAGCTGGGTTGCCATGGGAAATGCTGCTGCAAGAAGACGACTGCATTGAGACTACTTCTCATTGGCTGCGTTAAAGCTTTGCTTGTTTGTCAAGTAAATAGTAGAGTGAGGGGCAGCATCTTAGGAGCTACAGGGGGTCTGGATGGACACATGAAGATGAGACTGGACACTGCACACTGCAGGGCCTGATAAAAGGATGCAGCAGCGCATTCATGTTGCACTAGAATACGGAAGCAGCACTGGGGGGCAGAGACCCCTTTCCTCTTGGCTTCGGTGCCAGAGACTGGCCACAGCTGAGTCCCTGACGGTCAAGACTTGAGGTTCATTACCCTTGCTTTCTCCTGGTTTCCATAAACTTATATTTTTATAAAAATTAAACAGTTGAAGGGGTACCAAGAAAACTTAGGAGGGGTGGTATGACAGAACATGCGATATCCTGAGTAGCTTGAGCAGAGGGGTGTAGAGCATGCAGATATAGGGTGCAGGGAACAGAAGAGCACATTACCATCCTGTTTAGCAGGGCGGAGTGCACTGTGAATCCTGGTAAAGGCCTTTCACTCTTCTGGTTCAGCTCTTTGCTGTCTTGTCAGGCACCATTCGGGACAGCAACATATTTTCAGCCCTCCCAGAACATATCATATGCAGCTCTAGATACACAGACGCTGAAATACATAGTATGTTTTACCAGTGTCCACTTATAACATCTGTGTGTGGCTCTGCGTTTTCCAATGTGTAGTTTTTAATCTCAAATTGACCCCATTGCGGAATCTACAGTGATATCTAATTTAGAAATAACAGTGTTTTAACTTTTGAATGAAGTTGTTGTATTTTTTTATATGTTCTACACTAAATGGTTAGTGTACAATTGAATAATATAAAAGCAAAATGGGAAATTTTCAACCCTGTATATTTGAAATATATAGCAAAAAGACGTGATCTTTTCTTCTTTCTACTCAAATACTGCCAAGCATCACATAAATAGTCCTGAGACACATACCGTTCAGTGTTGTCTACTCTGTGTGAATACTAGTGTGCTCACACAAAACCACATGGTGAAGTCTAGTCATTCAATGTGGCCTCTCCATGCCACCTAGTGAAGTGAGAGACATGAGACACAGGAATACACTGCTGTCACATGGCATACTGTCTGGTTACAAACTTTTAAAGTTGAAGTACACAATAACAATAAAGCTTATAACAAATGCATCACTATGATGCTTCACTTATAATTTATAATTTTACATGCATCCTTTTAAATGATTATATAGGCACCACAGTAGATTTATATGAGCTATGACACAATACATGAATAGCACCTTTTCCTGCAACTTAACCTTGGCTGCAGTGTCACCAGTAGGAGGAACTTTTTACGTCCGTCATAAACTTATGAGACCACAGCTGTGTTATATGTCTGTTGTGGGCCAAACATGAATGGCTGCGTGTTCTCAAATTCTGTTGTCATAGTTTCTGAATCTTCTTACAGAATCCTTGGTGGGCAGGTGAGAATTCAAGGGACAACAGCATTAGCATGTTGCTATGGTCCCTCTTCCTTCCTTAGTGAGTGAGGAGGGACTTTTTTCAAAGACAAAGAAAGCCTTCTGAGCTGTAGTCCTTGTCTGTGATTTCATCAGATGTGTGTAAGGAAGGAATGCCCTTGCTCAACTCAGAATGAGTGAGACAGCAGCCAAGCCTGTCAAACATGTACAACCTGTTTAAAATCTCACAATAGGGTGTACACCTTACCTCAGCACTCCACCCTCTGGGAAGAAAAGGGAAAAAAAAGCACTTAAATCAGCAAGCCTGTCACTAACCCTGCACTTCCTACCACAGCAAGTTCTGTAAAAAAAAAAACCCATGAAGAACTTGTTATAAACCACTAGAATCTTGAAACTCTTGACTATCAAAATGAAGTTTAGACATAAAGACCTTAAGGCAGTCCTGGACCTGCTGTACCAGATGAGGTGGTGTGAGAAGTTCTCCATTCCCCAGGAGGAGGAGAAGGGACTGGTTGAGTGTGCCATCACAAAGATGACTGCACTTGGCATGAGACAGCACCTGCTCCTTCTAACTGGGCATTTCCAGCTGTGGAAGGACACCTCCCACACAGTCTTGGAAGTAGAGTCTGACACAGGTCATGAGGAGGTTTCATTCTTACAGGAGAGGCAGTTTGAGCTACACAGCCTTGAACTGCTGTCCAGCATACGGTTCCAGTAGCAAATGTGCTGCCTAGCATTTGGTTTTATTCTCTATTAGAAATTAGTGAACATATTTTCTTTAGAAATTAGTTCTCATGTCAGTTTATGTAGGAGAAAAAACATTGTGTATATATATGTATATATATATGTATGTATATATATATATATATATATATATATGCATATGGCACACACTATCATATTAAAATTTTAAGTCTGGGTTTTCATTAAACTGTTTTCCAAATGCTCCTAATACAGAACTGGATTGTATTGTTCAAGGTGTCTCAAAACTAATTTCATGAAATTTTGCTTTAAATTCTACATAATGTAGTAAAGAGAGACAATTCATAGTATCTAACAGTTATAGATGATTTCAGCAGAAGCAGGCTGATTCTGTGAGTTCAAGGCCAGTCTGGTCTATATAATGACTTCCAGGCTTGTCAGAGCTATCTGGTGATAACCTGTTTCAAAACCAACCAACCAAAGAGAAAAAAGCACAAAAGACAAAATACAAACAAATATATTTCTTAAAAGACTAACATTTCCTTCTAAGATAAGCTTTCATGTAATATTTGTCTCTAACATGCACTGTATAATTTAATTTATTTGCTGTATATTCTATAGCTTTCTGAGGGTAAAGGTATAAAGAAATGTGTGCATGTGCATGCGTGTGTGTGTGTGTGTGTGTGTGTGTGTGTGTGTGGCAGAGAGAGAGAGACAAACAGACAGACAGACAGACAGAGACAGAGACAGAGACAGGGACAAAGAGAGTGAGAATGACACGTACAGAAAAGCTGATTCTTGCTTATCCAGAGAAGAGGAGCCATTTGTTTCAAAGTTAGCACATGCCTTCCGACTGTGGAAGCTACTCATGAATGTCAGCAGCAGGCATTTTAGTCATAGAGTGGAAATGGTGATGGGCTTCCAGTCCAGAATCTTATGCTGAAACAGCTTTTATGAATCATCAACTTCCTTAAAAACAACTCCCTAAAAGCATGTTGGTGTACTAGATTTGGTACTGGGATAGATAAATGCATTAGTGGAAAACATAAGTAAAATCTAAAGGCATTTTTAGTTCGGATAAATACACCATGATCAGGTGAGATTTTTAACATTAGAGGAAGCCAGTTGAAAGTACACACAAATTCTAACATCTTTGGGAATTTTCTGTGTTCCCACCCGCCACCTCCACCCCAAATAAAAGATGATTTTTCTCAAAACCTTGGGCAGGAGAGAAGAAGGGTGAGTTTCCTTTCAGGATCCTAAGAATTGTGGCTTCTGTTATATGAGCGAGCAGACTTGATGACGTCATCTTAAAGCATACTTAGAATGAAGCATCACTGATTAAACTTTAAAAGATAAAGGAAGAAAGGTTAGTCAGGACTGGTGGTGCAAGCCTTTAGTACCAGCACTCAAGAGAATGTAAAAGAAGGAGGCAGATCTCTGTGTATTTCAGGTGAGCTTGGTCTGTGTGGTAAGCTCAAGGACAAAGAGTTAGACCTTATCTCAAAACAAACAAACAAGCAAACAAAAAGGAAAGCAGGTAATTTTATCCTTCTCACTATAATTCCTCTTCTGGAGATGGTTTTCTTCATTAAACACACACACACACACACACACACACACACACACACACACACACACACACACACACTTTGATAAACACCATAGGAGGAATCTGAAAATAAGAGTCAAGGTAAGAAAAACAAACCTGTAGAACAATCATTTTTGGTTCTCAGATGAAGGACAAAATGTGACAAGAAACAAAGAGAGCTTTCTAGGACCCTCTGGGTCCTTCTATTTCCCCATCTCCTATATTTCTCTTACCTAGAATCTTAGTATGATGTCCTCACATCTATCCCAATCTCCTGGTAAGTGAAGATTTTTGTGGGACCTGTCATTTGGGCTAGTGCCCAATTATAAGTGAGTATAGACCATGTGAGTCTTTCTGCTTCTGGGTTAACTCACTCATTATGATCATCTCTATTCCCATGCATTTGTCACCAAATTTTGGGATTTCCTTGTTTTTAATAGCTGAGTAGTATTCCATAGTGTAAACGTACCACAGTTTCTTTATCCATTCTTCAACTGAGGGGCATTTAGGCTATTTCCAGGTTCTGGCTATTATTAATAAGGCTGCTATGAACATGGTTGAACATATGTCTTGTTCTGTGGTGGAGCATTTTCTGAGTATATTCCAAGGAGTGGAATAGCTGGGTCTTGAGGAAGCCCTATTCTCAGTTTTCTGAGAAAGTGTCAGATAGATTTCCAAAGTGGTTGTACCAGTTTGCACTCCCACCAGCAATGAGGGAGTGTTCCTCTTTCTCCACATCCTCGCCAGCATGTCCTGTCACTTGAATTTTTGATCTTTGCCATTCTGATAGGTGTAAGATGGAATCTCAGAGTCGTTTTGATTTGCATTTTTCTGATTACTAAAGACATTGAGCATTTCTTTAAGTGTTTCTCAGCCATTCAATATTCCTCTGGTGTTCTGAGCCCCATTTCTCAATTGGATAATTTGTCTTGGTGGTATTTACTTTCTTGAGTTCTGAAGAACATCATGATAGGTGGTTTGGGGCTCAGGGGGGTGTGCTCAAGCTATTGCACTAAGCAAAGACTCGAACCCCTATTCTGATCTACCCAATGGACAGGACATTCTCCATAGTTATGGGGAGAGCGGGGACTGACTCTGACATGAACTCTGGTGCTCCATATTTGACCACCTCCCCTTGGTGGGGAGGCCTAATGGCACTCAAAGAAAGAATAAGCAGGCTACCAAGATGAGACTTGATAGCCTTTGACCATATATTGAGGGAGGAGGTCCTGCTCAGTCATAGACCTAGGGGAGGGGAATAGGGTGAAAGCAGGAGGGAGGGAGGAATGGGAGGATACAAGTGATGGGATAACAATTGAGTTGAATAAATTAATAAAAGTTTAAAAATATTTTAAAAAAAGAAACAAAAGGAGGGAGAGACGTGAAAGGTCCAATGAAGTAGCTTGGAGCAGCAAAACAAATCAAGAGGAGTCTCTTAGTGAAAAATTTTAGCAAGAAATGATGAACAGTTTTTTTTTAAACAAAGAATGTCCATTACTCTTCAACTGTCACTAGTTTGTGTGTTTACTGATTCTGCTTGAAGGAAGCAGGTCAGGGGCTTGGGATGAAAAGGGTGGGGGAAAAAACTAATGTTTTGAGTGACCAGACAGAATGAATGGCAGTGAACAACTCAGCAAACTTAGGATAAAATCTATAAATACAAAAAGTGAGTCTGACCAGCTAATGATGGGCATAGTTATTACCCAACTGACTGCTAGGGAAACTGACTGGCAGTTGTCACGTGGTTAAGGAACAAGTTCAAATTTACTTACTCTCAAGAGAGACTATATCAAACTAATAAACATAAATTTGACTACAGATTTTAATGACCTTTTCTCATGATTGATTGGAGATGGCAAGGTTCAGAATCAGACATTCCTCATATTATTCACAGAAGCCATGTATAGTCTATCAGTTGTGGCCCCACACCTGCACTTTATTAGCTCCTATGATATTTAAATAAATTATACATTTTTTTTTCTAGCAAAGACACTGATTTCTGACTTCCTTGAGGCTAGGACAGAGGGTTGTTCTCCAAAGACAGACAATGGGGCCCCATTGCTGATGACAACATCCACTCAGAAGCTCACTGAACATGGAGAAGTCAAGCTGGTACCTGCGTGGAGCCTAGACCCTATGTTCTAGTCTCTTTGGAGTGGGAGGGCACTCCATGGGCTGTATGAAGAGAAACCTGGACACCAACCCAGGCATGAATGCCTCGACCTACAATCTGTCCTGCCTGCGAGATGTGCTAGAGCAATAGTGGTGCAGAATTCATGGGAGTAGTCAACCAATGTCTGGTTTAACTTGAGGCCCAAGACACAAGGAAAGGAAGTCCATGCCTTACACTTCCTGGATGGCCAGGAACAGAGACTAGATAGTTCAGAGACCTAGGATAGAACCAAACAAGACAGGCTAAGGAAAAAAAAATCAACTAAATGATTCCTGATTACATTCTGTTATACTCATAGATTGGTGCTTTGTCCAGATGTCATCAGGAAAGCTTACTCTGGCAGTAGATTGGAGCAGGTGCAGAGACCCATACCCAGATATCATCTGGAGAGATTCTAAATCGGAGGTTTCCATTGAAACCCTCCATTTGGAGCTTGGGAACTCCACAGAAGACTGAGAGGAAAGACTATAGGAATCATAGGGTCAAAATAAGACCTTGCATTGGATAGACAATGAGGCACAACTGACCTACACTCCCAGCCCTGTATACATTGTTGTGTATTGTTTTATAAATTCTCTTTGTTTTGTTTTACTTTGAGATAGAATCTCCTCATGTAACCGTGGCTACCATCAAGTTTTACATGTGACATCCAAAACAGGCCATTTTTTTTCCCACTTGTATGTACAAAGCAAGTGATCTATCACTAAACTATAGCCTCTGCTCAGTGTTCTGCCTCATTTCTTTGTTTATTTATGTTTTTAAAAATATTTGCATATTAAAGGTCAAATTAAATACCTGTGGTAGCTGAAACTTCAATGAGCTTTGATTAAATTACACTAAAATTTTATACAAATGAATCCATTGTATGATAAGATTAGTTATCTTAACATTGTTGAGGTACAGATCTTAAAGTTTTGGTCAAGTTGATTGAGATAAGAAATCGAATTGAGACTTCCTCTCTCTCTCTCTCTCTCTCTCTCTCTCTCTCTCTCTCTCTCTCTCTCCTCCCTCCCTCTCTCTCTCTCTCTCTCTCTACTTCCTCTCTACTCTACTCCCTCTCTCTACTCTCCCTTTATCCTCCCCCCCTTTCTCTTCCTCTTTCCTTCTGTCTCTCTCTCTCTGTCTCTCTTTTTCTGGGATACCCTTCCCCCATTTCTTTCTCTCCCCATGCTCATTTAATAAACTTCATATAACATAAAAAAAAAAGAAATCGAATTGAATAATGGTTATCTTAATTTCTTTTCTATTGTTATGATAAAGGACCATGACTAAGGCAACTTGTAAAGGAAAACCTTAATATGGGACTTATAATTTCAAAGGTCTGTGGCCATCATGGTAGAAGTATGGCTGCAAACAGGAAGTCATAGCCCTGGAGCAGTAGTTGAGAATTCAAGTCTTGAGGTACAACCATGAAACAGAGAATGTGTATCATTTGATATCTCAAAACCCACCCCTAGTGACATACCTCCTCCAACAAAGCCACACTTTCTAATCTTTTGTAAACAGTTCCACCAGCTGGGGACAAAATCCTTCGAACATATGAGCCTGTGGGGGCCGTTCTCATTCGAATCAACACAGGGAGAGAAGATGTTGTAAAGATGTTACAGAATTAGGCACTGACTCAGTCTTTCCTACCTATACCCATAAGCACATTTCACCAGTAATCACATTTCTCCAGGTTACTTTGTATACTGTTATTCTACTCTGGCCATGGAGGAACAAGTTTTAGTCATATTTTTTTTTTAATTCCTTAAAGATCATTGTTGGCATAGTGAAAACAAAAACAAAAAGCAAACAAAAAAGACAAACAAATATAATAATGAACAGAAAACTTTCCCAATTGTTTCTACTAATATGTGCTGAGCTTCTAAAAGAGACATTATGTAAATGGAAAGTATATAAGTAAAGAATGTATTGAATAAGTAGTTATAAATGTGCTCTGCGTGGGGTAAAGAAGTTGACATGTTAAATATGAAATATGTGCCACACAAGACACATGGTATAAGATTTATTGTAGATGCATGGGAGGAGAAGGAAGAGGGAGCACCCTAGGGGAACAAAGAGAAAGAGAGAGAGAAGAGAGAGAGAGAGAGAGAGAGAGAGAGAGAGAGAGAGAGAGAGAGGAGGCAGAGGGTATGCTTTTTTATAATCCTAGGCAGGGGCACACCTAGTAGCAGACAGGTAATGTCATAGGTTGCTGGGCAAACTGGGGGCAGTATGCTAACATACCTTTCTTTTCCTATAATTAAAAATGAGGATGTTGTGTGTCTTTTCATGTAAAGTAGGTTAAATTGTATAAAGGTAGGTTCATTGGAAGCAGCTCTTGGCTGCCATGTTTCTCAGCCATTTGTGATGTCTCTTTGGAGAACTCTCTGTTGAGTTCAATTTCTTGTTTGTTTTTTTGGTCTCTTGATGTTGAGGGTTTTTTTCTCTCAGTTCTCTGCATATGTGATATACTAACCCTTGGTCAGGTGTATAGCTGATAAGGATTCTCCTCTATAGGTTGCTTCTTTGCTCAATGATTGTGTTCTTTTCTGCACAGAAGCTTCTTAGTGTCATGAGGTCCTACTTACTACTTATTGGTCTTAATGCTTGAGCTACTGAGGTCACGTTCAGAAAGTTCTTTACTGTCCCAATGAGTTCATGTATATTTCCTACTTTCTCTTGTATCAAATATGGTTATTTTGTATTTAATAAATGAATGAAAACCTAGCCGCTAGGGTAACAACTGAACTGTCATTTATACCCGCTAGGAGAGGAAAAATCCATTTTCTCCAATGGAGTGATACTGGGTATATCAACCACTTCAGGGCAGGACTCATATTCAGGAGTAGCTGACCAACATAAAATGGACTCTTTGTTCTTTTTCTAAGCTTTTATTTGGTTACAGTTTGGTGGTGGTGGTGGTGTTTTTCTTTTTGCGTAGGGTTTTATTTTGTTTTCTTGTTTGGAGGTATTGTTGTATTGAGTTTTTGCTTCTTTCTTGAGAAAGAAATTTAAAGTTGGGTGGGTAGAGACAAAGAGGGTATCTGGAAAAACTTGAGGGAAGGGAAGAAAATGGTCAAAATATATTTAAATTTAAAAGTTGTATTAAATAATAAGATATACTAAAATAAAAGTTTAATTAAATTTAAAATACATTTGCTATATGCATGTAATATTGTTGAAAATTAAGACTACATATATTATACAGTTTTATATATTCTTAATTTGCTTAAAACTATACTGTTAACATTTTTAAGGTTCTATAAAAGTGATATTTAATCTCAAAGAAGACATATCTGCATTGCTTACTTGAAAATGTTTAACTTTAATCTTTGCAGAAAATTAGAGAGATTATAATTGAAAAATAATCAAAAATCTAACACACATACACACACACACACACACACACACACACACACACAAGCACATTATATACATCCAGTTTCTTTCTGTGTGTTTGCACACATATACAATGCAGAAGTATTGTGTACATGTGACCAGTTGTATGCATGAGTGTGCCTACCCACATGTGTACTTGTAGAATCCAGAGGCCAATGCCCAGTGTCTCTCTTCTATCTTATTTTTTAAGACATGCTCTTTTACTGAGCATAGAGTTCAATGACTGGTTAGACTGGCTGTTCCTGCTTTTCTCTATCTCATTCTCCCCAGCACTGGATTGCTGGCATGTCTCAGGGCACTTAACTTTTAAAATGGATTGTGTAGATACAGGCTCAGGTGTTCATGCCTGAACAGCAAGCCCTTTACCCATGGAGCCATCTTCCTGACCTTGTCCAGTGTTGTTTAAATTGTTGAGTCACATTGTAAGAGCAGTCCTTGAAGACAAGCTTCCCATCAGGCCATGGTGCAGGATATGGGCCTGCCCAGCCATAGCAGGCCTTTAGCCAGGCAGTCTACCTCTAGCTCAATAGCACCTCCAACTTTTTTACTCATCTACCAGCCTTTCTTCAATATCTTTCAGAGTATTTGTGATTTTTTTTTCCAAAGGAGAGGCAGAGGGCAGTGGGGAACACAAATATGTTTATGAGAGTAGTGATGTTATAAAGGCAAGTGTGACTCTGAACATAAGCACATTTACTGAGCGCAAAAGACAGCTACTTTTTCTAGTGTAGAAGGGAGAGGGTGTGAGAACTCGCCCTAATGAGCGGAGAGCCTGCTGACAGCAAAGGCCAGGAATAGATCTAGAGTCATTTGCCTTGGACAGCATATCCTGGAATTCATACATTTTTATAATAATTGAATTTCAGCTGGATGGAATGATAATGGGAAAATCCTCCTTACATAGATGAATGCATTTAAGAGCATTACATACCTTTGACCAAAACCTTAAGCACAGTACGTCATAAACTTGAAATATAACCCAAATCTTTAGAGATCTCAGTCTTGTAGGAACTATCCTGAAGGCTATTCTTCTAAAACATTAATTTTAGAATTCTGTAAACCTCTATGGCATAAATATTACTTAAACACATTAAGTTTTATGTGGATCGTTCTTCATTGCATTTCTTAATATTTTAACTTGATATATCATTAAATATTAATTTTTAAATATGCAGGAAATTCCCCCAATCTATTAGAATTAAGTATGAAACCGGTATAAGGACAATAAGAACTATGAAATCTCTCAATTTAAATTAAATCAATAATGCTGAAACATCTGCACTTACCACTAATAGACCTATACTCATTCTCTTACAAAGTCTTCTCATTAAAACGGAAATGCTTCCTTTACTTTTCCCTGGACATCTCTATCCATTTCTTCACTGATGATTAATATTTAAATGCTTAATTATCTCTAAGCTCAAACAGATTAAATAAGTGTCTACCTGGTGAATCTCGAAGGCCTTTGGGAAAACGTTTCACTCAGATCATACCTGTAACCAATAAATGTGACACTAAAATATTTTTTAGCGTAGAATAAACTGAGAGATATGAAGCTTTATGCCCAGTGTCAGTGTTAAAGCCTATTATCAGAAGAGCCCTGTAGAGCGCATCAGTACTGGTGAATCCAAACTTGTTAACTCCAGGGAAATGGATGCTCTCAGCATCTTTGTCTGGTAGGCATTAGGCTTTGCTATCAATTTCTTACTTGTCTAGAAGTTGGGTGGGGGAGATGAGTCAGGGAGAGTGAATATGAGTCCAAGAGCAATTTAAACTTCAATATATTTAGACTAAGCCTGTCCTTATACAAAAGGGAATAGTGAGAAAGAAAGTAAAGGAAGTTATAACTTCACCTGAGTCACGATATAAGACTTACTGTATCCCATTCAGCTCTATAGTGTAAGCACCATGTATAATAACTATACTATTTCTAGCTATCATTGTGTGATACTGACATTCTCATAGAACATAATTCTGCTGGCTAGGTGCAATATTATGGAGTACATGGCCAAACAATTTATAGTCAGTTTGCCAACGGCAAATGAAGCAAAAGTGAGAAACACCTAAACCTAACATAGGATTTTAGCCCTGGCTTAGAAATCAGCTGTATATGTGACTGTGTTAGTAAACTTCCTCTTGTGACTCTCAGTTTATTAGTCGATATTTGTCTTAGTTAGGTTTTTATTGCTGTGATGAAACACCATGACCAAAACCAACTTGGAGCGAGAAAGGGTTTAATTGCTTACATATCCTAAGTCAGATGTCATGGATGGAAGACAAGGCATGAACTCAAACAGGGCAGGAACCTAGAGGCAGAAGCTGATGCAGAAGCCATGGAGGGGTGATGCTTACTGCCTTGCTGAGCCTGCTTTCTTACCGAACCCTGGACCACCATCCCAGGAGCGGTATCACCCACAGTGAGTTGGGCCTTCCAACATCAATCACTACTTTTTTAAAAAAATACATTTAATTAATTTATTCATACTACATTTCAGTTGTTTTCCCATACCTTGTATCCTCCCATTCCTCCCCCACTCCCATTTTCCCCTTACTCCCCTCATCAATGACTACTTAAGAAAATACCAATAGGCCTATCTGAGGCTTGATCTTATGGGGACATTTTCTCTACTAAGGTTCCCTCCTCTCAGATGACTCTAGCTTGTGTCAAGTTGACATAAAAGTAGTCAGCACAATAGTTCAATGAAGGAATGGTATTTGACTAACTGAGATTTACTTTTCTTGGTAGTAATAAGGTTTAGCCTCTACGTGTTACATGAGAACTGTAATACAAGGCAAAATTTTACATAAGAATCCCATGGCAAGCAAAAGATAAGAACAGTAAACTGGTACCCTTTGTTCTCCTGTGTTAGGCTGTACGAGACTTGGGTGTTGAGATAAAGGACTGTCTTCCAGGCTGTGTGCTGTGTACAATGTGCTCATGGGCTCACAAAGAAGCATCATGGAGCCTCTAAAGCTCTACAGAATTGGATTCTCTCTTCTAATGCCTTGGGGTGACATGAATATTCCATTTGTCAAGTAAGTACTCCCCTGAATTATAGCTAGTACAAAAATATAAGAAAAAAAATATGAAAGAAATCTCACCCAACTTACAATTGCTCCAGAACTTTCCAGGCCTGCCCTGGCTTATCACAGGATGGCTGTGAGGAAGAAATTCAACGAGAAGATCTGGTGCTGCAGAAAACTCATCTTCTTCATTTTTATGGCTTCTTTTTTGGACAGGTAATTCTTCTACTTTCCTTTGGTCCACACACTTCATCCCATCAGTAATACATCATCACATGTTGGTTTTCAAATGCGAGTAAGAATTAATCAGTTTATTGTTGCCTATCTTTCTTGGGGAGTTAGCTGCCCATGGAAAGCATGCGTTGTTTAGTGTCCTCCAAGGGCAAGCACATCACTCCTCTGGGAAGATCTGCCCCAGGCCAGCATCCTCAGCCCAGCTAGTACTGAGATAAGTCAGGCAGCCTATCTTGATAAGATGCACTGTTCAACTTGGTTGTCATTTGCATTTCACCTTTTGTTCAGAAACTAGGAGGGGGTGAAAGGTATGGCTATTAATTTGGATCCCCCTCAGTAGGCCTAACAGGTAAATATACTTGACTCTTACATGAGGTCTCCATTTCTTCCATTCTTCCTCCGCAGAGAGATGCTAAGCTAAGCATTTTCTGACCTGAGTGGATTTAAAGTCATTCATGTTTCTGAGTCAGAGCCTCCGGCAGTGGGAATGTATTATGGAAAAGTCATTCAGGCGTATCAACCCCGAGAGGTTCCCCCTTCTCGTTGCTTTCGCCCTTGCTATTCAACGTGTGCTCTGACTTCTAGCAGCGAAGCACCTTTCGGGAGCTTATTGAAAATGTAGCATCCTTCGTCCTGCCCTAAAAAATAATGGAACCGGAATTTGCATTTATACGAAGTTCTCAGGCAATTTTTTTTTGTCTGCACATTAAAAATTGAGAAGCCTTCCATGGACAGTATATCATCTCAACAGTCTTTCCCCAGTTACGACTCTACTTCTTTTTCTTTGCTCTCTTTCTGACCCCTGGCATATAGCAGGGTGCTCAATAAGTATTTATTGACCATATTAATCTAGTCTCCATTGTGCTCAGTAGAAAGCAACAGCAGGTTAAGCGTTTGGCCATGATCCCCTGCACTTGTCCTTTAACAAACATGGCAAAGAGAGGCACCAGGTTCTCTGCTCCTGATAGTTGCTCAGAACAGCCATTGATCCACAATTTTGTTCAACATGTGCCCTGGACCATTTTCCGATTCTGACAGTAACTAGTAGCAAACATTGTCCAGGAAGTGGAGTTGTTTGCTTTATACTCATCCCCTTCCCGCACTCCCATAGAATCCACTGTACTCAGGTTGGGAGCATGAGCACACTTGGATTGGGGAGTCAACCAGCGTACTTGCCAGGCCAGCATACAGGCCAGAGGCACCTAGAGATCCGTCTCGTGGAACAGATACCAGAAGGTTTATTCTTGCTTCCCTTTAACCTTTTTTTCCCTCCTGTATAGGATAGTTGAGTTGTATAATAAAGTCTAATTGTTAAAAACAAACCAGAGTCAACAGTGCTCACTCCATGACCTTCTCCTACCATTTAGTTAGCTTCATCGCTCTCTCCGTGGACAGTTCTTCACTTACTTTTCATGATACAATATTTTCCATTTCCCTGTTTGTAATCACTTCATCTTTAGCTTATTATAGTGTTTTCTTATCAGTCCATTCTTTAAAAAAAATTCCATCCTTTATTCCCCACAGCTACAGTGATCAATTTTAGAAAGGGATTCTGAAGTCCTTACTATTTCTAACTAAATTAGGAGAAGTCGATTTGTGCTGGCTAGTTTTATGTCAAATTAACAAGAGCTAGAGTCATTTTGGAAGAAGGAACCTCAACTGAGAAAATGCCTCCACCAGGATGACCTGCAGGAAAACCTTTGGTGCGCTATCTTGATTGATAACTAATGTTAGAGGGCCCTGCTCACTTTAGGCCCTGACATCCCTGGCCTGGTGGTCCTGGTGCTATTAAGAAAACAGGCTGAGCATGCTATGAGAGGCAATCCATGAGGAGCAAGCCAGTAAGCAGCATTACTCCATGGGTTCTGCCTCCATGTTCTTGCCTTGGGTTTCTACCCTGACTTCCTTTAGTGGCTGACAGAGTGTGACCTAAGAGTTGTAGGCTGAGATAAATTCTGCCTTCCCAAGTTGCTTTTGGTCCTAGTGTTTTATCACAGCAATAGAAGAAACACTAAGCTATCATTAGATAGCCTACGTGTAGCCACTTAATGTTAGGAAGAGATTATGAACAGCATACTGTTAGTTAAACAGCTCTAGAAGAACTTAAGGACGTAGTCAAAATTTAATAACTAAATAGTCATAAGACTGGGACCATGTTGATGGGACCTCATAAGGCTGAGAAGCTTCTGTAAGGCAGAAGACACTGTCAACAGAGCAAAGTGACAGCCTACAGTCTAAGAAAAGATCTTCACCAACTCTACATCTGACAAAAGTCTAATATCCAAAATATATAAAGAGCTCAAGAAATTAAACACCACCCATTAAGAAATGGGGCTCAGGAGGCTCTTCCCTGAGGACAAGGGAGCGGGCCATGATCCAGGGCTCTGAGTGGACCTCACCCCATCATCTACCCCATGTATGACTTGCTGGAACACATGAAGGGGCATGACCTGCAGATTCAAAGATTAAGAATCTACTTGACACACAGTAACAATGAGACATCTGACAGCAGTGTCAGTGAGATCTAGTAATGATAGCGTAGGCCTCAAAATAGACCCATGACTTGTAGCAATGAACATTTGCAAGTAAACATATGTGGACAAAAGGCTATACTGCGTGATATACTACAGCTTCTGTGACAAGATTTTTTATTTGTTTGTTTATTTTATTTTACTGGGAGGAAGAGAGGGATATTGGTGCATGATGTATAAATCATAGACATTCAATAAAAGTTAAAATAATAATAATAAACAAATGGGGCTTAGAATTAAACAGAAAATTCTCAACAGAAGAATATCTAAACACTTAAAGAAATGCTCAATGCCCTTAGTCATCAGAAAAATGCAAATCAAAACAACTCTGAGAGTTCATCTTACACCCATCAGAATGGCTAAGATCAAAAATTCAAGCTACACCACATCCTGGCAAAAATTTAGAGAAAGGGAAACACTCCTTCATTGCTGATGGGAATGCAAACTTGTACAATCACTTTAGAAATCTATCTAGTGCCATCTCAGAAAACTGAGAATAGGGCTTCTTCAAGACCCAGCTATTTCAGTCCTTGGAATATACCCAGAAGATGCTCCTCCACACAACAAGGACATATGCTCAACCATATTCATAGCAGCCTTATTCATAATAGCCAGAACCTGGAACAACCTAAATGTCCCTCAGTCAAAAAATGGATAAAGAAACTATGGTACATCCACACTATGTCATACTACTCAGCTATTAAAAACAAAGAAATCCTGAAATTTGCTGACAAGTGGATGCAACTAAGAATAATCGTACTGAGTGAGTTAACCCAAAAGGAGAAAGACTCACATGGTATATACTCACTTATAATTGGACACTAACTCAAAAAGGATGTCCCATGAAAGTCTTTACTTACCAGGAGTTGGGATAGATGTGAGGACTTCCTATTGGGACTCTAGGTGAGAGAAGTATGGGAGAATGAGGAAATAAAAGGATCCAGAAGGTCCTAGAAAGATGGGCGGATCTGGACCCAGGGGCCTGGTCTGCTCAAACTTCTGCACCAACCAAGGACAATACATGCAGTAAACATTGAACCCCTACTCAGATCTAGCCAATGGACAGGACATTCTCCACAGTTGTATGGAGAGCAGAGACTGACTCTGACATGAACTCTGGTGCCCCATATTTGACCACTTCCCCTTGGAGGGGAGATCTGGTGGCACTCAGAGAAAGAATAGAGCGGCTACCAAGATGAGACTTGATAGGCTGTGACTATATGGTCAGGGAGGAAGTCCCCTTCTGTCACAGACCTAGGGGATGGGAACAGGGTGAAAGAGGGAGGGAGGGAGGAACGGGAAGATACAAATGAAAGGATAACAATTGAGTTGTAATCTGAATAAATTAATTAAATAAAAATTTTAAAACTGGGACCATTTTGTTATGTGAAAGGAAGAATTGATAAGTTCACAAATAGGGCAATTAATAAAACTTTCTCTTGTTGCATATATTAATTTTATCAGTCCAGAAATGGAAACCTAAAAATTGTATTTTTAGAGGAATATAATCCTTGGGTGATTCTAAAACTTAACAGTGCTTATTATCCATTAGTATCCACAGACGTGTACATTTTGGGGGCAAGAATATCATTATAGAGCAGACTTAAAAGTCTAAGTATAGACAGTTATTTCTACTTGGCAATCTTATTGTTAAATTTTTAATCTCATTCTGTTACCCAAAAATGAGACAGCATAATGCCTGAATTTTATTAGTCAACCAATCAATCAATCAAAATCTAAGTGGGACTAGAGAGATGGCTCAGGGGTAAAGAGCATTTTCTGTATAATTCAGAAGCCCGAAGTTCAGATCCTAGCACCCATGTACAAAGGTAGGTACCCTGTATTTGCCATAACCCCAGCTTGAAGGGAGGTGCAGACAGAAGAAAACGCAAGACTCGGGTTAAGAGAGAGACTCTGTCTCAATGAAAGGCAGAGAGCTGTAGATAAGGCATTGAACTCCTTCTTTCTGTGTCTGCACTAACACAGGGTCATGTGTACATGTCTTTCCATGCATGTACTCACAAACTCAGGTATACAAATGCATACATATGTATGTATGTATGTACATACATGAATACATACATCTTTTATGAAAAGGCAAAATCAGACACAGATGTCTACCTGATAAAGATAACAGAATCACAGCCCAGTGACCTACCACAGTAAATGATGGCTGAGCCAGCACATCACACCCCAAGTGCTGACTATATCTTTGTTCTGAACAGAAATAAAACTTTCATTATAAAACCAGTCTAATTTATTTAAGTGTGGTAAAAAGGATTATGTCAAATTTGGAGATAATTATTCTATTGTTTTAGAATATAAGAGGTTTGTCAAGGAAAAAAGATTTTCAAGTTTTATTATGCAGTTTTGTGGTTGCTGTAAGAAAACACCTGAGTAAAACAGTTTGGGCCAACAATTTCAGAAGTTTCTGGCCTTGCTCAGCTTGCTTTATTGCTGTGTGTGTGTGTGGTGAGGTAGAACATCACTGTCACAGGAGCCTGTGGTGGAATGGGCAGTTCACATGGTGGCCTAAACAGGAAACAGTGGAGAAACAGAAGAGAGTACTTACATACATACTGTTCCAATGAACAGACTTGAAGCAACTGATGTAAGAAGGAGGATTGGCACACTTTTGTGCACTACCACATCTACCTGAAACCATTGCTTTGTCACAGAGAGGTTAAAACACTCTCCTAACTTGCAGGGAGAAAAGGAAAAGTTCAAACTAGCATGTAGGACTGTATCACCCATAGTGCTGTCAGTAAAAGTGTACTGACATTTCTATTTGGTTTCATTTTTAATTATAAATATATCTAAGTTACTTTGTGGGCATATGTGCATATGCATGGAGATGCCCTCAGAGACAGAGGTCTTGGGTTCCCAAGAGCTGGAATTAAAGCCAGTTGCAAGCTGCCCAACATGGGTACTGGGAACTGAACTCAGGTCCTCTGTAAATATTTATTTCCCATGATAATATATTTTAAGTGGACAAGCTTTCATTTCATACATATTTGAAGTATACTTATAACTGCTTAAAGACATATGTGTGCATGTATATTTAGATCACCTCAAGGCTGGCCTCAGTCCAACATTAATTTTACTGTTTCAGCTTTCTGAGAATTAATTACAGGTGTGTGACACATGAATTTGACCTTAAATTTGAGAGAACTGAGAGAATTGAGAGGACCTTGATTTTTTCTTGTTTCTTTCATTAGCTAATATTGTTCATTGACAATTTCATACATAGACAGAATGCATTCCAATTACCCTAGCTCCCCACCGCCTTATCTCTCAGAAACCCCTTTCAGTGCCCTCCTCTCCCTAGAGAGCCATTCCACAGGGTCACGTCCTTTAGTTTGTCTTGTGACCCACTGGGTTTGGAAGAATCCACTGGAGCCTGGTGGACTCAGCAGTGGGTGTACAACTGAAGACACCGACTCTGCCTCTCCCAAGAATCCAGGATGACAGTGAAAGTCTCCTGCAGACTAAGCTCAGATAATCGCAGCTGCCGTGAGTTTATGACATCCTCCATGCCTGGAGGATGGCTCCCCACCTCCCTTTGTCCTAGCTTCCTGATGGCCCTGAGACTGTTGTATGGCATGTTTCTCAGAATTGCAAAAGTCCCTGCAAATCTGAGCTTTATTCGCTCAGGGGCTCAGAAGGTAAACAAAATGCCATACTTCTGGAGAGAGCAGGAACTTGGAATATTCGTGAGGGGTTTCCTATTCAGCATCATACAAAGGAACAAACAGTTGGTGAGAGTGGAGACTGACCAGCTAAATTGTGAAAAGTAAGATTAGAAAGGTATTCAGAGACCACAGCTGAGTAGGAGCCACCCTTGATGGAGCCCTTGCTCAGGACAGAAAGGCACTGGGAGAGGCTGGTGGGGCCCAACAAGAAGCCTCAAGAAGATCCTGAAAACCCCACCCCACAACCCACCAACCACACAGAATCCTCCGCCAGCTATCCCCGGTGCCGTCCCACTGGACAGAGAACTCTGGCACAGAACCTAGGCTCAGGCCCATGTCTTGAGCAGACCACAACATACTAGGCTCCGCTCTTTCTCATTTGTTGGTGTGTTGGGTGGAGGTAGCGTAGGGAGAGTGATGCTGATGCTTGGATTTTTTTTTTTTTTTTTTTTTTTTTTTTTTGGTCTCTCCCCCATTAGAAACCAAGTTTTCTTAATTTCATTTCCTTTGGAACTAAGAGGATGAGTTTGGTTTTTCAGCCTCTTACTGTCCCCATTTTATAAAGCTCTTGTGTATTTTTTTGTTTTTCCTTTCTTTCAAGGGAATATGTAGTAATGTTGGCAGAAAGATTTAATTTGGGCAACTTTGATTCTTAAGGGAAAACAAAGCATGTGAATAAACATTGAAGTGTTCAAAGAAAGAAAGAAAGAAAGAAAGAAAGAAAGAAAGAAAGAAAGAAAGAAAGAAAATAGAAAAGAAAGGTATTCAGATCACTGAGCAGCCTACAGGTTTTAGAGAGAACTCAGGAGTTGCACTTCTCTGGAGCCTCGCTGAGTCAGGGTGGGCTTTCAGAGATGAATCTTCTTTAATGATATTGATGCTCTGGTCATTCCTCATGCACACTCCTGTTAGCAACCCCAGTAAAGACTCACTGATGCAACCATTACTTTAGCCTCCATGGGGGCTCCCTTTCTGGGGTCAGTACACGTGTGTGTTGAATCTCCTAGGAAAATTCTGCCACAGGATAGGGAGGTAAAAATGTCTTCTATAGGGCTGAACATTCAACCATCACTTATTCCCAGCATCTTGAGCAGTTAAAGTCTTGTGCTTTCCACTGTCAGGCACTTCAAAGAGGGGCATTTCTGATTGAGGATGACAGTAGCATTTGTCTATCAATATAGCTATAGATATTTATAAGGCACTTAGAAGTATGTCAGTTTATCTAAACAGTGCTCTTAAATTACCCCTGATGACCTATGATTTCTCCAGCCATGCATTTGTGATTGATTTATAATATTATACAATTTTAATTTTAATTTAATTTTAATTTTAAAAAATTTAAAAAGCATGAGTTTTTTCCTGTAGAAGAGACTTCAAATCCAATTAGAGAGTAGTTGGTTACCCCTGTAACAGAGCTTCCACTGTTGCAAAGTAGGCAAACTTAACTTGAAAGTTGGTTTTGAAGCTCATATAGTTCACAGCAAGGTGGTTTGGTTTGGTTTAACCCCAGAAGACTTGGTAGCGTCTTTGGCCTGATGGAAGGTAGCCAACAATGAGCAAGCTTACAGTTTAGTTCTAGCTCAATTTTCTTCAATAGATGGGTGTGGTGTTCTCATCAATGGGCTTTTAATATGTCTTTCTGCTGGGAAAACAAAGGCCGGGAGGTGGTGGCACATGCTTTTAATCCCAGCACTCAGGAGGCAGAAGAAGGTGGATCACTGTGAGTTCAAAGCCAGCCTGGTCTACAAAGTGAGTTTAGTGCAGCCAAGGATATATAGAGAAACTCTGTCTCAGAAGGAGGAGGAGGAGGAGGAGGAGGAGGAGGAGGAGGAGGAGGAGAAGGAGAAGGAGAAGAAGAAGAAGAAGAAGAAGAAGAAGAAGAAGAAGAAGAAGAAGAAGAAGAAGAAGAAGAAGAAGAAAGACAAAAACATGTATTATTTGGGGTCCTCAAAAACCAGCGTCTTAGAACATTGTATCCCACACCTAGCCTATCTCCCTTTTAGGTCTCTTTTTAAATTGCCATACAAGATAGTATGTTTCCAAGTGCCTCTTTCATATACCCTTCATTTTGGTCAATCCTTCCCTCTGTTCCCTCATCTACCTCATCTTTTCAGTTTTCATGCTTCTTAAGGCATTCTGTGCCCAGGCTTGGTTTCAGTAGGTGATCAAAATGGGCATTCTTTTCTAAGTTGACGTTCTCTTCTTCTTCACTGTATAAAACAAAGCCTATTTGAGCAGGTTTTGATTTGAAGGCATATTTCATAGCTTGAATTTTATTTGTTTGTTTTTTCTCAATTAGTATATAAAATGGAAAAAATAACTATTACATGGAGCAGGTATTCCTTCCATAAGAAAAAAAAAAGTAATTAGATTTTATGGCCATTTCTGCTATTAAATGAACTGTGAAGTTGGGTGAAATGAGAATGAGAAAGCATTGCTCTTGGGAAAAGCTCATTGGTGAGATCATGTTCATCTCTCTCCTTGTAATGCTTTTAATTTCTTTCTCTAAATTTCTTCTTAATTTATACATTCACTATACATCCTGATCATAGCCCTTTCCCTCCTCTCCTCCCTGTCCCTCCCTCCCACCATCTTCACCCCATTTCCCCTTCCCTTGTCCTCAGAAAAGGGGAGCCCCCACCAACCCACCCCAGCACATCAAGTCACGTCAGGACTGAGCTCTTTCTGTCCACTGATCCCAGGCAGGGCAGCGCAGTTAGGGTAAAGTGATCCAAAGCAGGCCACAGAGTCCACTTCGTAGATGGCACCCACTCACTTGCTAGGGGACCCACACCAAGATCAAACTGCTCATCCTGTTACAGGTGTGTAGGGGGCCTAGGTCCAGCCCCTGCGTGCTCTTTGGTTGGTACTTCTGTCTCAATGAGTCCCCATAGATCTAGGTTAGTTAACTCTGTTGGTCTTCTTGCAGCATTAAACACACAGGCTAACAGTAATGGGTACATGAACAGGACATATCAGTCTGCTACATAGAAGAAACACACCTTAGCAACCAAGATAAACGTTAACTCAGAGTAAAGGGATGGAAAAAGGTTTACCAAGCAAACTGATTCAAGAAGCAAGGTGGAGTAGCCATCCTAATATCTTATAATGCTTTTAATAGGCTACTCAGCAAATGCTTCTGCAGGGAAATCCAGTCACTCAAGCACAGACAAGTACGTGGCTTCAGCTTGTGTTGGAATACACCTGTGTGGAAACAAGATGTGCCCTTCTTGCCTTTTCTTATGGAGCAGCCAGCTCACTTCGATCCTGTTCCACCAGGTACCTAAGGCTATGATGTATTTGATCAGTGTTGCACTGTTTGGCAAACAGATAGATTTAGGCTTTCAAACTGCAGGAAACACAGAGCAGTGGTATAGCCATTTGCTAACCAATTAAGGCATTGCTACTCTACCCCACCTCAGGCTAGTGTGTTCCATTGCTGCTATTTGAGTTGTAGAAATCCATTACTTTTAAATCCAGTACTTTTATGCTGTTTGTTAAAAGTAAATGGACACAGTTAAATTTTGCCCCTTTTATTCCAAATATTTTTACCCTCACGCTCTTCATAAAGCCTGCATAGCTGCTAGAAGTTACAGATTTACAAGAAAACCATATTTGATTGACAATAACGTTTTTGCTACAAATGCCGAACAGTTATGCCTAAGAAGTGAGCAAACTTGATATAAATATGAGTTAGTAATCATTAAGTTTATTTTTATAATTATGATCATTGAAAATATGCCCAATTAATGTGACTTAGTTGAAGCCCACAGTTCCTAAGCCTGCCCACTCTGTAGATGTAAATGGTGACGTGTCACAGAGTCCATCACTTATGAGGCACCTTTACAGGGTATTGCACACAGCATCCTATTCTCCCTGTGGGACTCGGAGAGAAAACCCTCAATGACTCTGCTAAGGCTGTCCTTTTCCCTCAGCAGTTGGTCCCAACTTGGCTTGGCTGAAGCCTCTCTTTTGTTCATCTTCTGTGAGCATACCTCCATGTCTCTCTGTTCCAGATTTGGCTTCTCTCACTTGCTTCCCTTGATGCTCATGATGAAAAGAGTTGTTTTCTCTGCTACATTTTCTGGGTTAAGACACAGGCGTGTGTGTGTGTGTGTGTGTGTGTGTGTGTGTGTGTGTGTGTGTGTGTGTGAGAGAGAGAGAGAGAGAGAGAGAGAGAGAGAGAGAGAGAGAGAGAGAGAGAGCACACTTCTGTACTTATCACTGCCCATCTTTGAATTTTCTGCTTTTAGGAGCCTCCAGCTACTGGACTTTCCCTGAAATGTTCTACTTCTCCGTTTGAAGCACGGGAGAAGCTGTTTCTCCTCTCCTCTGTCTGGATATACATCATTTCTCTATTTCTAAATCTTATAGTCATCCTAGAATACATAACATGCTGGTATTAACAGGCTGGTATTTAATCCTAGGAAAAGTTGTCTCTATTAATGAGGAAAAATATATAGAAAAAAAAGGAAGCTAGTGCTTAATAAAGCAAAGCACTCACATATGACTCAGGCCTGGTGGTGAACACCTTTAGTCCCAGTACTTAGAGAGCAGAACCAGGCAGATTCTGTAAATTCAAGACCAGCCTGTATTACACTACATTGCAAAACCCTATCTCAAAACAAGCAAAACAACAAACAAACAAACAAACAAACAAAAAAGATAGCTACATATGGTCTGGTTGTGAGGTGTGTTGCAAATTATTATTCCAGTTCTATATACCCAACAAATTTAGTGGTTAGTTTATAAAAATAGTAATATATCACCAAAAATAGGAAAATATTATATTACTACACAAATGGTTTAATTTCCTAGTTCTTTAGTATAATGCTATTAATGAAAGACTCAAGCTGGTAATTATTTTCTTAGCTAAGCTTTTTTAATTATATTGGTTGTTTCCTTAATTTTTCTGTATTGACATTAAATTTCCTTATGCTAATTGTTTTCAGATTTTTCTGTTATAAAGCACACAAGCCCACAGACATGTAAAGAGATTCAGATCATGTTCACAGTATAAGAACAGGTAATGCAGGTAATGCACATTACCTAGAGACTTAGAGTATGCTAATTCCAAGCCCAATTTTTGTACCTTGGATTATTCAACTGTAGTCTATTGCATGAAGTGGAAGTTATTTGAAATTGCAAGTGACCAGAAGGGAAGCAATCAGAAAGGAAGCGATCAGAGTCTGGCAAAATCTGAAGCAGAGCATTTATTATGCACAACTGTTGAATGTACTTTGTATGAACATCAATGTCCCCTGTGTTATAAGCTAACTCATGGGCTCAGAAGAGGCCACTCTCAAGTGCATGCATTCAATGCACGTATGCCAACCCAGGTGCAAGCCAAGAATTCCAACACTAGGTGGCACTATGGGAAATTCATAGTCTCTGGAGTGGCTCCCCTGTCATGTAATTGCTCTTCAAAGCACACAAGGTAAGCGATTATAATTGTTTCTTTTCCAATGTCACTTAAATAACAATAAAAAGACATTTATTCAGTCAGGCCACCATGTTTTAGAATAGCCATATAGTAGTTTTCCCCAGGATTATTCAAACAAATGACGGTATCACATATCTATTACTTACATCATCTACTCATGTCTTTCATCCTCCTCCCTCTCCACACCCCTCTCCCAAGCTCAGTGTCTAAAGCAAGCCCCGCCCCTCCCCCATGCCTCTCTTTCTCTCTGCAGGTCCTTGGGGTGATTCCCAGGACCCCTCACACACGCTAGGCAGGTGTTCCACCACTGATCCACACGTCTGCCCCTTTTCTTTGTTTTCATTTCTCCCTTCTCTGTTTTGCTGGTGTGTTTCCAAGCCTTGTCCTATATCAATGTACCCAGAGGACAGAATTATTTTTTCAGTTAATGGAATTAAACTCTCTCCTGCCAGCCTTTAGTTAGCACCTTTTTTCTCAGCTCACTCTTTCCACTACTGTTTCTCCCACTACCTAATGTCACCTCCAATTTTTAATTACTTACTCAGAGACAAAAGATGGCACAGGTTTTTTTTTTCTTTTTGCATTTGAACAGTCCAGTCCAAAGCTTGTGAGAGTGGTTCCTAAGCCTCTCTTGCCTGGGCAGGGGAACAGCTTCCTTGGGAACACAATGGGACGATTGTTTAATAGGCTTCACCTTTGGGCAGTGAACAGCTGTCACTCTGCTTGCTTGTATAGCCAGTACTGAAATCCATTTCTCTAGAAATTCCAATTAACTAAGAGAGGCAAGCTATTTTAAAAAAGCAGTGTTGTCTCTGGGAGTCCTGGGCCTTTGGTGTAACACGGGCTTACCCAGTCTTCACATATCCAGGCTACACACAGCAAAGTGTGTGTGTAGGGTGGAGTGGGAGGAGTCTAGTGGTGGTGGTGGTGATGGAGTGTGTGTGTGTGTGTGTGTGTGTGTGTGTGTGTGTATAAGGGCTAGATTCTCATGAGATCTAACTTTTCTCATCTATGCAAGTCTAGTGAAAGTGAGCTATAGCAAAGTATACGGTAAGTAAATGTAGTAAACTCGGTTTTAAAAGGTAATTAAATACACATGTATGACTTCTTGCTTGGTTTGTTTTGTTGCGTCTTGTTTTTTTTATTTTTCATCTTCTGCTTCTGCTTTGTTCTTGTCAAAAGAATAACCTCAAATAGTCCATTTATAGGATCATACATTCTTAGTTCTCATGGGGAATCCTCGTTTTGCTGGGCTGACACAAACAGCTAATTAGCCTTAAGTAATATGGCAACCACGTAAACAGAGATGCTCATTCCTTGTAATTCTCTGTGAGTCTTAAGCACCAGACATTCCTAAAACCTTTGATCAAATTTACAACAGTTTTAGTCTAAAAGAGCTTCAAATCATATGATTTTTTTTTTGTTGTTGTTGTTGTTAAGACATGTTTTTGCTATATATTACAGGTTGCTCAAGCTGACCTTGACCTCATCAGGAGGGCAAACCGGTCTCAACCTTGCATTAGTCCTCTGGCCTGGACCGCTCATGTCAACTGCTGGATCAAAAACATGAGATACATGCATGGGTACCAGGATTCATTTCTTTTATTACATTTTTCCCTCTTTGCAGTGATCTCTGGCAATATTACATATAATTTAGATTACTGGTTACGATAATAATGATGGCTGGCCTCCACTGACAAATTACTGTGCTGAACACTTCTCCAAAGCACTTGCTTCCTCCATCTTTACAGAGCCTTGGCCTTAGTGTCTCTACTTCTGTGGATGACTTGACTGAAAGGGAGATGGTTAAGGACATTGTAGATGAGATGCAACAGGGTACGGCATCCTGTGTTTCTTTTGAGTTGGAAGAAGTGCTTTCTCGGTAGAGAATTTGGATTCTGGTTGAGTTGAAGGCATGGAAAGGATACATACTTCAAGTAATGAAGCAGCCACTCTGACGCCCTGAGGGAGCATTTGGATGAGCAGATATTCTGATCTCAGCCAGTGGGAGCCATTCAAGCACTCCAAGGGTTTAGCCACAGCTTCAATTTTAAAACTTTTTATATGACCACTTACTCATAAATGTACACATATTCATAAAAACTATCTCATAATATTTGGCTATGTGTGATACATTTCTTTCTTCCTTTTTTTCCTTTTTTTCTTTTTTTCTTTTTTTTTTTTTTTGGTTTTCAGGTTGCATAACAGATTCAAATGGCTCCACATGGTGCTTTAAAATTCATCCCAACTGTAGGCTGAGTGATGTGTAGGTTGAAGAGACTGCCAAAGCTCCAACATTTTCTTGGTGTCACATCTCCCTCAAGGATCTCCTGATCTAGGGCTGAGACCTCAGGAACTTAATTATGCCCCCCCTTCCTCCTGCAGCTTGGTGAGATACCTCACACGTTCTCTCTCTGAATCCCTTGATCAGACGCAGGACTATCCGTGGTTATCATGTTGCAGGGTTCCTTGCTTCAGATAATGTGATCCCCTCACACACGTGCCTGTTGGTGTGGAAGTCACTGCCCCATGTATGTAGTATTTCTCCATGATGTCTGGGCTACCTTCTTCACAGTCTTGGAGCAAACACAGCCATGTTGGTGGTCCCAGCAAAAGATATCTTATTTTTCTTGTTGTCCTTATATGCTAGTAGAGAATGAGAAATGTATTGCATATACTATCATTAGATTTTAACCTATATTTTAAATTTATTTATGAGAAGTTAATAAAATTCATTTATAACTGAATATGTTTATACTGGCATAAAATTCTATATCCTTATGGATGGACATGAGATGTCCTAAAACGTGCGTACATAAAATGGATAATTTGTATTTGAAGAAAAAATTTTGATTTATAGAAAAAAAAAGTTTGGCCAAGACAATAAACAGTGCTAAGGTTCTATTAAGCCGAACAAATTTTTTTCTGCTTTACAGGCTTATTTTTTTCTTCCTGCATGTGATTACATGAAGAAAATTCTGTAGGATGATACCCATTAATGATGTAAATTTTCCTGTGAAAACATATAAGTACTCTGTTTCTTTTGGAAATGGGAAAACACAAATAATGATAGCCAGTTGCCTGTTGTTGGGACATAGACTGAAAGTGCATAAAGAATAAACACTAGAATAAGAAATGACACAGGATCAAATAGAGTGGAGAACAGCATCTAAGTTATATGGGATTCTTGACCTTAACTCTCCACAGGCTTTGAAGATCTTCACCAGTAAAGCATGAGCTGTGCAGGGAGGTAGGCAAGCTGACAGTAGGTTAAACACAGGAGTATAACTGAGTTGTGATTCACATTGTGTCGTGTCCAGATTCAGAATACAGGAAAACCCGCAGGTGTATCTCAGCCTAGGAACACACAGGACGTGGTCATAGTCAAGGTTAAAGATCCAGGGCAACTTCCAATCAAAGGTGACCACTGTCAAGCGATGGGATTGGTACAATCTGTCTGATGAGGCTGTAAAACTGAGAGGCCCCCCCCCTGCAACTGAGATTAGATGGATACCAAAGATTTTTTTTTCATGAGACAGTCATTCCCTGAGAAATGCTCCTCAGGATTTGGATCAAGACAGAAATGGAGACAAGGAAGTGGTGGAAATGGACACTTAACAGGGACTTGACCCATTCTGAGAGTTCTGTGAAACTCCATGTCAGCTCATGCACTCACTGTTTGCAGTAAGGCCTGATCCTGGGCTTGCTGGTCAACTGTACATAGAGGACAAGAGTAGTAACACCAAGAACACATGGTCGCCGGTAGACCGTAACTGCCTTATGCATGTGGTACATCATGTTTGGTGATCAACGCTGGGAATGCAATGGGGCTAGATCCTATGTAAACATAAACAAGCCTTCTGAGAGAAGTATGAAGAATGACTTCCCATAACACAGAATGAAATTTGAGAACACTCCCTCGTACATGTATGGTAGAAATAGGAAAATAATAGGCCTTTCTGGGGCTGGAAAGTGAAATGTAGCAAATAGGATATGATTTTCTGAGGTAGTTACCCATACCCTGTGAGGCCCTTGCTCATTTTCTGAGTATGTTTTGTTTCCATAAATCTTCCTCACAGAAGTGTCTGTGATCACCACCATCACATGCACACTTGTTGCTGCTTTTTTTTCTACTTTTTTGTGTTTTGGGTTTTGGAGGTTAGTGTTTACCAAATATCTTTGGTTACATTGACTACAGAATTACAGTAAGATTCCATGTTGTTCCCACAGGATGTGGAGTCAACTTGCCATTTGAATTCGCCACTCATCTATGTCAGCTACTTCAATGTGAACAAGCCACTTGACTTGGACATGTCTTAGTTTTACATAGGTAAAACTAAAACAGATTACTAAATATTCAAATGGTATGGTAAGAATTAAATGAAATAAGCACACTGTTTAAAGAGTTCAATAAAGATCTGTGAGTGTGTTGCTGTAAGTAATGGGAGATTAACTAAAAAGTAAGTACTGTTTATTTAGTGCTTGTTTTGGGTCCTAAACTATAGTTAGTCCTCAACATATGTAAAACTGACTTCACATCATAATATGGTAAGGTGAAAGTATGGAAACTGAGACAGAGGGGAGGACATTCTAGTGGGACTCTAGATGAGAGAAGCATGGGAGAATGGCAAAGTAGAAGGATCCAGAGTGTCCTAGAAGCCTACAAGTAGAACATTATGATAGGCAGATTTGGGCTCAGGGGTCCCGCTCAAACTAAGGCACCAGCCAAGGACAATTCAGGCGGTAAACCTTAAACCCCTACCCAGATCTAGACAATGGACAGAACGTTCTCCACAGTAGAGTGGAGAGTGGGATATGACTTTCTCACATACTCTGGTGCCTCACCTTTGACCATGTCCCCTGGAGGGGGAGACCTGGTGGCACTCAGAGAAAGGACAGCAGGTTACCAAGAAGAGACTTGATACCCTATGAACATATACAGGGGGAGGTAATCCCCCTCAGGAACGGTCATAGGGAAGGGGAATAAGGGGGAAATGAGAGGGAGGGAAGAATGGGAGGATACAAGGGATGGGATAACCATTGAGATGTAACAAGAATAAATTAATAAAGTAAAAAAAATATTTAAAAAAATAATATTTAATATGAAGGAACAGAGAGTTAAAAGGCCACATTACTGCACAGAACAGGGCTGGAAATAAGATGGAAGGACGCTTTAGAGACTGTCATTTCTTTCATTTATTGGTGTATATTAGTTGCATGAAGTAACATGTTTCTTTGTGTTATTTTCACTCATGTATGTGGCATACTTTGTTTATGTTCACCCACACATTGCACTTTCTGATCCCCTCCACACGACCTCTGTGGATACTCATAAGAGTACACCATTCATGAGAAAACACACAATATTTACTTGGCTTAGTTTGGCTTGCTTTGGTTGGCAAGATGATCTCCAGTAGCACACATTTTCCCACAAACAACCTCATGCCATTTTTTTTTTACTAAAAAGATATTTAAATACTGATTTTAAACATAAGGATTAATAAAATAAAAAAAAGATAATCAGGAAAAAAGAAGACAAAGCTGAAATTTTTATTTCAGGTTAAAACTCCATTGCATTTATACCTTATATTTACATTTATTTATTATTTTATTAGTAAAAATTTTAATTAAAGCATCACTTTCTCCTTCCCCATTTTATTGCCAATCATTCCTGTGTCCCCCCCTCCCTCCAACCCCTTCCATGACTCTCACTCCCTTTCAAATTAGTGGCCTACTTTTCCATTATTATTATTATTATTATTATTATTATTATTATTATTATTATCATTACATATACGTAACACAAATATATAAATACAACCTAAAGGGTCCACTTAGTGTGTTTTGCATGCATATGATCTGAGGGATGACCATTTTGTATTGATAATCAGTTTGGGGGCTCATACCTGAGAGAGGCTAATTTCCCTCTCCCAACATTCATTAGTTGCCTGGGGTTCCTTGGCTAATGGGGTGACCCAGTGGTACTCCCTGCTCCTGCACTAGCATGTCTATTGATACTGTCATTGTTCAGGTCTTGTTTAGGTAGGTATGTTGTTGAGGGATCATGAATGCGTTTCCCTGTCATTCTTAGGAAATACAATCTCACAGACTCTCTCTTCTTCCTCTTCCATGGTGCTCCCTGAGCCGTAGGTGCCACAACTGTGCTGCAGATGCATCTGTTGAATTACACTTATCTGTGAGTATACAAGTTTTAGAATGTAGTTGGGAATTATGCCAGTCCTCTACAGTGGCAACAGCAGACTCTCTTCTAATGTCCATGACCTGACTAGCCCCAGGGATTTGGCTAAGTTTCTATTACTAGTCATGACTTCCTTTTGAGTGGGATGTAAGTCCAAATAGACAGCTGCTGGTTACTAGGAAAATATGATTGCATCTATTGCACATTTGAGAATATCTTGCCATGCTGCTCCTCGTTGTGTTTCCATGGCATCACACCAAGACAGGACTGTTGATAGCTTCCCTAATTCAGCAGCTGGCATAGTACTTTCTGGTACTATGAAAGCTAGATCACAGGAAAAAAGCTTTCAGGTTAGGTCCATCTCTAATCTTCTATGTCCTGTGTCTGAAGTATACATTGTCTTCAGCAATGAGAACTTACCTTCAACCTAAGAGGCAACCAAGGGAAACGGAAACAGCCTGTATCGTTCTGGGGGCCACTTGGACTGGCCAAAAACACAAATGGATGTTTGTAATGCCTGGTACTGTGTTTTGTTGTTAGACAGGCTATGCCTCTAATCCCAAGTGGCATAAATTCATACATACATATATACGCGAGTGGTATGATTTTAGGTAAAAATAGAAGAACATGATTCTTGGAGGCCATATCATCCTTGGTGTAATCTGTCATTCTTTGCTCCACTTCTCCTTCTGTATTGACCGCCCTCCTCTCCTCTCCCCAGCAAGAGACCTACTCAGGTTGGGCCATCATCTGGCTGTTGTGAGGTGTGCTGCAATGACCATAGGCACGCAGGTATATTTACTGTAAGCTGATAACTTACCAAGTCACCGTACTCTTTCTCACTTCCTCATCTTACTTTGTCTCATTCCTCATCCCAATGTCTTTATGAATTGTGATGGTACAAGTGATGAAACTACCATTACTCTTGTTTCTATTATGAAACAAAATGAGACAGGAAAAAGATTTTTATATTTGTCTAGCTCTTCGTAAAAGAAATACTAAATATCAGAATATGTATTTTATAAGCACAAGAGTCGTTGAGCAAAACCAACTTGATAATTAACAATTAAACTGATTTCCCTAAGCTCACTAATGCCTTACTTAAGTGTAGATGTTTGGAGAACAGCCGAAATCATTATAAGTCTTTCTACAGCTGGATACATTTCTTCAACGAGTCTTCATGTAAATAGTCATACCTACCCTACCTGTTTTGTCTTGGCATGACTGCCAAAGGGAAAACAAGAGTCAAGCTATATTTTTTGTTGGGAAGGAAAGACCAGGACTTCAAATCCAGGCTTTAGGAGACATGCTTCAACCTGACCTACGATGACTGAAGTTCAGGGTAACATGATATGTTGCAGTGAGAATCCAGAATTCCATTCTGTTATTTGAGCACAATATGGGAACAGCATTTCCCTTCCCTTTAAGTTCTTCTCTGCATGACTAAACAAGTGATCCGGGTGTGGTTTGAGTGATGATTTCTGGAGTTTGGAGCCAAGATAGAAAAAGGTGTAGCACTGTAGCTTGGCTTTCTTACCTGCTTATAAAGGAATAAGGGAGAAGTGCCAAACCCACGGACTCTTGCAAAACAACACTTTGTAAATGCCTGCCTTATTTTAAGACCATCATCTGTCGGCTATGCCATCACGTTAATGCCAGTTGTTTCCTAAATTTAGGAAAAGCCAAACTTTTCTCTGAAATGTTATGGAAGTTTACAGCAGGGACTTCTTAAAGTACATGTCCTTGGGTCAGAAAAAAAAAAGTCATCTATTCTAAACATTTGTTCCCAAGAAAGTTCTTAATAGTTGTTGAGTTCTCGTATTTTCTATTTATCTTTGCTTTAGACTGAAATTTGATAATTTTTAATCACAGAATTCTCAACAGCCCTGTTGCTAGGAATGAGAAAGTTTTATACATGGAGGGGGGGATCTTATGACACCTTTCACAAGTTACTGATCCACAGTGATGCCCGGCCTTCTCCCCTTTCCTCTCTCTGTAAAATGGATCTTGGCACCCTAACTGAAAACAGCAGCTACTTTAAACTCCTTAGAAAGCTTTCCACATCGCTTGACTCAGAACTCTGCTTTTCACCAGCTGAGTAAGACGACTGTGGCTGGCATTAAATCGAGCTGTTCAACACTGAAGTTCTTTCCACAACACAATCCCAGCATGTACAGCCATGACCAAGTCTCCAGTCTTCCCCGTACCACGTCGCTTGAACCTAAGTCAGAGAGGACCTCCTCCAGCACTTTCCGAGTTTCAACATTCATATATGCTTCAGACTCTCAAAGCAGATTATTAAACAGACATTTCTATCGGTCATAGGCACTTACCTTTTGAGCACACCAAGAATATGGTCTGCAGAGTTTTGCCTAGCCAGTGGCTGGTGGAGCATCAACTGAACGGCCGCACTCCTGATATCCACACATGTAAGTCAGAAACATAGATTAGCAGCCTACCGCAAACTTGACATTTACTAGCTTTCTTAATATAAACATGTTCACCAAATTATACCTAATATTCATTAATAGGAACCACAAAGAGAATTACATGACCCTGAAGAAATACAGTCCATTTGTAATATTGTTTAAGCAAGTATTTACATGAGATTCTTGACCTAGAGGGTATTTTTTTTTCTAAGTAAGCTCTTTCCTTTGAGGGCAAGTAATTACTTTCCAAGATGAGCATTAGCAGGGAGGATCTGCAAAGACATGTTTAGAGCTTTATTTTAATTGCATAAGAAAAAAAACACAGTTTTTAAAATTGCAACAAGTCATTCTTCTATGCAGGAACTTCCTGTTTGTCTCTGAAGGAGTGTGCCTGATTTGTGCAGTTGCTACCAAATAATCACAAATGCAACTCAGTATATGGTTCACAAAGATCACAAAAGAAAAAGGTGGCAAGGTCTTCTTCACTCGATATACTTGGTTCTTGTGAATAAACTGTAGATTGTGACCTTTTCACAACATTTCAAAGACGATCAGAGAACGTCTTATGTTTATATACATCAAGTTGATGAAAAATACCAGACCAAAACACAGCTCAGATTTTTCCAAGATACAAATATACATAGCCTATTTCTGATTTGACAATTGTTTTCAATATATTAGTTGTGTGACCTTGGGTAGTGTTATAACCTACCTAAGTTTAATTTTCTCTTTTTGACAAGTATAATTTATAATAAATTCAGTCTACTTATTACAGCTACTATATATAACCCATGATATAATATTTTGGAAACAAGAAATTTTTCCAATTGTTGGATAGATGAAACTTCTCATTATTTATATAAGAAAATTATTAGCAGTAAAAACTGGAGGTTGTGAAAAAATGATAAACTAGATGAATAAATCTAAACTTTAAATTTGCCAAAATGGACTTGAGCTTTAATTCAGCAAATAGTGTGCATAATATATTATATAGTATATTTATTGACAAGCAAGAGGATATAGCATTACAGGGACATATTTGCATAACTAGGTTTTGAGTTATATAGAATGATTAACAATATTTAGTATTGATTCATATGATTACTAATATAGTGATTATTGTCTAGCCCACTATGATAGAAATTAATAACAGACATTTGTCAGATTTTTAATAAACCTTAAACATTAGGGCTAGACAGATATTAACCCCCTAAGCTACCTTGTTATCTCCCAGACGCACATCCCATACAAAATTCCCATAAATACTTGTACATGTTTCCATTTGGCCTGCTTCTCTGCATCATGACAATCCTCAAAGGAAGCTCTTCCCAACCACATCCTTCTAGTTCATGCTAACCCATGGCTTTCTGCTCCTTCTTTCCCCTCCTTCCTACCTGCTGCTCTCTCTCCAGTGACTTTCTGCCTTCCAAGTCTGCAAACCTTAGCTCTGCCAACCTTTCTTCTGCCCAGCCCAGGTATAGACAATTTTATTGGCCAACTGGGAATACTTTGGGAGTCAAAGTTACAGAGCATCACTTGGTGTACCTGAGCATGTGCTCATAACGCAATAAGATATTGGGGGACACGCAATTAACACTTTAATACATAGTAGCTCAAGATCAACCACAACAGGGGTACATGAATAATTTCCATTCATCTGAATTTACTATCAGCACAATGTTTGAGGTTTTAGCTCAAGCAATAAGACAAGAGAAAGAAATAGAGGCACTGCATATAAAACAGGAAGTCGAATAATCCTTATATACAGATATATGATAAATACTTTTAGCGAAATAACAGGGTAAAAAAAACTACATGTAGTTTTTCTCTGTACCAACAATAAACTTTGCTAGAATGGAAAAAGGAAAAACACCCCATTCACAAGCAGTTTAAAAAAATAAAAAGAAGTGCTGATGAGATGGCTCATTTGGTAAAGGCAATTGCTGCCAAGCCTAGCATCCTGGGTATGGCCCCTGGAGCCCACGTGGTGCAAGGAGAGACACAACTCCCAGGAGACATCCTTGGAATTTGGATTCCCACCCTGTGTCATGGCATGTGCACACACACTCATATACACACATATATACATGTGTGTGTGTACACATAGAGTGAAAAAATAAATTATAAAAACCAAACTACCTAACAGTGAATCTAAACAATGAGGTGGACCATCTGTACAATGAAATGTTTGCAACACTGAAAGATTGTCTACACGGAAAGTGAAAACATATCTGTTAACAGTCTCATTATGCTTAAAGAAATAGCTTACCTTGTCAAATTCATATATGTGGTTCTATTTTATTGTTACTATCAACAGACCAGCCATAATTTGGAAGGGATGCTGACGCTGATACAACACCCACCATCAAAGTAACTTAAGTGGCTTTAATGACAAGATGGTGAATAAGTTAGGGTGATGCTGCTTCTTGAAACCTGTACCACACTTCATGTCTTTCTTGATGGAGACTGCCAGCTCTAGAATGGCCTTGGCAGTCATTTTCTTCTCAAAAGCAGTGGTTTTGCTGATGCCCGTGTTCTCCAGGCTTCCATTCCTCAACCTTGACAGCTGGGGAAGTAGGTGAAGTCCTCTTCTTTAGACTGAATGAAAGAATACTAGACAAACTTTGTCCTTCTGGCTCATGGTGTCCACCAGCGAGAAGATAAAACAGGCTCCGTTCTAAGCCACAGACTGGGAGACAGAACTTGCTCTAGCCTTGGCCTCCACAGCTTCTGTGCCAGCCTCCTGGGTCCTCCCTATGAGTGTGTCCTGCTGGTTGTGGGAAAAGTAAACCCTGGGGATACACTAGTTCTAGAATTATGAGTATACTGCACTATAGCAAAACTTACATTGGTTTTATTTGCAGTGTCTCAGATGTATCATCTACTCCTCCATCAAGGACTACTGGCTTTCAGATGAAAGCCTGTGGAAGACGGTGATGGGATATCATATTGGTGTCAAATCAGAAGTGGTTACCCCCTTTCAGACTTCACTGTGAACAGTCAATTCCCACCACAAGGGCTGTATTTATTTAACAAATACCTGCTTTGTACCTGCTATACTTCTGTTCTTAGGAAGCTTCCATTTTAATAAGAAAGCGATACATAAAAAGGCTTGGCACACAATGAGGTAGTGGAAGAGAAGATAGCTGCAGTTGTTGTGGCATGTAGATTGGGCCTCCAAGAGTGAGTAAAACTTAATGAGTTTAGATGAAGAGAAATAAAATGGGAGCTTAGCAAACGTATGTGAAGGTGATGCAGAGGAAGAAGACATGGTGATACTCTGACCAGACTGCCTGGTAACAAGTGGCAGGGCGCAAGGACATAATGTCAGCCAATTGATCATGTAGTTTGTTCCAGAAGATCTTGAGTGCAACCCCATCCAGTCACATATGAGCGAGGAGACATTAGAAAGCCATTGACGCAACTGAACAGTATTACTCAGTCATAGTAATAAGTACTTCTTTTATCTTCTGAGATTATAATAATCATCACTTCATTACCCTTTCTTATTTCTTCCTCCATACCCTCCCATATACCCATTCTTGTTTTCCTCTTTTTTCATCAGTTGGTCCTGCACACGTGTATGTGTATGCATATGCATATACATATATATTCCTAAATATAATCAGCTTAGTCTATGTAATGTTTATCGTATGTTTTCAGAGACAATTATTTGGTATTCTATAACCAGTTGTTATGCTCCACGCTGGGGAGGATTATTTCTCTCAGTCTCAGCATAGTTGCTTGTAGCTCTTTGTATAGGTGTCAAGGCTTGTCAGTCTCCCCCATCCACATTAGCATGCCTATGAGTGCCATCCTTACTCAGCTCATGTTTAGGCATGTTGTTTATGGGTGTGGCTTCTCGCATCTCTATGAAACACAGTCTCACAGAAAACTCTCCGTATCTCTGTCTCTTACAATCTTTCTGCCCACTGCCCTTGCGAAAGGATCCCGGAGCCTTAGTTGTGTTGCATGTGTCAGATGGGACAAGGTCCACCTCTGTGCATTTTGACTGTGGTTTCCTGTAATGGTCTCCGTCTGTTAACAAAGAGGAGTTTCCTTGGCAAAGGATGAGAACTACACTTATTTGTGGTCACATGAACAAATACTTAGGGTGTAGTTAGAGACCATGCTGGTTTGGTAAAGTAGCGGTTATAGGTATGTTCTTCTTCAAGATCCAAAGTCATAGTGTACCAGTAGGTTACAAAGGCTGATTTTTTTTCCAGAGGCTGATTTTTTTTATTATTGACAGTTGTCTATAGGATTGCATGGATCTATTTTTTATAGTCTAAAGACATTGTGTGTTTCTAAAAGAAGAAACAAGAGAAATGGTACTATGCAGAATACATCCAAGCCACTTGTCTATGATCAAAGTCCCGAGTTTCCTACTGTTATTTGAGGATAACGAGGCAATTGGGCAATTGGCTACTTGGACCCAAAGGCCATTGCATCTGCCCATTTTTTATTAACATAATAAAATACCTCAGGTTCTCATAAAGATTTACTTGTAACAAAAGCAATTATTTGATTCGTTGTTTGAGATACCGAAAGTGTGAACTGCGTGCTGCATGTTCTGGTGAGGATTCTAACTTGGCAGCGTCAGCTCATTTTGTAGAACCATGGCAAGAAAGCTTGTGGGAGGAAGAGATTGCAGGTAGAAATCCAGAAAACCATGGGCTCCCATGATCCCTTCCCAGGGTTCATATTGAATTGCATACAGAGCGCCCCCACCCCCACCCCCACCCCCACCCCCTGCCTTGATCCCACCTCTTGTAGACTCAACCTCCCAACATTGCCAAGCAGGAGACTTCCAGCATGTGACCTTCTGGGAGACGAAGAGCATTCAAGCCATGCTGTTTATAAGTCCTTGCCAGATAACAGACATGAAGCCAATACACAAGCAAACATGTTTATTTTTAAAAAATAGTACTTTTCAAAGGGAAAGAAACACAAGGAGAGGTACAGAGGAGATCATGTTTATAAAAAGTTCACCCACCTGCTCCTAATTTGAAAGTAATTGATAAAAAGCAGGCATTTCTATTTCAGGAAAGTTCAAAACAGCCTTTTCTTTTCTTTTTTATAATGTTTTTTTATTAATTTATTCTTGTTACATCTCAATGGTTATCCCATCCCTTGTCTCCTCCCATTCCTCCTTCCCTCCCATTTTCCCCTTACTCCCCTCCCCTATGACTGTTCCTGAGGGGGATTACCTCCCCCTGTATATGCTCATAGGGTATCAAGTCTCTTCTTGGTAACCTGCTGTCCTTCCTCTGAGTGCCACCAGGTCTCCCCCTCCAGGGGACATGGTCAAATATGAGGCACCAGAGTATGTGAGAAAGTCATATCCCACTCTCCACTCGGCTGTGGAGAACGTTCTGTCCATTGACTAGCTCTGGGTAGGGGTTTAAAGTTTACCACCTGTATTGTCCTTGGCTGGTGCCTTAGTTTGAGTGGGACCTCTGGGCCTAAATCTGCCTATCATAATACTTTTTATTAATACTGGAAACATGTATCAAAGCAGAAAAAGAGTTGTTATCACAAAAGGATAAATGAGGGTGAAAGCCCTGAAATAATCAAATGTCTTAATCTTGGAATATGAAAATTAAGTATATATCAATCTCAGACAAGTTTAAAGGATTCAGAAGACATACCAGTAGACTTGTCACCAGGTGAATAGTTAGAGGCTCTTCCAAGGCCTTATCATTATTTTAGCTTAGGATTTTGTCTTGGTTGCTGCCTGCACTTGCTATGTAAACCAAGCTGGTTTAGAACTCTCAGAGATCCACCTGCTTTTGCTTTCTGAGTGCTAGGATTAAAGGCATAAGTCACTATACTCTCTTGCAAAGCTTTAAAAAGGTGAGATGTGAGAAGTGAAAATAGGAGTCGTTTTAATCATAGAAGGCTCTATGCTCTCACAGCTACACAACACACATTGAAAGCCACTTGAAGTATCTTAAGTCAAAATTTATACTTCTCAGACGCACAATGGACTACAAATCACTCAGAGGCTTTTGGTTTTGGTTTTGGTTTTGGTTTTGGTTTTCCAAGAGGGAAACATTTTTCTTAGAATCATTGTTAATGTAAAGAAGGGAATAAAACACAGTCAGGAGCCGGGCGTGGTGGCACCCGTCTTTAATCCCAGCACTTGGGAGGCAGAGGCAGGCTGTGAGTTCAAGGCCAGCCTGGTCCATAAAGTGAGTCCAGGATGGCCAAGGCTATACAGAGAAACCCTGTCTCGAAAAACCAAATTAAAAAAAAAATACCACAGTCAGATGGGAAAAAAACAAACAAAAACTATTCCATGTCTCTCATGTTGTAGGAATTCTACCGGATGGTTTCACAGTCATTTTATTCCCGGCTCATAGAAACTCTTGTAGATGAGAAACATGAAATCCAATAACATATTTTTTTAAAAGTAAGAGAAAGAAAAAGGTGCATGAACTTTATTGATGTCAAAGTTCTTCCTCCACATTTTCTTTCTACAACTGAAGTTATTTACTCAACCCCAACAAAAAAAACAGTACACTAGGACCCCAACACTCTAGTGAGCAGGCAACTGTCTCTCTGAGAGCTTAGGGCTTATGTGGCAGGCATAAAAATACATCTGTACTCAAATTTGTGCTAGAGAAAATGGCATGAAATAATAGATAGCGTGCCAAAGAGGACATCGCAAGAGTAAGGATGCAATACTGGTACTTCCGTAAAGGGCCAGGCAAACAAGTCCTCTGAGAGCGGTAACATTTTCAAAACCTGAGTAAAAGGAAGAAGTGAGATGCAGCACTCTGCCAAAACTGCACTCGGAGCAGATGGATGGAACAGCATGTGCCTAAATCAGGAGACAAGAAGGAAGCAGAGGTGTGGCCCGGGAAGGGCAGTCCAGCAGAGTTTGTAAGCAAAGTTTCCTACGGCATCAGCAGTTGAGTGGCAATTAAATCAGGAGATTCAAATGTTTAAAATATAAGCATGCTGGAAAATAGAGATTTAAAGAATAGTCCACAGAGGCTGATGAAAACACGAACAGAGGCTTTCAGGAAGGAGACAGAAACATGTGCCTAAGAGAGAGAGTGAAGACCCAGTGACACCCACTGAATTGCTTAACAGGAAAATCGGTACTTTGGTAATTTGACAGCGGTTCAATAGAAGCCATCTTTGTCAGCAAACAGTGTGATACAATTGAATGTCCAAGGGCAGAAGAAATAGATTTTATCCAATTCAAGTATCTTTGCAAAGTAACTCAAAGTTGATCATAAACTTTAATGTGTAAAATTAAAACAAGATAAAATAGGAGAAATGAAAACGATACGCCACGTGTTGGACACAGGGCTTGGTGGAGCTGAGCTAGATCTCTCCCTGAAAGACCCCTCCATAAGGACTAGCTTTTACGGTATTAGAAGGGTCTGTGAAAGATGGCTAGGTAGGGAAGTAACCAATAGTCCTACTCAGCTGTGATACCTGTAAGCCACAATGATGACCAGGTAGCCAAGATAGCACTGACGTTCAATGAAGCTTAGTAGTAGTTTAGGTTAGTAACTGACAGCTGCCTAATTGGTCTTAAACCCCCTCCTGGCCCCCAATAGGAGGAAAATCATGCCTGATAATGTAATTTACCCACAGCTAGTGAATCAACGGGCCTTAGAGGAGAACCTACAACCCACACTTTACTAGATTAATCTTTTACTTTATTTTAAGTGCATATCCTTATATCCATAGATATGTGTAGCAATCACCAGCCATCAAGGAACGTTCTCCTTGCAACAGATGAGGACCACTGTAGAAAGCCACAGCTTCTGAAAATGCAGAGAACAACTAAGTAGCAGTGCCCACTCCCAATAGACAAATCTACAACACAACCCCTCCCCCTAAGGCTCAGGGAACGCTGTGGAGGAGGCTGGAGAAAGAGTGTAAGAGACAGAGGACCAGGGAATCTGCTGTGAGATTGTATCTTCTGACTATTCACGAGAAGATACACCCACAATACGTCAATAACATATCTGCCCAAACTTAACTATAAGAGTTTTAATTCATTTTCTTTTTTTTTTCAATTTATTTTACCACTTATAACAGGGAATACTATGATCCACAATAGTGATTTTAATCTGGATCCTTGTATTAATTTAATAAAAAAAATATGAGTGAGGTTCTGGCTTAGTGAATAACTAGTTACGGTTTTTATGAGTAGAGTTTTAACTGGTTAAAGTTTATGAATAACAAGATTTCATACAAACAGGTGTTGAGCAACAATATTCCTGGGGAGACACGAACAAATGTCTAATTATCCCAAATAGAAACACCAGGGTCTAACTTGGTGAACCAACTAGTTTTTACAGAGTTAGCCACAGGAATATGAGTGAGGGGTTACATATAGGAGCAGGAATTATTTAAAGACAGCTGCATCACCAAAATTGCACTGCAGAATAAATGCTGGTTCACCAAAGGTAGACACCTGTACTGCACAGCCTAGAAGGAGCGCGGCAGACTGCACAGTGCCCTCTCCATGCAGTGCACAGCCTAGAGGGAGCGCGGCAGACTGCACAGTGCCCTCTCCATGCAGTGCACAGCCTAGAGGGAGCGCGGCAGACTGCACAGTGCCCTCTCCATGCAGTGCACAGCCTAGAGGGAGCACGGCAGACTGCACAGTGCCCTCTCCATGCAGTGCACAGCCGAGAGGGAGCGCGGCCACTGCACAGTGCCCTCTCCATGCAGTGCACAGCCAAGAGGGAGCGCGGCAGACTGCACAGTGCCCTCTCCATGCAGTGCACAGCCGAGAGGGAGCGCGGCAGACTGCAGCGCGGCAGACTGCACAGTGCCCTCTCCATGCAGTGCACAGCCGAGAGGGAGCGCGGCAGACTGCACAGTGCCCTCTCCATGCAGTGCACAGCCTAGAGGGAGAGCGGCAGACTGCACAGTGCCCTCTCCATGCAGTGCACAGCCTAGAGGGAGCGCGGCAGACTGCACAGTGCCCTCTCCATGCAGTGCACAGCCTAGAGGGAGCGCGGCAGACTGCACAGTGCCCTCTCCATGCAGTGCACAGCCTAGAGGGAGCGCGGCAGACTGCACAGTGCCCTCGCCATGCAGTGCACAGCCTAGCGGGAGCGCGGCAGACTGCACAGTGCCCTCTCCATGCAGTTCAGTTGGTCGTCTCTGCTTCTCCCAGGCAGCTGGGCTGCTGTGAGAGTGTGTCTCATCAGTCCTTGCTTCTTGTGTGTGCTTTGGGGGTCAAGGGACCTAGTGGTTAGTTTCAGGAACTCCCTGAAGCTATTTTTGCAGTGTTTGCCTCCTGAACGTGATGAGCTTATCTGCAGGGGTGGAGTGTTTCCCTTCTTCTTAGAATATGCTCCCTTGTTTTACCTGCCTAAAATTGTTCACCCCCTTCTCACACGAGGACTTGCAATGCCCTGTTGTTTTAGCTGCTTTGACATCCTGTGTCTTAAGGCACATTCTACCCAGATGAACAGTTTTAATCAGGAGGAAACCCTGACATGGCACCAGTGGCTGCCGGGTTTTGTTTTTGCTACTGTACTATCTTAATGGAGCTCCTACAATAAAGCTGATATTGCTTACAACGACATGCTGGTCTACACATATGTGAGATTCATCTACTTTTCTTTTCTGGAATGTTTTGTCCCAGCTAATAGAATTGTAAAAACCCACCTGAGTTTCCAGGAATTTTGCCTTTTGTGGCAGGGAAGGAAGAATTTGACTACAATTTGGCATCTTTAAAGATATTTCATTTTCTGTTTTTCCACATCTTTTGTTATATGCATTAATTCAACATTATTAATATGATACATTTAAATTCTTTCATTATTACAATGTAATAAATACCCGTTAACTCTGCTCTTTAAAATTTTTCTCCTCATTTCATGTTTAGGTTTACTTATATGACAGTATTTGCTTATTTTGTTCTTATTGGCGACAGATTAATCTGTAAAGAAAATTCATAACATCTCTGCAGACTGTTTGCTTTGTCTAACTAATTTGAAATTTCATCTTAGCTCAACTTATTTGTTTCAAGTGTAGTTTTTAATGAGATGGGTATATTCACATCAACTTTATTTCTTTAGTCTAAAGACTATTAGTATTCGGTATTATTAAATGAATCTTATTATCAGTAGATAATTGAATTCATTTAGTGCTAACAGGATTTGAATTGCTTTGTGTTTACATGGGGACTTCTGCCTCATATATTATTCACTACATTGGTAGAGAATTGCTATAGTCTGCCTACTATTCTAGCTTTGGATCAGTTTCACTACTGATAATGATGATTTGTTTTTCTTGTTTAGTCCTATCTAGTTTCACTCACATTTTCCTCTCAGGTATTCCCAGTCCTGTTGTCTGTATATTTAAATAATAATAGAAATGTGTGTGTGGTGTGTGATGTTTTGTATGTGTGTGTGTGTGTGTGTGTGTATTTTCTCTTTTTCCTGATAATTTATTGCATGTGCATATATTTGATGATTCTACTATAATAGGTTTCATTTTTCTTGAGAGAATCTTTTAATCTGAGACAGCAAACAAGTAACAAAGAAGCCATTTTGAATTTACCTCATTCAGACACCCATAGGAAGGAGAATTTCATTTCTAGAACGTCTAAAATTTATCCCTAAAACTAAAGTTTCAGTTTATATCATTAATGAGTCCCAAATAGTAATTAAGTCAGTATATTGGGTTTTTTTTTCTCTATTTACTTTTGAGAGAAGGTCTCATTATGTAGCACAGGCTGGCCTTAAATTTGCAACAGTACTCCAGCCTTAGCCTCCCAATAATGTCGGGTGGTTTTTTTCTTTTACATCAACTGGTGCTTTCACAACCTAATTGTGAATTATTCGTAGGTCTACAATATGTGACACTCCCAACCATGAAATTGACCAGGAGCAGTGGCTTCACATTTATTGTCTCAAGTCAATGACAATAAATGACATGAACTCTCATGGGAGCATGCATAGTGCTATCAAGCTTTATGAAGAATTACTATAGAACAGAGAATATATGAAGAAAAAGTAGAAATTAAAGAGCTGTTAGAGAAACTACTGAGACAGGGAATGGTTTCCAAGAGAGGAAAAGCCATCGATTCTCCTTTGCCTAACATTTTATAAGTAACGGCAGAAACTAGACAGAGCCTGCGTCATGGGCCAGGACGATGAGGAGGCCATCTAGGCTCTTTATGGTTTAAACTCTCCTTCGGCTTTGCTTTCCTATGACTTGGGGCAATTTCTAGAACTGTCTTAGGTCAATATGCTAATGCACAAACAGGATGACACAATTATCTAGACCATTAATGGAATAAAACTTTAAAGTAAATATAAGTAGATATTAAGTGGTTGAAAAATGTCTAGTATTAAGAACTAATACATTAATGAAAATCAAAATGAATAATTACTAAGTATGGTAACTGAATCTTTAATGTGTCCCAACACTCTGACGAGTCTTCTGCTGATTCTGCTTACTATCTTAGATGATCTCTAGAGGGATATTATAAGGAAAAGTGGTTAATTTAAAGATGAGGCCATCAACTTTATTATACTACATAGAGAAAAAGCATCTTAAAAAGTACCATCTGCTTATGAAAGACATTAGGGGGCAGAGTCTGAGGTGTCAGGATGAAGAATTTTAATATGATCCATGATAAGTTTAAGGATCCACTAGAGCTAATATAACACCAATGAAAATATTTTAGGAAATTTTAATCTAGCAATGTTTTTCAAAATAAACAGAAGTATACAAAGGAGATAAGAAAGACAGGGTGCCACTTAAGTTGCAGAAGCTGGACTCTACCTATAGCTCTGATTGATGAGAATATATTTTGATAAACCTAAAAGTGTTGTATGTGATCTGAATGTCCTACTTTCCTACCTTGATATAATTTGTGTATATGTGTGTATGTATATGGGGGGGGGACATTGTGAGTGCGTCTTTATGTCTCTGTATCTTCAGTAAAGTTGCTGGTCATGATCTAACACCTCTCAGGCTACTCTAGTGAACTACCACAGACTGGATGTATTAACAGGAATGATTTGTTCCAGACCAACGTTAGCTAATCCAGTTGCTGGTCAACGTCCTATGATTGCCTACAGAGAGGTTCCTCATCGCTGTGGTCTCCTAACGTGGTTCAGTAAAGTGCCCCCACTATGTTCTTCTTCTTGCGATGGAGACAACAGATCTAGTGGAGCAACGCTCCATTCTTATATCATTTAACTTCTTATTTCCTAATAGGACATAAGTCCGACTGTAGTCACAGCAGAGACCAAGGCTGCATGATACTCATAGGGAAAAGAAACCACAAGCAAGGTACTTTTGAGCAGCTAGATACTATTTATACTTTAGAGGGAGATCTTTCAGAGTGCGTAGGGGAAATTCAACTCTTAAGACAATGGTTAAGATTCTAGAAAAAAAAAAACAATAATCTCACCTTGTTTTCTGGCACAATCCCATCCAGTTGTACTTCAAAGGGTACAAAAATGAAAGGACGAAGAACAAACTGAGAGTGCTGTCACCAGAAGAGTAAATGGAGACAGACACCACAGGGTGGTAAATGGTCCTTAACTTCAATGGCAACTTGATGCAGGGTTTACTATTTGTTATTTTACATTATCTCATTTAATGTTTGTTTCCACTATTCTAAAATGCAGCATTCTAAATTGTCTTTGGAGAAGTTGGATAACTTGCTTGAGGTTAAATACAAATGGGGGGGTCACATCCAGCACGAGTGAGGAGAGCTGGAATGAATAAATAGGAAGAACATTCGACAGTGACACCAGTTTTGTCCATTATCAATAAGATCAGTAATGTTAGTGCTAATGCAAACCCAAGAGTTACATCTTGGGAACAGTGGTGTCAATGGAAGTAAAACAGTAAGAGATATTGGTATTTAAGGGTGTTGGGAGAAGAAAGACTCACATGGTATATACTCACTTATAATTGGACATTAGCCCAAAAGGGATGTTCCATGAAAGTCTTCACTTACCAGGAGATTGGCATAGATGCCGGGGCCTCCTATTGGGACTGTAGGTGAGAGAAGTATGGGAGAATGGGGAAATAGAAAGACCCAGAGGGTCCTAGAAACCTACAAGAAGAACATCATTACAGGTGGATCTGGACCCAGGGGGGTCTGCTCAAACTACTGCACCAACCAAGGACAATACATGCAATAAACATTGAACCCCTACTCAGATCTAGCCAATGGACAGGATATTATGCACAGCTGTGTGGAGAGTGGAGACTGACTCTGACATGAACTCTGGTGGCCCATATTTGACCACTTGCCCTTGGTGGAAAGGCTTGTTAGAACTCAGAGAAAGAATAGGCAGGCTACAAAGATGAGACTTGATAGGCTGTGACCATATAGTGGAGGAGGAGGTCCCCTTCTGTCACAGAGCTAGGGGAGGGGGATAGAGTGAAAGCGGGAGGGAGGGAGGAATGGTGGGATACAAGTGAGGGGATAACAATTGAGATGTAATCTGAATAAATTAATAAAAAGTAAGGATGTTGGGAGAACAACTCCGCAACCATTATGAGTTAGAAAAACACTCTTGAGATAAATATCCATGAATTGCACTAGGCTGAAAGTTATTTAGTTTCCTTGCTGCTTTGCCAGGTGGTTGTGCCTCATGAAACTGTGTTGACAAATGTAATAGCCTAAGTCAATAGGTTACAAATATTGATAAGCTTTAAAATTAGATAAAATTAGATAAGCATGAGTTTGGTAAATAAAGAACATACTATGAAATGTTTGTGTTCATACATGCTCACTCTGATGGTTCTTATTATTTCATGAAAGAAGAAAATTTTTATAACCATCTATTTCGGAGTTTCCATAATATAAAAAAGAAAATTTTTTTGTATGTAAGAAATATATTTTTTTAAAAACATCTTCATAACGCATTAATTACTTAGCTACAAAAACTGATTGAATGAATTATATGACTCTATAAATGAAAGTTTGGTCCTATTACTGACCCATAATAAATACTACAGATATATTTACCTATTCATACTTTTAGTGTTCTAATTTAACAATATGTGAGGATATAGTTAGAATAATAATACACATTTTCATTCATATAACAAATAAGATCAATATGAAAACTCAAAGACATGTTGTAAAGAGTTTTCATGAAAACAAACTTTTTACAATATGTCTTTCCAGGCTTTGAGAGATGGCTTAGCAGTTAAGAGCATTGGCTGCTCTTCCAGAGGACCCAGGTTCAATTTCTAGCACCCACATGGCAGCTCACAACTGTTTGTAACTCCAGTTCCAGGCAAGCAAACACTCTCACACCAGCGTACGTGTAGGCAAAACACCAACGCACATAAAATAAAAAATAAGCTTAAAAATATTTATTTTATTTTTGGAGGGTGTAATATAATTAAACCACCCCCTTTCCTTTCCTTCCATATACCCCTCCTTATTTCCTTTCTAATTCACGCCTTCTTAATTTATTTTAATCATTATAAAATTACAAACTGCTCCATCTGTATAGTGTTGCTTATATGTATATTTTTAAGACTGACCATCTGATATCGAGTGACCAATCTTTGTGTCTTTTTCTCGGTAAGAATATTCTCCCACTTTCATCATTCCTTACTTGCCTGCAGTTCCTTGCATAGGGAAGAGACCTTCTGGGTTCCCCTATCCCAGATCAGGTTAGCATGTGTATCACTGTTGTCCTTGTTCAGAATCTGTTTAGGGCAGTCGTGTCGGTAAATTTTAATGACATGGCCTTTGACACAACCTCATAGCAAACTCCATCTTCCTTTGGCTTTTACAATATTTTTTCTGTCCCCTCTTGTGCCAGGATTCCTGAGACTTAAGTTCAGGTGTCATACTGTAGATATATCCATTGGGACTGTGCTCCACAACTCTGCATTTTGACTAGTTGCAAATTTCTGGAGAGACCTCAATACATTGCAGAGAGAAATGTCCTTGATGAAGGATGAAACTATAATTCTCCGTGGGTATCCAGAAAAAATATTAAAAACGTAGCTGGGATTATCATGGCTTAGTAAAGTGGTGGCTATAGTTTCTCCTCCAAGATCCATGATTTCATTAGCATATGCCAGTGGCCTTGGAGTCAAAATTATATTCTAATAAACCATATGTAATAATAACAAATAACACTGCCACTTGCAGCTCATCTAGACTGGGGTTCTCATCAGATAACTTTGAATCTGAATTATGATGACTGATTTTTGTCTTTAGAAATGTCCTATAGGAGCTATCTAAAAATAGCTGCCAAGGTAGAGAAATATTTAGCTGACCAAGTTACTACATTGGACTTTGTTTAAATTTTTTGATTAATTTCCTTCACAATTGTTTGAGAATAATTGCATGAAATTACTCTTCAAAGCACATTAAAATGTAATGAAAATAATGTGGAATTATACTGAGTTATTTGGGAGATTTTACACATACACACACATACTTTCTGAACATAATCTTTTCTGTTTCAAAGTGTCTTCAACAAGAAATAATGCGGTCAATAAAGTCAGTAGTAACAGCTTTCATATCTGTGAGATTCACTACTATTTCTTCAGAGTCTTCAAGCAAAAGAAAGCATGGAATAAACAAAGTTTTTAATTAAAACTAATAAAAAATTGAAAATCTATTTTTATATGACCATTTTCTGGACAGCAGTATAGAGGTCCTTATAGTAAATAACACTAGGGTGGTTTTTGCCTGAGCTTGTCACATTGTTCAAATGAATATAATTTCAATATCAGCATTTCCTTCTTAATTTCAAGTAAATCTAAACAGGTATTGTATAAAAAAAAAACCAAGACAGAGTGATATCTTATGATCTTTTTACATTATAATCTTTCGTAGCTTCTTAGCCATTAGCTTACTGTGACTTATCAAAAGACCAAAGACCATTAGCATTTTAGTATATCAAACATACAATGATGCTTTTGTAATGATGTCACTGGTAAGGTGATCTGGTAATTTTTACCTTATGAAAATGTTTCCGCAAGTTGTAACACAAGTCAACAAGTTACAAATATCAATAAACACTAGACTGTATTTAACAAATGAGATCTTAAGTGTAACTTTGATATATCAAGTGCATGTAATAACAGCCCTGATCAAACAAAAGCAACAGGCAGGAGCTAAGATAATTTATCGCATTATACATAACTAGAGAAACTAAGATAAACATTTTGTTCAAAAGATTTGAGAGAAATGAATTAACCCTATGAGAAGAGACTGCATCCTGTTTCACATTGAGGTATTCTCCCTGATGCTAATTCCTTCATTTTCTTTAGTGTCATTATTTAATATTTATGTGTTTAAACAACAAGCAAATTTTTGTCTCATTCTCTTCCGTTATGTATCAAGACCAGATGGAATTAATTGGACATATTTTTGTTGTGTACACTGTAAACTTCACACATACATGTACATTTTTACAGAGAACAAATCTGATAATTGAAATTGAAAATATTTAGTTATAATATCCAAATAAATTCACAAGTTAAAACAAATATTTAAATTGAGAAAAATTTAAGCACACTACCGATGATGTGTTTTTCTGACACTGGGTCTCTGTTTTCTTAGTTACTTTATGTGTTCTTGAAAATGTCCCACTACTTACTCCATTACTCCCCATTTGAACATCCACAGTACCTATTGTACTGGATATTGGAAAAACCTTGTTTAACGGTAATACATTCTTTACCTACCCTTTGTCTCGGTGCCACATGTAAGTTCAAAAGTAACAATGCAGTTCTAATTAATGTCACGAAACCAATGACATCATGTGACCATTCCTATGTAAAGCTAATATAAAAATGATCTGGAAGAGTTTCATTTTTAAAAATGTTTAACTAAAATATAAAACGAATAGAAAACATGCTAATCTCCCATTCCCCACTCTGGAAATGATAATGTCTGTTGCCTGGACATGCTATGTTTTCTCAGAACTCAAATGTCTTACTCTCCAGGGCACTGTACTGTTAGTCACAGCTTCCACTCTCCTGCTCAGGCAGGATCCCAAAAGGAGAAAATAACTCCTTATTAGCTCTTGGAAAATAATAAGTTTCTCTTGTCTCCATTTATAAAATGGGAATAATAATAGCTACTTAAGATTATTATAAATATAAAAGACATAATGCATGTAAAAAGGACATTATCAACTATAAGGTACAATGAAATATATGATATTATTAGTTCCTAGTAGCTGACCACATTTTAAAAAGAAGAGCCAAACCAAAAGGAAATGGAAATAACAGAGACTTTGAGTAGCTAGACGTCATCAGGGCAGGAGAGCGTAGTGAGCTCAGTGGTAGAGAAGGTGTTTGGTACCCACAGAGCGATGGGAACACCAATAAGCAAAATGAAATATTGTAGAACCCCTCTGAAATCATTATTTTTGTAAATTCATTTTTTACGTAGTGTTAAATTAATGCCTTTTATTAGCTTAAAATGATTTTGTGCTGTAACAGAAACCATATTTTAAAGTCAGGCTTAAAATAATTAAATGCAAAAAAATGCATTTACTTACACCAATACAAAAGATGACTTAAATTACTCATTCTTTCAGAAGAAACTTTTTTAAGTATATGCATTTTAACTCCAAGAGAGGCTTAAGATTTTTGGGTAATATTTCATGGAAAGGGAAACTCTTTTTCCACCTTTTTTTACTCTAAATTTAAAGACAAATCTGCAAGTTGACATTTTTTTTTACCAGAATAAAGTCTCTGTAAACAGTGGCTTATGACACAATATTGAAATTTTTTGTTCTCTGTCCCCAGACTGAGATCATTTTAAAATTTACTATGATGATCGCAGGATTTCCTTTAGCAATTATTTTTTTGAAATTATATTCACAAAATTTTTCATTGAATGATAAATATGTATTCCTCCTATTTTGACACTCCATAGCATCCCAGTTAATTAAAAATGCATTGACCATTTTTTGTCCATAAAACAAATTATATACAAAGCTTAATAAAGCTTGTACTCCCCACACAGTGTCTTTCAGGTCAAGCAATATTCTTTTAGATCTCTTGCCAGGATGGAAGGTCATTGTACTCCATTTAGAAAATGGATCATGGGATAAAAATATTATTTATTATGCTGAGCTAATATAATTTCTCAAAAGAACATATTGTATATAAAAGTTTTTACATGATGGCCTAAGACCATATAATTACAAATTATCTCAAATTTGTACATATAAAGTCATTTTTAACAATTTATGTGCATATAATAGAATAATTTATAAATATAAAAAAGCTGCATATATTTTGTGGATAATTTTAAAATCTGATTTATAAAATCACTTTCAAAACATTCTTGTCAAGTAAGCATGAAAATTAGAATACAGTTGTTTTAGATAATCTTTTCTTGCATGACTAAATTCAGACTATTGATGTCATGATATGGTCAATAAGTGAAACAAAAATTTACTATAGCTATCCCAGAGTAGACACACAATTACATTGGGACATTTGTATTTCTACCTGTAATCAGAGACCAAAAGACTAAATAAATGCTATGACAATGTTAAAATTGTATACCCCCTCATCGAGAATTGCTGTTGTTTATGGCACATGACAATCCTAACACAGAGAAATGTGGACCAAAGAAAGACAGAGAACATGGAAATGTGCCCTGGGAGTGAGGACTCTACAGAGATAAAGCTGGCTTTTATTCTAAAAGAAACTGGTGTTTTGTTTTGTTTTGTTTGTCCTTCACACAGAACCAGACGATAAAGTTTCATGGTGAATAATTATTAGTAAAGTAGATCAAACGTATGAGCACCATATTTTTAAATTTTGTGTTTTGCTAAGTTATTAAAACTCATTATTTCTGTCTTAGTTAATTTCTCTCTTTGCTGTCAGCAAATAAGTATGTGCTATGAAAGGACTTAAGAAAGGAAATCTGTAATTTAGCCCATGACTTGAAGAGACAGTCGATCGCGGAGCAAAGGCATGCGAGCTGCAGGCTCCATAGCAACAAACACATGCTTTATCTTGGTTACAATTCAGTAGACCAGGAAGCGGAAACAGTATAAGAGTCAAATCCAGAATGCAAAGCTAAAATCCTGCTTTCCGGTGGTGCTCTGCCCTCTAACAGTTCCTCAACTTCTCCAAACAGGGCCAGTAGCTGATGGCCAAACATATGCATAGTCAAACCATAACAGATTTCTAAAAACATCTTACCACATGCAAACCAATTGTTTTTTATAACGTTTATTTTTTCACCTTCTCCCTTTGCTTAACTTTTGTTGATTTTTATTCTTTGACCAGTTTATACAATTATGACATGCTCTCTGGTTATAACTCCCAATCTCTCTCTCTCTCTCTCTCTCAGCTCTATTATGCTCTCTCCTTCTTGAATATGTCCTCTCTATATTCATAATTTATTGTTGTTTTGTTTGTACAGATTTATTTTTTTTGAAAGCTGCTAATTTTAACCAGGATCATCTGAGTAACTATGGCTTTAGAACTATATACTGGACCTTGGTATGCTCCTCTGTGTGTTTACACCTGAAGACAATGGCAGTCCCTGCCCCAGAATCCATCAGTAGCTGACAGTTCAGCAAAGAGTATAGGGCCCTCTGAACTTCTCCCCCATTGAGGCAAGATTGACTGTTGATATGCCCAGTCTTGTGTAGCTCTATTGCAAGTAGCCACAGCCTTTGTGAATCATGATTACATTAGCTGCATAATGCCAAAAAGACAGTATCATAACTCTTTTCCCTGTGTTCCAACTTGCAGTCTTTTCATTTCCCTCTTCTAATATGTGTCCGGAGTTTTAGAGAAGGGAGTTAAAATGTCCTGTGTAAGGTTGAACACTCAACTGTCACTTACCCTTCGTTCCTCGAGCAGTCATGAGTCTCTGCACTTAGCACCACCCACTGCAAAACAAAGCTTCTCTAATTAAAACTGGGAGTAACATTTGTCTGTGTCCAAAAACATAAATATTCAGAAAGCTGATTAGGGTAACTTCGGGTAAACAACACTACAAGTTCACTGCTAGAGCCTATTCTCTCCCTCTGTGGCGAGGGGTGTGTGGGGGGGAGGTGTCCATTCTTTCTCCCTCCACCATGTGAGTTATAGGTTGAACTCAAGTCATCAGTCATCACAGTCGCCTTTATCCACTGACCTGACTTCTTCACAAAACCATCAATGTTTAACAAGGTTTAGAGTACCAGGTAAGAGTTTCATGTTGTGAAGTGAAATGCAACTTCAATCTGGGGCTGTTTGATTTCCCCATAGGTTGTGCCTCTGCATAACAACATCTACCTACAGCAGATCTATAGCCATAGACAACATTATGCTCAATGAGGACATGCTTATAGCTCTTCTCTACGATCAGAAATAAGACGAGGCTATCCGGGTACTCTCTCCACTCCTGCTCAGCACAGTGCTCCATACAGTCTAACAGAAACACAACTCAGAGAAGATGTATTGTAAATTCCATTGAACCAAGAAGCCCATCAGAGACGTTGCGAAGCACACTCATAATGAACTAAGCTCTACTTCTGAAAACACAAGTATGCCAGTGTCATCTAATAGACTTCTCATGGAGAAATACATCACGCACATGTTTACTCATTCCAGAATGGGGGTCCAGAGCCAACCAAAGTAACAAATGCACCAAAGTCCAATTTGCTAAATCAATTAGTTTCTTTTTTAAATCAGTGTTACTAACAGGAGTATACGTGAGGGGTGACCTACCAAAAAAAAGATAATTCAAAAGGAGTTACATCACCAGAAATCGCACCTCAACATGGGCAACTCCTCCCAAAAGCTTTCCTGTGGGAGCACTCATCACCACTTACAGATAGCTCCTTGGTCCAAGCATCTTTCTTTTTGCATTTTGGCTGATCAGAGTCTACATCCACAGAAAACATGCTCTTCCTTTATACTGTTGTTAGGGGCCTTCATGGAACTTCCAAGTTTGTGTTCTCCCAGACATGACCCTTTGCTTGCCTCTTTACTGGTTGAATGTCTTGAGCATGCCCTTCACCTCTGAAGGAAATGTTTCAACTTGGAAAGAACATTGAAATCCAGGGGAAGAAGTGACACAAAGACCAGGTAGCCAGTCTCCCATTGTGGTTATGTGAGAACAGATCATGCATTTGCCATTAGTAATTCCTGATGGACAAGAGTCTCAGTGATAAGAGATGGAGGATGGGAAAAACAAGACACAAATGTGCTGTACAGAAGTTTCTACAGCTAAAATAACGAACAACAGCTTGTAGATAGTGAGTGAGAAGATACTACAATACATGGCTGACATCAGAATTCACCAAGGCAAATTGTCCAGAACATGACACAGACTATCCTGGAGTAACTCATATGCTTTAAGAGCAAATGTGAAAAGTGGTAAGACCAACGACTCTGCAGAAGAAAATAGTTAAGATACATAAAAAAAAAATCAAAGATTGAGTGTACTCAAGATAGTCCCAATGGAATTGGGGGATGTATGGCTGGGGTGTGTAAGTCACAATTGAAAATAGGAGCAAAACAATGCTCTGTGCTAACAGTATTTTGTTTCTGTGGTAACTAAAACATGGGAATCTAAGATTAAAGGGTTCCTTGGGGACTCCATCAAGGAACTCTTCTTAAGCTAACAAACCTTGACAGCAACAAATTCTTTGTAGCAAGATGAGCCTATTAGTTGTTTGGACATCCGTGTTAAAAAGAAGGCTGAGTCAGAGCGATCATAAGGTTTTAATTGTACCTGACAAGAAGAATGGTAAAACCAGAGGCCATCTCTGGGGGCAAGAGAACAGTAGTTGGAAGACGAGTGACTCCAGTGAAGGTATCCTGAGCCTCAAATGCTGCTAGGATAATTTAGCACTTATTTTATGGGCCAGTATTTTTTATGCTGTGTGCGTAGGCTTTCCTAGAAAACTCCAGGTTGTAAATGGGGATGAAGTTAAAATGATTATAGTGTTTAATGGCATGCAGTGTTCCATGGTGACAGAGGTAGCTGTGCTTCATTGAGAGTGTAATGTTGAGTTTTATCTGAAACGATGAACACTGAGATGCCAGGCCAACTAGCAAGAGAAAGATAAAAGCAAAAGTATCCATGCTAGGGGGTGGGGGCACCAAGAGTATGAATCACATAATATATTTGGCTAACAAAGTAATTTTTAATGATCTAGGGAAAATGGTACTAATAAAAAGTGACTTTGGAGAATGTGTTCGCAATGTCAAGTAGATATTTTGGTCTAAGTGGAGTTTGGGTTTTCCTCTGCAAGCACTGGGGAGCTGGTATAAGACTTTAGAAGGAGCAATAGCTCCAGTTTGTATTTTAGAAAGATCAATCTGACAAGGCAGCAAGAAGAATGAAACATAAGGACAAGGTAAGTTCAAGAAAAAAAATGTCTGTAAGGCTTTTGAAACATTTCAGGTGAAAAATGATAAGAACTAAAAGGTCAGTGAGGCTAAAGTAGGAGAGCGTGAGCTATTGGAAACAGGAACACCATCCATCACAGGGAGTGCTCCCCAATGGTGACGGCCGACACTGAATTAAGATGAATCAAGTAATGGAGCTCATGACGCAGTTATCCATCTATATGACAGATGGATGTGCTCGACATGCTCGACACGGTTTCATTATCATTTATGGGTCCAGGGCAGTGCCACCTGTGCCCATTGCTGCACAGTCAATGTGGGCCTAATACTGCTTCCACTATGCTTACTTCTATGTATGAGGCTCTCTTGGAGCTTCAGAATTGGTTCATGCTTGGTTACTTTCGTTATAAATGTTTAAGAGTACTGGGAGATCCAACTGCCTGGATGAGGAGATATCTGCTTGAATGAACACAGGGCATTCCTTCCGGCTCACTATTCTAGACTAAGTACAGTGGCATTAACATATGCAGTGGCACCAGCTCCACCTTGATTAAAAAACACAGCCATCCCTCTTGCTTGTCGTTATTAAAAGTTTATCACCCTGTTTAGCGTAGTCCCATCTCCCTTCTGTATTTTTTGATTAATTAAATTAGAATGATTATAGCAGGGGTGTTTTTTTTTTTGCAAGAAAGAAAGTATGTATCAGATTCAGAATAAAATATCTATACCATTTTAAATTAAGCCATTCTTGCTCCTTTGATGTGATAGGTTGCTGGCCCTACTTTTCCTAGAAAATCTTATGAGAGAAGAATGGATATTCTTTTCACTTCACTTTTATTTTATTAACTTCAAATCCTAACTATATCATGGAAACTGACCACAAGATAGATAGATAGATAGATAGATAGATAGATAGATAGATAGATAGCATGCCAATGAGACAGTAGATTGTGATGAGCCAAAAGAGGCCTTCTGTAGATTAGGTTTATATGCCCAATAACTATGGTAAATTCCTAACATGTGTATACACTTTGACTAGGACAAACATGTCCACTGCTTTTTTTTCAGTTATTAATGAATATAGAGGTTTCTTCTCAGGCTTCATGGCCACCAGAGACTGGATCAACAAACAAGAAAAACTGTAAATGTTTGGGAAGGTAAGGGAGCAGATCAGCTGGCAAAGAGATCTTGGAAATGATACGGGAGGTGAGAAGGATAAGTGACCATAGCACATCACAAATGAGGAGGAGAGACAGCAGTGGTACAGGATCTCCGATTAAGTTTTCAGACCGTTGACGAAGATGATCAGGATCCATACACCTTTAACTGACCAGGGCCCAGAGGAGCTAGCTGAGACTGAAGCACCAACCACGGACTATGCATAGGCCTAGACCCCCTACAGAGATGTAGCAGATGGGCAGCTCAGGCTTCATGTAGGTTCCCAATTAAGGGGAGCAGGGGCTGTCTCTGCCTGTTTTTTTTTTATCACTGCCCTCTGGATGGGCTTCCTTGCCAGGCCACAGGGGAAGAGACTATGCTCAGTCCTGATGAGACTTGATGACGTGGGTGGGAGGGCGTGGCTTCCCCTTTTCTGAAGAATAGGGATGCTGGAGGGAAAACAGAGAAGGGGGGATGTGGAGGAGAGGAGAGAGGGATCTACAATCAGGATGTAAAGTGAGTAAATTAATTAATTTTAAAATTAAAAAATTTTCAAACAGTTCACTTATAATTACATTTAGTTACTGGTCCTCCTATGTTCTGGCTAGTTTCTGTACAAAACTTCTTTTTTAAATTGTCTTCTTTTTAAGTGTGTCATTGGGCAATAAGCACTCACAGAAGGTGTAATATCCTTTATCAGTGCATCTAACTGGGTGTTTCAGCTAAAGAAACCTAGGAAAGTAGCATCTGTTTAGGTTGAGGACTAAGTTTTAGATTTCTGCTGAACACTGGAGGGAACTGTCTGAGAGAAATATGACAGAAATAGAGACTCTGTTTTAGGCAAGGTGATTCTTAGTCCTATACTATACAACGCTTACGGTTTGCCCACTGTAAATAAATGGCTAAAACAATACATCAGCCAAAGAAAATGTTAAAACTAAAAAGATCATGACACAAAGCATCCAGGAAATCTGGGATGCCATGAAAAGACTAAACCTAAGAATAATAAGAATTGAGGAAAAAGAAGATGCCCAGCTTCATGGTCCAGGAAATATTTTCAACAAAATAATAAAAGAAAAATTCCCAAATTTAAAGAAAGAGATGCCTATAAACATACAAGAGGCCTACAGAACACCAAGTAGAAGAGACCACATAATAACCAAATGTACATAACAGAAAAACATTAAAAGCAGCAAGGGAAAAAATGCCAAGTAACATACAATGTCAAACCTGTTAGAATCACACCTAACTTTTCAACAGAGACCATAAAAGCCAGAATGGCCTGGACAGATGTCTTGAAAACCCTAAGAGACCACAGATGCCAGTCCAGAATACTATACCAAGAAAAACTTTCAATAACCATAGATGGAGAAAGAAAGATACTCCATGACAAGAACAAATTTAAACAGTACCTATCCATAAATTCAGCCCTACCCAAGATAGTAAAAGGAAAACTCCAACCTAAGAAGGCTAACTACACCCAAGAAATAAATAATCCCACATCCACAAAACCAAAAGAAAGAGAAAACTGAGAGGGGGGGAGATAGGAGAGAGAGAGAGAGAGAGAGAGAGAGAGAGAGAGAGAGAGAGAGAGAGAGAGAGAGAGACTACCACCACCAGCATAAAAAAAATAACAGGAACTAACAACCACTGGTCATTAATATCTGCCAGCATTTACGGCCCCAACTTCTCAATAATAAGACACAGGCTAACAAATTGATGTGTGAAAATAGGACCCATCTTTCTGCTGCACACAAGAGACACACCTCAGCAATAAAGATAGATATTACCTCAGAGTAAAGGGATGGAAAAAAGGGATTCCAAACAAACAGACCCAAGAAGCAAGCTGAAGTAGCTGTTCTAGTATCTAATAAAACATACTGCAAACCAAAACTAATCAAGAGGTGGGAAAGGACACTTCATACTTATCAAAAAAAAAAATACACCAAGATGATGCCTCAATCCAAATGCAGTATCACCCACATTCATAAAAGAGACATCACTAAAGCATAAATCACACATCAAACTCTACACATTAACAGTGGGAGATTTCAGCTGGGCATGGTGGTTTATGCCTTTAATCTCAGCACAAGGCAGAGGCAGGCAGATGGCTGTTCAAGGTCAGCCTGGTATACAAAAGCAAGTCCAGGATATCCAGGGCTGCTACACAGAGAAACCCTGTCTCAAAAATCTTTTAAAAAAATAGTGGGAGATTTCAACATCCCACTCTCCTCAATAGACAGATTATCTATCGAGACAGAAACTAAATGGAGAAAAAAATGAAACTAATAGAGGTCATGAATACAGTGGACCTAACAGATATCTACAGAACATTTCACCCAGACAAAAGAATATACCTTCTTGTCAGCACTTCATGGGACCTTCTCCAAAATTGACCATATACTTGACTACAAAAAAATCCTCAGCAGATACAAGATCGAAATAAGCCCTTGTGTCTCATCAGACCACCATGGATCACAGCTGGAGCTCAACAACAACAGAAACAACAGAAAGCCTACAAACTCAAGGAAACTGAACAACTCCCTACCTGATGATCTCTGGGTCAGGGACAAAATTTAAAATTATGTGTGTGTGTGTGTGTGTGTGTGTGTGTGTGTGTGTGTGTGTGTGTATTTAAGACTTCTTAGCATTCAATGAAAATGAAGATACAACATACCCAATTTATGGGACACAATGAAAGCAGTGCTAAGAGGAAAATTTATAGCACTAAGCGCCCTCATGAATTGGAAAAAGCCCGAGATCCTATTCCCTATGTGCTCTTCTGAGTTTGTTTTCCTTCCCAAGTAATGTACCCTGTCTTTTCAAGTCTTATTTTCTTTATACAGCCCACATATGGACATATGGGAGAAAACAACATACAGTTTTTGTGTTTGTGATTCTGGATTGCTTTGCTTGATATGGTGACCCCCCCCCCAGCCCCATCCAATTTCATGCAAATAACATAACTCAGAAACATATATATGTATATATGTATATATATAAGTACATATGTATATATGTATATTTATATATCACATTTATTTATATAGTCATAGGCTATTTTATAACTGATCTGTTGTGGAAGCTGTTCCAAAAAGCATGGCTGTACAGGTGTCTCTGTGATATGTTAACTTAAACATAGAGGGAAGACCACATTATTAAAGCCACAGTACCAAACTAAAAGCAGGACCCTGGAAGAAATCTACATTGCTCATTTCATGCTCAACTTTTCGACTTCTAAGCGCTTTGAGAAAGAGTATGAAAAAAAAACACTATTTATATCTCCCTTAGATTAGTACAAAATGAACACAGCCAAAAACTAACTAATACTTTTTTTAGACTTGTTTTATGTGTATGAGTGTTTTGCCTACATATCTGCTTACGTGTCACATCTGTGCCTGGAATCTGTGGCAATCAGAAAAGGGTATAAGATCACCTGAAACTCCACCATGCCTGCTCTAGGACCTGAACCTGGGTCTCCTCAAGAACAACAATTGTTCTTAACCACTGGGACACCTCTGTAGCCCCGAATAATTTAAATACATAAATAATAATACCATTTTATTACAACTGTTGAAAATTTGAATCAATGGAAGTAAATTTATTCAGTAGACTAAGCATAATATATCTCAGTTTATTGTCTCAGATTCTGTAACACACACACACACACACACACACACACACACACACACACACACATATATCAAGATAATTGTTACTGCTGTCTACATAATCAACCCACAATCCTATTCTCTTAAGCCTGTGTCCTGGAAACCAAATTAAATATAAGGGTAAAATGTTAGTCTTTTTCTTCCTGTGTGTCATTTTTTAAATTACTTAGTAAGTAGAGAGAGTAGAATTCTAAGTTGAAGTGACTATAATCAATTTTCTTTTATTTTATGGTCAAAATTGTAATGTTTTTGAGTTCTTTATGACTCTGTCTATATGAAGTTAATCTGTAGAAAGAATCCAGTGAAATGCCTAAAATACATGACATGTTTAATAAATGCTAATGACCCATCATGGCTTCCTTAATTCCCACCTTCACTTAGTAGTTCACAAAACTTGTTCCTTATGATCTTTTACTTACTTATGACCAAAAAAATTACAAAAGTGTCCTTCTTTACTGTCTTCTAAAAAATGTTCAAACCCTCTTTTTCTTCTTTGAAGTAATCTGCAAAGAAAACTAATTTATTATTTTTAACAACTCTGTAGAGAACCTAGGCTATATCTGTACACAGAGGCCCATGGGTATACAGAGAGAGGGGGGGGGTTTAAATTGACAGGCAAAGACAATTCTTTTTCCTTCATTTATTTAATCACTCCACAACCTAATCCCAGCCCCCTCCCTCCGTTCCTCCTAGTCCCACCCTCATGCCCCTTACCCTCCATCCCCTCCTTCTTCTCAGAGAAATGGAGGCCCCCAAGAGGTACCAACCCACCCTGGCATCTCAAGTTGCAGCAGTTTCAAATGTATCCTCTTTCCTTGAGGCCCAACTAAGGGAAAGGGATCCAAAGGCAGGTCACACAGTCAGAGACAGCCCCTGCTCCAAATTCTTGCAGGCAGGACCCTAGCATAGCTGTCTTCTGAGAGACCTCATGCAGCAGCTGATGGAAACAGATTCAGACAGAGACCTACAGCCAAATAATAGACTGAGCTTGAGGAGTCTTGTGGAAGAGTGGGAGGAAGGATAGAGGGAGCTGGAGGCAAAGACAGTTTTATCATTCGGGATATTGACGGTCTGTGTGCTAGTTCATGAGGACAAGGGAGGGGAAATTACCCTGAAAATGCCAAGAGGAACATCACACTGACTGGAAAGGTCTAGGCAGGGCCAGGGACGTTTCCACCGCCTCTTGAAGGACCCTTCTCTGGAATCAGCAACGAACACGGAAGAATTTAAGGTTGCAAACTGTATGATCAGATCTGATGTTTTTCCCACGGCACTTTCGGCAGTGTGTTACATTCATTTTAATAAGGCTCTTTCAAATTAAAATGGGGGCACCATTAAGACCTGCTTTCCTATAAGCTGCCTGAGTGCTAGCACTAACACGGGGTATAAAGCCGATTCTCTTCCATCAAGGGAACAAAGGCAGCCTTGGATTAGTGCACTAATGCAGGCTGCTCTTTCGGCGGAGATCCGAAGATTGCAGTGAAAACAATTATGCCAGACTAATACAATTTATTTCTATGATGTCATCTGTCTGGCCTTCAGTAGGGCTGACCATGTTCCAGATAGAAATCACTGTAACCAAGCCGGCTGATAGGATCTAGCGCAGTCCACTACTAAGAAGAGAAACGTGAGGATTGATGATTCCTCCCGTCTGGTGGGTAGGTGATCTGCTGCCCAGGGCTGCTCTGCATCGTTATTTATGAATTCTTATTTGGTAATTTTTCATATGTAAGAACTTATTTGAGCTTTATTGCCGAATAGAGAGAATTATACATTTAATTCATATTATAAAATGAAAATATAAAGGAACAAACATGAAACAATAAACAAAGCAAGAAAATAAACTCTAGAAATAAAGAACATATCAGAAAATAATACATTTCTTGAGTCATAAAAATCCTCATACCAACCCCCCCCCCCACACACACACACATAAATGAACTCAACTATGCTACTAGCTTAATGCACATGTATTTTCCTGTGGTAATAAATAAAAACAAAAAGTAAAAACCTTGGGCTGGAGAGATGGCTCAGAGGTTAAGAACACTGGCTGTTCTTCCAAAGATCCTGAGTTCAATTCCCAGCAACCACATGTTGTCTCACAACCATCTATAATGAGATCTGGTCCCCTCTTCTGGTCTGCAGGTGTTACACACAGACAGAGCACTGTATACATAATAAATAAATAAATAAATATTTTTTTTTTAAAGAACCTTAAAGAATTCCTTCAAATTTAGCATTTCCATTCCATTCTTAATAGTAACACTGTCATAATGTCTAACATTTACTAATCTAGCTACTTCTCACAATAGCCCTATAACGTAGGTCTTATAGCACTATTTGTTTCTGGATTATCAGTGACAGGCAGCAATGATTAATGAGCTGCAATACACTTCCAGGGTCTTCAAGGAAGTTTTGTTTTTCCCTGTAGAGGAAAATGTTATAGAAACCAAATATCAAAGCAATCTAAAAATCATGAAAACTATGACCTGAACATCATTAATTGCCACATTTTGAGTGCTTACTGGGACCTATCAAAATTTTTATAAAGTGTCACTAAAATAAAGTTTGCTGTCATGCAGAGGAGCAGATCAAGCAAGTCAGAAATGTTTAGCAGTGACCTAGGAGGAATGATGTTTGGCTTAACTCATTATTTGAGGAGAAGAAAAATGGAAAAGATTATTTTAGAAAATAATTTTTATTCTCTAGAGACCTTTTTTATGCTGACAACCTGACAGACAGAGGAAAATTTATCACTCCATGCTGACCTAAAACTTTAAATGTCTCCCAGTCTTATTCTTATTTACAGATGACTGTCGTCTTCTGCAGTGTGTGATCTTCTGTTTTGTGTATTCTGTTGTGTTAAGACCTGAAACATCCGTGTTCTTCTCAATAGGAGAACTCTTCAGCCCTTCACGTTCCCTTGTGTTATGTATCCTTGAGTAATGGGTCGATCAGCAGCAGCAACCATTCCCCTTGGGAGCAGGAAAGTGCTGCCATTTCAAGAAGCCAAGCCTGGTCACTGGCCTTTCATGTTTGAGAATGTTTATTTGATGTGTGCAAGTGTTTGTGCACAACAGCGTGCATATGGAGGTCAGAAGACAATCTGGGCGTTGCTGCTCCTCTTCCACTAGGAGTGTCCTGGAGACAGTTAGGACTGACAGTGAATGCCATTTTTGCTGAGACGTCTCAGGAGCCCTTGTATTTCACTGTCCTTGAGGAGACTCCACGAAATAACGTGAGTGGTCGTTGTGCGTTCATCTTATTGTTGAAGGGAAACAGTGGTCTGTTTTATTTCTTTGTTTATTTGCTTATTTTTGGTTCTGGAGACTGAACCCATCCTGACCAAGCTCTGTACCATCGAAAGCTGTGCAGTGCCCAGCTCCAGGGGTTTTCATTTGGTTGTTTTTCTGGCTTTTTATTCTTTTCACTCATTACTTAGACAAAACAGTTTTCAAACAAGTCAGGAAACTAAAACCTGCATTCTGTGTTTCACCTGTTTCCTTTGTCACAGAACACATCGTGTCTTGGTGTTTCTGTTCTGATTAACACTGGGACAAAGAGCAACTTGGGATAAAAGGAGTTTTCTCACGTCCCACGGTTTATCTTAGAAGAATGTCGAGGCAGGAACTGATACAGATGCCTTAGAGGAGCACTGCCTCGCTCAGCCTGATTTGTAGACACCGCTGCCCACGTGTGGTACCACCCGCTATTGGCTGAGCCCTTCCATATTAATCACTAGTTATGAAAATGCATCACAGACTTCCCTAAAGTTCAGTCTACTGTGTGTGATGGGGAGCAGGACATTTTCTCAACTGATGTTCCTTTTTCCCAAATGACTCTAGCTTGTGTTAAGTTGACATAAAATTAGACAGCACACATCTCACTGAAATAGATTTAAATAGTTTTATCAAATAGAATAAGTAAATGTTGCTAAGAAAGGAGCCAATGTGGAGAGTATGTAGGTACTCATGTCATTTTGTTTCAAATAAATATATAATAGCTATTTAAACTGTCACTGGGGAAGAGAACAACCTAGAAGGAAGAGCAGAGTTAGTGAGGTGTCAAAAAAAATCTTTCAACAGTCTTTTGTCATCCAGTGTGGTGTGGTCCTGGCATGCACCTTGGAGCCCTTGGCTCTCGCTGAAACCTTAACGCCTACACTCGCAATCTGCATTTGCTGTAATATGTATAAGAACGCTTGCATACTCTAATATTCAGTTGTATCCTTATAGTATGAGAGTATATCTGCTGAAATATCACAACGAAGTATATGAATTCAATAAACCTTTTAGGATGAGTAGGAAACATGCACTTCAAAACAGGGTTCGACACTGAAAATCATTACTGGGTTTAGGCTTAGAAGTAAAAAGAAAGATGACAGATATCAACAGCGGCTGCACCTGCTCCAAGCATTAATGCTTCAGATGTACCGTCAGAAACCACTTTATATTTGAATCAGACTAGGTAGGAAAAGGATGGAGAGGAAAGGCTAGAAAGAGGTCACATAATTTGTCTTTATAATTAGACTACCACTGGGCAGGAGGGGAGCCACTGTACTACCAGTGTGATAGGCAGTTTCCTTAGACAGCTGAGGTAAATGGCAGCCCAGGGCAGTGTGAAACTCCTTCAGCTGCACTGAAACCTGTGTGAAAACAGCTGCTAAGTTCTCACTGCTGGGCAAAGCAAAAAAAAACAAAAAAACAAACAAACAAAAAAAAACAAACAAACAAAAAAAACCGGATTCCTGTAAGTTAAGGAAATGGCAAAAGGATGATTTGGATTAAATACACAGACTCCTGTTCTGTGTCTAGCTAAATCCTCCTGTGCCTCACTCATGGCTTAAACATCTAGCACATTCTTTAAAATAGGAAGCCTGAGTGAGGTCTCCTGGAATTTCCACGCTGCTCCTCTCATGACCTGGGACGTTCTTTTCATCTTACTCAGTTCCTCTGTCTGCCTTTGCTCTTCTTTCTTTCTAACTTCTTCCATCTATTTTTATTCAGTGTCAGTCTGACCTTCCCACTGACCTGTTTAATAACCACCACCTTGAATTTCTGGGACCAAGAGAAGATGCGAAACTACCTGAAATTTCAGGTAAAGTTGAATTGCATGGAACTGTGCATTTTCCTCGGACTTCCTTACCTCTGTTGAGTGGCTTAGTAGAGCCAATTGCAAGTGTTGTATGTCCTGTGTCAGCTCGGATCTCTAGACTTAGCTGTAGCTACCACCATTGTTATACATTAGATTAACTGCATTGCACATACTGTGCATGAGAACTTCTAGACTACGTTGAGCTTACGACTTGAATACGTTCCTAACAGTAAGAACTTTGATTCACTAGGTCATAATCTCCCAACCAATTATGATGGTTCTGGTTGAGAAATTAAAGGAATACCTATTGAATTGCCACATCTTATAGTTATTCAAACCATATAACAAAGGTAACACCTTACGTACCACATGCATGCACCTTAACACATACCACTGTCGTGTCAATAGACTGTTCTTAGAGGTCCATATGTTAGAGGGTCAGTCTTCAGTTTAATGCAGCTGCTGTTATTATGCGGCAGGGCCTGAGTCTAGTCTAGGCTTGTTGGAACACTTAAGAGATGATGAATTGGGAATGTAGCTCAGAGGTAGATTTCTGTCTTAGTATGTACAAGGATTGTCCTTAGCAGAGCATAACACATGGCCCATGTCTTCCATTCCCTTGATCTTGTTGATCTATTCAACCATTTTGTGCTGGTACTGTTGTGTGCGTGTGCGTGGGTGTGTGTGTGTGTGATGCCATGTCTTACAAAAGTAATTTTGATGATACAGTTTTCTCAATCAAAACATATATTCTCTAATCACTGACAGATACTTTATAAAAATTTGTGACATTAAACCTAAAGTTATGCATCAACAATTTTAGTTCTTATCATCAAAGACAAGGCCAAGGTTTTGTTTGTTTTGTTCGAATCCTGAGTTGATTAGTGTCAAGTCACAATAAGTCATGAAAAATCCATCTGACATCAATGTGAGTAGAAAGATGAGCAAGATGTAACTAGTGAAAATGAGAAACACCACACTTTTAATTTTAGGGTCAGAAACTTAAAGAGGTCTTGTGAACTGGGGATGGTTGTGAAAGAGGAAGAATGATTTTTGAAGATGAATCACATTGGGAAAGACAGTTAGCCTTGAAGTACCAAGTTTAGAGATTCTGGGGTTGACAGAATAACTAAGATGAAGGTGAAAGCTGGTACTGTGCTGTTCTTACTGTTATGGCTTTGTAGTGTAACCTGAAATCAAGTACAGGGAGATCCCACCACACTATTCTTTCTGTACAGGACTGCTTTCTCTGCCTGGTGTCTTCTGTTTTCCTAGATAGCAGTTGCAAGGCCATCCAAGGCCATCCAACTAGAGCTGCCTAAGTCTTCATAAAGATGAAAAATATATGCACTAAAGACAAAACAGAATCTTTAACACATGGTGCTCAGAGAACTAGACATAAACACATAAACTAAGGAAACTAGATTACTATCTTTCATCCTGCACAATACTTACCTCAAAATGGATCACAGACCTCAACACAAAACCTGATACTCTGAAACTGCTAGAGGGAAAGAGTGTGGTGTCCCCTTTAATATACAGGCCCAGGCAAGGACTTTCTTAATATGACTCCATTAGCACAGAAAATAAGACCAACAACTGACAAATGGGATCTCATGAGTCTAAAAAGCTTCTCTATAGAAGAAACCATCAATTATGAGGCAATCTAGAGAGGGAGAAAAACTCTAATAACTATATATCCAGCAGTTAATTAGCATCTAGAATATACAAAGAACACAAGAAACTAAGTGTCAAGAAAACTAACAAGGGCCAACAAGCCATCCCTGGTACCCAATCTCTCTCTCTCTCTCTCTCTCTCTCTCTCTCTCTCTCTCTCTCTCTCTCTGTGTGTGTGTGTGTGTGTGTGTGTGTGTGTGTGTGTGACTGTCATCCTCTATCATAAAAGAAGGCAAAATTCCCAACCCAAAACCATGTTTGGAACTGAATAGAGTTCAAAAAGAAAAGCTAAAAAGGCTACTCAGCATTTTTAGAATAACATCATATATATATATATGTGTATATATATATATATATATATATACACACACACACAGAGTAAAGCTACTTGGAGAATTCATCTGACCCAAGACAGAATGGATTTCATCAAGCAATGCAACAAAAATTAATTCTACTGTAAATGTGGATAAAGAGAAGCCTTATCCACCATTGGTAGGAATGTTAAGATGCGCAGCCATTCTTCATCTCTGCAGAAGTTTTTGAAGAAGCTAAAAATAAAAAATACCGTATGACCTAGCTATACCATGCTTTCACATATAACCAAAGGATACTGGGACCAAAATCTATAATTCATGTTTGCTGCTACTCTAGTCACAAAAGCAAGAAAATAGGATCAATTTCAATATTCACCAACTGATAGTTAATACAGATATACAGGTACACAATGGAATTATATCCAGTGCTAAGAGAAAAGCAATTGGCAGGAAAATGGATGGAACTAGAAAACATGATATTATATTATATGAGATAGTCCAGGCCCAGTGAGAAAATATGATACATATTTTTTCTCCTATATGGATCCGAGTTTTGAATGATGTGTACACCTGTTTAAGCCAGTAAACTAGAAAGGGACCAGCAGAGTAGGGGATGTCTTAACAGAGAGTTACAATAGAACACATAGAAGACATATAAAATGAAGGTATGGAGGGGGCATTTTAGGGGTGCTAAGATTTAATCAGAAATGAGGATTGAAGTGGAGGATGGGAGATACCAATGGGTGAAATTGATTTTTATACAACAAAAGTTAATCAAATACATATGTGTGTGTGTGTGTGTATTGAAATCTACCATTCTGTACTAAAAAATAAAAGTCTTTTAAAAAGCTAAACATAAATTATAGTGATATCCTGCATGCCTAGATAATAATGTTTCTAAAACCCAGGTGTTCTTAAATAAACTTCTTAATACCAGGTGGCAGATACTGCTGTATGAGTCAGCCAAGTCTCAAAGACTCTCAAAGCAATATAGACTCTTTTCATTCCTACTGGTTTCTCACCATCATTACTTGATAAGACCCAATTGCTGAAGACACCACGCACCCCTCCAGACTCCCAGGAAGTGTGGGAGGGCTGGGGGTCTAAGGGTAGGCACCACTTAGCTATCTGTTACCCCTACAAACTTAAATGCCAACTTCTCAGGCCAGATATACCCACTGCTGCAGTAGATCTACTATTAAAGAGCTAACCAACCAGTTCACAAGAGAGAACTCATGCCTGGTACCTAGTTTTTAAAAATGAAAGAAGAAGGAATGAAAGGAAAGGAAGGAAGGAAGGAAGGAAGGAAGGAAGGAAGGAAGAGAAAGAAAGAAAGAAAGAAAGAAAGAAAGAAAAGAGAGAAGAAAGGCCTCAAAGAGCTTTTTAAATATTTATCGAGACACTAGCCCAAGGGGCATGTCCCATGAAAGACTTCACTTACCAGAAAAGTGGGTCAAAGGGGAGGACATCTTATTGGGACTTTAGATAAGAGAAGCATGGGACAATGGGGAAATAGAAGGATCCAGAGGGTCCTGGAAACCTACAAGAAGGACATTATGATGGGCAGATCTGGGTCCTGGGGTCCTGCTCAAACTATGGCACCAGCCAAGGAAAATATTGGCAGTAAACTTCGAACCCCTACCCAGACCTAGCCGATGGACAGGACATTCTCCACCACTGAGTGAAGAATGAGGTCTGACTTTTATACAAACTCTAATGCCCCATTTTTGACAACATCCCCTTGATGGGGAGGCCTGCTGGCACTCAGAGGAAGGATAACAGGTCAGCAAGAAGAGACTCGAAACCCTATGAGCATACAGAGGGGGAGGAGGTCCCCCTCAGTCAGAGACATAGGGAAGGGGAGTAGGGGGGATGTGGGAGGGAGGGAGGAATGCGAGGATACAAGAGATGGGCTCATAATTGAGATGTAATATGAATAAACTAATAAAATATTTTTTAAAAATTAAAAAAGTTATATTTGTATACTCATAGACAAATGTGAGCCTCAGATTTAATCAGAGAGGCTTTTCTTTCCAATGAAAAGCAGTGAATATAGAATCTGGCTGCTGTGAGTGTTGAGAATAAGTAATGGTTAAACATTTATCCCCAAACTATCACATCATCCACCTTAAGAGTCAGAAACATGGTGGAAGAGGGAACATACTTGAGGGGGAAAAAAGCTACAAAACATTATCTTCTGGGCATGATGCAGCCATTGTAACCATGATCACACAGAGACTAAGCTTTCTTCCTCTTGACTTTGACTGGACTGATACTGTCATTACTCAGCCATGGAGCAGGGAGGGGCTCTGGGAGCCAGACCCATCCCTGAAAACTATTGGTTATTGATGGATTCTAGAAGAGGGGCAGTCATTGTCATCAGTTTTATAGCCAATGTTAAGTCCAGCATCCCTCAACAGACAATTTCTAATCTTGGTGACACTGATAGCTCTGGCTAAACTCAGTGGGTCATAATATATATATGATGAATGTGAGAAAGGTACTTGTCAGGACTGGGGGCAGTTTGACATGAGTGGGAGGGATATTTTAAAAAGAGGTATAATGAGAGTAATTAGAATGCATCTATGAAATTGTCAAGGAACACATTTAAGAAAATTTAAATCGACTTTGGCCCAAGGAGCTTCAGTTTGCAGTATCCAGTGGTCAAAGAGCTGAGAATGAGTGAGCAGCTGGTGAGAAGTACTCTTTCACCCTTAGCCCCAGAAGGAGGCTCAGGAAAAATCATGAAAGGCTGAGGAGAAAGACTGTAAGAGCTAGGGTGTCGGAAGGAATGTTGTGAATGCTGTCTTCTCTACCTGACGTGGCTGATGCACTCATGGCAGCTATAGATTTATGTATAAGCCATTCAACAGTCCAGCATGTATAGGGGAGAGAGTTTTATAAGGTCTCCTATCTAGATGAGGAGCTACTGACAGGTGTTAGATACTGGAGAAGAGAGAACCAATTGTCTTAGTGATGTGCACATTGGTAGGTTTTCTTGCTCCAGTGGATGGCTCCCGCCCATGTGCATATGAAGACCATCGATTGGACTCAGTGAATTATAAGGAGATTTTTTTTTAAATACATGAAGGTAAAAAGAAAATTTGTTGAAGGGATGTCTATGGGAACGTGAATGGCAAGTGAGAGGTATGTGATCGAGATTCATTGTATGCATCAATTAAACTGTCAAAGAATACAAATACTAATAAAAAATCAAAAGTGTTTTAAAAAACTAAAACAATAAGAAGAGATGAGACCTAGTCAAAAGTCTTTGATTCTTGGAGGAAGTCCCCATGAAGAGATAACAGGGTCTCTCTCTTTTTCTGTCTCTACTGAAGAGAGACAACACCTTCTTTCTTCCCTCATCCACCCATCTCCAAATCTCAAATATGAAGCAAAATAACCCTTCTGTTGTTACAATGATTTACCTCAGATACGTGTTACACTAATGTATGGATGGCTCACATACACGTGTACAAGGTGGACACACATACCCTTATCAATAAGGATATTATTAAATATAAAGCACAAAAATCTGTATTTTTTAAACTTTATACTGGTTCTTTTCCTTTTAGATTAATAACCGTCCTCTTCCAATAAGTAAAACATCTAATAAATTCAGGGCTTTAACTTGCTTTGTGCAAATTTATTTGAATAATAAGCCTGAATTGTAATAGACTCAGAGACAAGGATTAGGCCCTTTTACTTTATAATAACAACCTAAGTACTTATGTTTAATGAGTATAAGGTGTGATAGCCACCTACAGGGATCTCTAGCCATCCAGTTGAAGAGACAAGATTAATTACCATACTGTGACACCAGGAAACAATATTGCAGGAACTTCTAAAAGTGTATTTCAAACATAATAGCTTTAAGCACACAAAGCAAATACATAGAACTAAATTGGTCCACATTTAGACAGAGAATTAAAAACTAAAACTTCAATATATTTTCAAGAAAAAGAGGAAGTAGCAGGTGTTGGCAATGTCTAAAAAGAAAATCCTCTTATGGGAAAAAAAATGGCTGTAGTTAGTGGGCAGGATTTCCCTAACACATAGTATATGAAAAAAGAGAAAGAATATATAGATTAAACCACAGCAATGGACAATGGTCTTGGTCCATTTGTCTTTGTGGGGCAAGGAATGCAGACTCTATAGCTGAATTACAACGAAGGAGCAGATTTGGAGATGTGAGGAAGGAGTGAGCCTAAACAGGAAGGGTCCACAACACAAGGTGTAGACACTGAGCTAGGAGAGAGAAAGATAAAAAAAAGTTCCCAAACAAGCAAAATACCATAATACAAATGCATAATCAATACTAACAAAACATAATATACGAAAAGATTTCTATACAGCATAAGCTACTCACATGGCAGATGCCATGCAGGAGGGACTGTGGTGGGCAGGTGAACTTTCTAGAGATAGTCCACCATTTTGCACCAGAGAGGCACAGCCTGGGGGGGGGTCATATCTGGATTGCTTATTGCTGCTGCTGTTTCTTCACGTTCATCTTTGCTATATTTCATGTATATCTAGGATGGTGTGATTGCGCACTGGGACACCCTCACTTCTGGTGCGATTGCCTTTTAGGAGACAGCCCACTCCATTGGGCAAATTTCCTGCAGATCAATATGAAGATGAACTTTCATAAAATAATATTGCTTATATGAATTAATGATTTTACAAGATTACTGATTTGAATTGAATAGTTTTGGGACATGAGGGTAGTTGATAGAGAATTTAAGGAGATGTTTAAAGTTGCTTTGCCAAAAAGGTGTAATGAAATTAAAATTAAGAGTATTCTGTGGTCCTCCCTTATAGAATAGTGACAGCTGCATAGACAGGAAAAGGAGTCGAGTGAGCTTTCATGTGCTTCATTTAACAGACTTAAAAGCAGGAAGATATTGGGAGTCATGTGAAAGGAACAGAAAAACGTCTTCGGAACTCATGGAATGTGGTCCACTGTTTAGCACAACCATCATGGGTGTGCCTTGCACAGGCCGAGCCCGGAGTACTGTGTGTCCTGAGGACTTCATGCTGCCATGGGCAACACTCTACTTGCTGCCTTCACAGTCACCACATCCCTCATAAGTTATGAGTTGTATGAAAACTCTAAGTGGCCTCCAGTTCCTTACTGAGCAGCATCACTGGCACCTACGGTAATAGTGACTGGTATTTTTCTAGCACTGCTGCTGGAACAGATTCATGATTGCAGACGAAGCACAAATCTGTATTTTTTAAACTTTACACAGGTTCCTTTCCTTTTAGATTAATAATCTTCCTCTTCCAATAAATAAAACACCTAATAAATTCATGGCTTTGTGCAAGTTTATTTGATTAATAAACCTGAATTGTAATAGACACTGAGACAAGGATTATAATAAAATAAAAGGGTGGTGGATGCACCACCCTCCGTAAGGACTTAGAGATGTAGATTGTTAGTATGTCCACAACCTTTAAAAAGAATTTGGAGATGTGGAATGTTAGTAAAGTTAGGTTAAGATGTTTTTGCTAGTGGCCTTGATGGAGAAAATCTTTGGGAGCAATTTGAAGTTCAAAAAGGTACATTTATTATTATTATTATTATTATTATTATTATTATTATTATTATTATTATTATTATTATTATATTGCATCCAGATTATTATCCCCTTCACTTGTATTTTCCTGCTACCATGCTCCCTCCCTCTTCTGCCCTATTGCTATCCCCTAGAACTCTGACGGGGGGGGCCTACTCCACCACCATATGACCACAGCATACCAAGTTTCATCTATATAGCCAGTTTCCCCTTTCTCTGTGTGCCTACAGGCCCTCCCCACCAAGAGGAAGTGATCAAATCTGGGGTACCAGAGTTCATGTCAAAGGCTCCACCCCCAACAGCCGTGGAGAATGAGCTGTCCATTGGCTATATCTGTCCGGGGGGTGGGGGGGGGAGGATCTAGGTTCTCTGCGTGCATTGTCCTCCGTTGGTGCATTAGTTTGTGCAGGCCACACTGGGTCCAGATCCGCTGTCCTCGATAGTCTCCCCCCTGAACCCTCTGGGTCCTTCCATCCCCCACACCCCCATACCACTCTCAGTGGTCCACCCAGAGTTGGCTGAGCTGCTTCTGAGTCCCAGCATCTGTCTCCATCCCCTGATGGATGGAGTCTCTCAGAGGACATCTATGTCCGGCCCACGTCCACTTATAAGCGAATGTGTACCATGTGTGTCTTTCCGGGTCTGGGTTACCTCACTCAGGATGATTGTCTCTAGGTCTATCCATTTCAGGAACGTTTTTTACAGTTAAGCGAGGAACTTTTTGAGATCAGGGAACATGAACAACGGCAACCCGACTGGTATTAGCTGATGCACCTCTCTTGCAAAGGCTGGGCTGGTGATCAAGGTGATGATTAATTTCTTGTACCTATCTTCGCCCCCAACTTCCTGGTATGATTTAATAAAAAAATGTTAATGAGTAGATGTGTGCCCTGGGGATTTAAAGTAGAAATTACTGATATTTTAATGTAAAAGTTAAAATTTGTGATTCTTTTAAGATTTTTATAAGATCACTTTTTTCTTTGCTTCTATTCTTTTTATTAATTTTATTTTATTAATTTATTCTTATTACATCTCAATGGTTATCCCATCCCTGTATCCTCCCATTCCTCCCTCCCTCCCATTTTCCCCTTACCCCACTCCCCTATGACTGTGACTGAGATGGAGGAACGAATCTAAGATCACTTTTTTAATTCTTTCTTTGTAACCTTAAATTTCAGCCTGCCAGTCAGAAACACTAGCTGAGGAAATAACCTTGCTTGCTTACACTTTGTTAATCTATAACAAGTTGCTTAGTTATGTATATATGAGAGTTCTTGAGAATAATTTGTTTTCATCCGTAATACATAAAACATTTGATCATGTGAGGGTACTGGGGAATACTTTTTTCTTACGTTTGTTCATTGTAATCATTCACTAGAAAAGAATAGAGTGTAATTATGTTGTAACTTTTCTACTCTTTGAAAGCTTGTGCTGGGATATATAAACCATGATAAAAAAAATAAAGTTTTGGGAGAGTGCTCATTGGAGCCTTGATCCATTTACCCAATGTGTATGTGTATATGTAAAGTTGGTTGGAGCTTTGCTCCACCCATCAAATGTGTATGTGCTTGTGTGTGTGTGTGTGTGTGTGTGTGTGTGTGTGTGTGTGTGTGTATGTATCTAACTGTATGATGTATATGAATAAACTTGGTGAAGCTTATTGAAGCATGCTTCCTTCCCCAAGTGTGTGTGTGTGTGTGTGTGTGTGTGTGTGTGTATGTATGTGTATGTATGTGTGTGTATGTATGTGTGTGTATGTATCTAACTATATGATGTATATGAATAAACTTGGTGAAGCTTGTTGAAGCATGCTTCCTTCCCCAAGTGTGTGTGTGTGTGTGTGTGTGTGTGTGTGTGTGTGATTCTTCCCCTCCCCTTTTCTTTGATGCCCCCCAAAGAGTTTCTTGCTTGACACCAAAGAGTTTCTAGCTGACCCCCAACCCCAAAGAGTTTAATGCTGTTCACAGGGAGTATTTTGCTGGCCCCAGTGAATTTAGCTTTGTTCCCTCAGAGAAAAGTCTGGTGTGTTAACAATAACTGATTGTATGGCTGCCTCAGTTTATCCTGACCAGTTGAAGTTGGCCTTTGGCACTTAGACACGAAAATTATTGCCTCATGGACTGGAGAGGTGACTCAGTGTATAAAATTTTTTTCTGTGCCAGTATGAGGACCTGAGTTCACATCTCCAGACCCATGTAAAAAGCCAAGCGTGGCAGAGTGTGCCTATAACTCCAGCCCTGGGAGCTAGAAGAGGATCATCCAAGGGGCTTTCTGGCCAGCCACATCATTGAGCTCCCAAGTCAGCGGGAGACTCTATCTTACAAAATAAGGTGGAAAATGACTGAGGAAGGCATTAGGAAAGTCTGGGCTTAGTACCGGAGGATGCACAAATTGAAGAAAAAAAATGCACAAAGGAAGGAAAGGTTTAGCTGTGTGGCAATAAAGTAGCTTTGGTTTGGCTTTTGATTATTCATATTATTTCCATACACTTTTAATGCCCAAGAGCACCTGACGCCATTCTTACTAAGTAATGGCGCTACTGTGTGAGGTAAATCCCCACAGCAAGAGCAGTGCATGTTTCTTAGCCCACTCATGGCTTTTGGGTTTTGTTTTGTTTAACTTTGAAAACATTAATTTACTAGGCACACAGAAACAATCCATTGAAGTCAGCTAACGAATGATAAAACTAAAAACCATTCACTTTTCAGTTTGAATAATTTGTCCTGATTAGGATCCCTGAGCCCTTTTTGTGTACTATTTCCTTTCAATGTAGAGCTCAGAAAGTAAGCAACTGGAAATTAAAGACATTTTTAATTAAAGATACTTGAATAAAAAAATAAAATGGCATGAGTGATCTAGGTTGTTACACACACACACACACACACACACACACACACACACACACACACACACTTTATCTTTTGGCTGGTAATAATGTACACTGTTCCCTGGCACTTTCCGTCAGACATCCTCTCCCTAAAAGTTTCATCTATTTTAATCTTCAAAATAAGATTAGTATAATACAGTTTGAAATAGTAACCATGCAAGAACATACTAATAACATTATTTTTTGTTTGTGAATTCTACCACAGTTCATTTAAAGCATAGATCTGCAGGCAACATGTAAATAAAAAGTTGTTTTCATGTGTTCCATTTGTCTGAAAAGCCAATTTTTCAACTGAAAAATAAAGTGCAAAAATTTTCTTCCTTCTCCAAATAAACCTCAGTAATAAAATGTTTTCATTCTAAGAGCATCAAATGTGCTTATGAAATACATGTTACTGCATACCTCCCTGGATATAGCTCTCAGGTTATGAAATCAGAGGAATGCTAAGTTGGTTGATGGTTGAAGATTCCTGGTTTATTGCCTTACAGACCAGGCAACTAAGGTAATATCAGAGGTCACCATTGGTTGGCACCACAGCGTAAATCCAGGCCCAGGGATCTCCCAGGCTTTTAGGACATTATTTGTTCTGGTATTTCTGCCTAAGCAAAAATATGTTCTGCGATGTTCAACACAGCACTGAATCACATTGTAAGTCATTTCTACATGAATAAAAACTGGAATAATTCCTCCTTCTTATACAAATGTGAACATTAGTAATGAGACATACAGATAACTGTGTGCACAGATTTAATGAAAATATACAGAAAAAAAATTCCCAAAGATGCTTGCCACTGGTGAACTTTCAAACGAGCCTGTGCATGGGCAAAGTTAGGTCCCGCACACAGCTCTGTAAATGTTTGCTTTGCAATGATGAAAGCAAACTCTTTAGGAAGGCATGGCGGTGCATGCCTGAAATCCTAGCACTCTGCAGTTAAGGCAGGGAGTCACTAGTTCAAAGTCAGCCTTTCTCTGTAACAAGTTCCTGTCTCAAAACCAAATAAAACATGCCTGGAAAGTTTTGAATGAGTCACATATCTGTTTTTTTTTAATTGTCAGGATTTATTTATTTAATTAAATAGTGTGGGTTTTTTTTTCTGTATTTGAAAAAAAAATCTCATAAATAACTGCAACTCTTCTAAGGCTTGTAAGTAAACAGACAAATAAATAAGAAGTCCTTAATTTGTGTTCTCTCTCTCTCTCTCTCTCTCTCTCTCTCTCTCTCTCTCTCTCTCTCTCTCTCTCTCCCTCCCTCCTCAGATCTCCCTTCTCATTTGAAATAGATTTTTACTATGAGTTCTTATACATTTTTTGCAAACCTATCACATTTAAGTTTTAGGATACATCTGTACATAACTAACTGTGATTTGTGCATTAGATGTTTAGTTTTAATGGCATCAGGTCTGGCCTGTGTTTTTAATCTTCAAATTCGAATTTTTGTATTCAAAGTACAAATCTTCAATACAGCACAAATCTTAATATTTAAACAGCTTTATGAGTTAGGATCACCATTCACTTTGAATATGAGTTAAGTATATATCTTAAAATTATAATTTACTATAAGTTATTCAGATTGCAGGCCGATTGTTATCCCCTCACTTGTATCTTTCCATTCCCACTCACCCTCCCTCTTCTGTCCTGTTGCCCTCCTCTTGACCTCAGGCAGAGGAGGACCTTCTCCCCCATCATATGGCCACAGCCTATCAGGTTTCATGTTTCTCTGCTTCCCCTTCCTCTGTGTCTCCACACCAAGGGGAAGTGATCAAATTGGCTGCACCAGAGTTCATGTCAGAGGCGGTCCCCACGACCCACAGCCATGGAGAATGAGATGCCCGCTAGCTACATCTGAAGAAGTGAGTCTACGTTCACTGCATGCACTGTCGTTGGTTGGTGTAACAGTTTGTACAGTCCCCCACTGCACCCCGATCCAGATCCTCAGGCCTTGATTGTCTCCCTGTAGGGCTCCTGAATCTTCTGGGTCCTTCCATTTCCCCGCTCTTCCAGACAATTCTCAGCACTCCTGAGTCCTGCTGCTAGGCCCAGCATCTGTCCCGATCCGCCACTGAGTGGAGTCTCCCAGAGGACATCTATGTTGGGCTAATATCCACTTGTAAGTGAGTGTGTACCATGCATGTCTTTCTGTATCTGAGTTACCTCACTCAGGATCATTTCTAATTCTATCCATTTGCCTGCAAATTTCAAGATATCTGTGCTTTTAATAGGCTACTAGTATTCCTTTGTGTAAATGTACCACAGTTGCTTTATTCACTCTCCGGTTGAGGGACATTTAGGTTGTTTTCAGGTTCTGGCTATTACTAATAAAGCTGCTGTGAACATAGTTGGACAAATGTCCTTGTTGTGTGGTGGAGCATCTTTCGGGTATATGGCCAGGACTGGTATAGCTGGGTCTTGAGGTAGCTCTATTCCAATTTTCTTAGAAAGCACACATACATGCAGGGACCCAAGGACTTTTCTGTGTATTCCCTGGTCCAGATGAACCTGTGCCCCACCAGGAGTTGATCCCTTTCACCTGGGAGTCACCAACACTGGTGTTTTGTAGTTCTAAATTCTGTCCTTAGGTCACTGTGTAGTCAGTGTTATCTTGCTGATCAGACATGATGTATGTTCAGTGCCACCATCTTGGATCTCTAAGATATATATATATATATATATATATATATATATATATATATGTTTATATATATAAACATATATATTATATATTAATGGTATATTCTTCTACTTCTATCTGAAGTAAAGTTGTAGAGCTGAGGGTATAGCTTAGTAGTAGAATGACTGTCTAACATGAGCAAGATGCTGAGTTCCACTGAGCACAGTATGCGTTTGTGGAGGATGACAGTTCTCAGTGTTGAAAGAATGTTTTCCTAGAACCTTTCCTGATATTGTAGTACACATCTGTAATCCAAGATCTTAAAAAAAAAACTGAGGTAGGACAGTTGAGAATGCAAGGCTAGCCTGAGCTGCATAGTTGAACCATTTCAAAATGAAAGGAAAACCCAGATCAGACAGACAAAACAGAGCATGTCTAGCAGAAAATAGTATAATTGTGGGTATGGGAGCAGATGCTTCCAGTTCTTGCGGTTTTTATTCTTACGACTTGCCTTTGTTTCTCCCTCGTTGCTATAGAAACTGGTTAACTTATATACTAAGTTTAAAACACTTATCAGTTAAAACATAAAACTAAGATAAGACATTAAAATGAGTACCATTCACATTATCATTTGAATTAACTAGAAGCTAAGGGTAACACTATCATGGGCTTTAAACATTGGACATAGTAATAAACTTAATCTATACTTATATATTTTGACATATATATGTATATATATATACATATATACATATATACATATATATATATAAATAACTAATTATAGGAAACACTGTGTGAGCATTTTTCTGTTTGGGTTTGCATCACTCTTCAATCCATTATGTCAGGAAGAACTACCTGCCCACGAACATATTTTATTTAGTATTATTCAGTACAGCAAAGTTACAGTAAATTGCCTGTGGGGCTGATATATAGAACACTTTACTTGCAATGAAAAACTCTATGCTCAATTTGTGAAAGCATGCCTACTGCGTATTTATGTTTGGGTGAATCATCATCATCATTGTCATCATCATCATCATGATAAATAATGCTGTGGATGTAGGCTTGGCGCCCACTCTTTCTGATACTTTGCCTGACACTTCTAACATCCACATACAATGAATCACGTAAATGGTGCTTAGAGTTTGTCTATGAAGAAATAAAAGAAGAAATTTCAACTTGTCTGAGTTCAGACTGGTTTTTAGTGATCAGAATTGTAGCCACGTAAATCTGAACGTAACTGGAATGTTCTTGCCTGACTCCATCTACCGAAATGACACGACAATTAAATCTCTGCAAAGCAGGACACCCCTCACACTTTCATTTATTTTTACAACATAAGAGAATTAGCATTATAGCCTATAATTTTATTAAGTGATATATTACTATGTAAACACTCAAATAGCCTACAAATACCTAAAAATAGTGTAAAGCATAAGACAGAGGCAACTGAAGCAGGGAGCCACAGTGGCCAACAGCGCCACACATGCCCTGTGAGTTCTCAGTGGCTTGAGATTTTATTCATAAACTCTCAATCCAATCATTATAACATTGTCTTCTTATCCATTTGTTTTTTAGCTCACTGATAGTATATAGCAAATTGACTTTCAATGTAAAAGACAAAAGAAAACATGGAATGAGAAAACAATGTAAGTATATTACCAGGAGTAGTGAAGTTTATGAGTAGAATAAATTAGAAATAAATTTTGTTGGTATTTGATGGTGCTATGGTATACGTGGCATACAATAAATTCGAAGAAAGGGACTTTGGTAATAAAAGTTACAAAAATATTATGCCATATGTGCCTGCGAAAGGTATCACACAGTCAAAGCATTGAACCTGTAAAGTTCAGTGTTAGGATGCTATTAACATTTTCCCCAACCTCTGGTTACAAATTGAAAAGTAAAATATTTGAAGTATAAATAACAACAGTAATTAATTTCCAAAACTTATTATCCAGTTTGTAGTATTTACTGAACCATAGAGACTCTTCTAGCTAAATAATTTGAAGTGGGATACTTTCTTACTGTACCAATGCGGATCCTGCTAATATGATTATTCACAACCATAAGTGGTTTTCTGCTCAGTGTATAATTGTAAACACATTCTGTATGCCAGCCATTGGATTATGACCAAGAATATAGTTAAATTCAGCCTAGATGATTTATAATAAAACAAAATAAGATATAGTACATCCAGACAAAAATAGCACAGCAGCTAGAAAGAGTGCATAAATATTATAGTCTCATTGCCTTAGAAGTAAGGTGACATTAAGTATAACCTAATGAGATACAATTACTATATGAAAAAGACATTGCTTTCTATGTTTATCCCAATAACTCTTTACAGTAGATTGAGTCAAGCCATATTCTAACAAATGAATACGTAATAAAATATAATGTCATGGATGCTACAGGACACGCTGTCATTTGTAGCAAAGTGGATAGAAATGCAGAGTGTGTCAGGTAAAACCAACCAGGCACAGAGAAGAAGATGTCATGAGTCTTCAGTCATGTGAAGATCAACAAGACAATTTTGTGGGAAAATGTACAATGAAATAAATAGTAGACTATTAAAACAGGGACATGTAAAGTAGGAGAGGACAGAAAAAATTGACAGGCTCTTTGAAGGATTAGGGACTTGGATAGGTACTTGGTGAAGAGCTGGGATGATAGAGAGGAGTTCTGAGGTGAAAGTACGAATGGGTAAACATATTCAATATACAAAGAATGTGTGTCCACACAGCATAGTAAGCTCAAGCACTTTGTATAATTAGAGTGTATTAAAAACTTGCACAAAAGCCTTGTTATATTCATTTCTGCAAAAGAGTATGAACTCATGTGTCTTGTATTCAGTAGACTTTCACCACCAATAAGCTATTTCATATGCCTCCTTATTTGGCTAAAAGTCTTAAAAACCAATAATGTCTGACCCATTATACTTTCAATAAGTTAATTGTGGCAATAGAGCTTAGAAAACTATGGCTTCAGGAAATCTCCCTTTGAGTTGCTACTCAAGGGGATGTAGGATCCTCCCACAAACAATACAGACATCATCCGTTGCCCTTGGTTACTTCCTAGGCAGTGGTTCTTAACCTTCTTAGTACTGTGACCCATTAATACAGTTTTCTATATTGTGTGGACCAACAACCATGATATATTTTTGTTGCTACTTACATATCTGTAATCTTACTATTATTAATTGTAATGCAATATCTGATATGCAGGATATCTGACATGCAATGCCTTGTTGAAAGGGCCATTCAATCCCCAAAGAGGTTTCAACCTACAGGGTGAGAACTGTTGTCCTTGAACATGAGGATAAAACTTGACTGCAGAAGACACCTCACATCTGTGTCTGTGGGCATAGAGCCTGCCCATGATTCCAGCCTCAGAAAGTAGAGCAGGGGATCTCCAGAGAAAACTGGCTGGCAAGGGTATCCATGTGAGTTCTGGGGTCGATTGACAGACCTTTCTTCATGGAGTAAGATAAAAAACCAGTGGAAATTTATTTCCCACACCATCCTGGGTCCCCCACATAGGCATAAGAACATACCTGTCCACCCACATACATTCAAAGCACACGTGCACATGCCTGTGCTTGCGCGCACGCACACACACACACACACACACACACACACACACACACACAGAGAGAGAGAGAGAGAGAGAGAGAGAGAGAGAGAGAGAGAGAGAGAGAGAAAGAAAAAAGAATAGGAGTAGCTTGGACAATAAAACCATGTAAAATTTAAGTGATAATTGAATGTATCAGCTGTATTCTAGAAATAGATTATTCTGAAACATAACATCAATCATCATTACAGTAATATACCTTGGGCTTAATTTTTGGCAAATTAATTTTATTTCTGCACTCTATTGGTTTCGAGTGCATGAGATCAAACCTCAAAAAATCCAAACTTGTTACTTTGCTTTAGAAATATTTGGAATAATTATTCAAAGAAATAATCATGATTACAAATATAATATCTACTTTCTTCTTCTGTTATTGTTTATGATGACTCTGTAATAATAAAGGTAAGGCAATAAAATTCACTTTTAGTAAAAAAGAAATGAGGTTAACAATGTATATAGCACTGCCTAAATGAAACATCTGAGAGAAAAACAACCAGTAGTATTATCCAACAGTAATGCCTATGAACAACAACAATGGCAAAATATCTCAAAAGGCTCAATAGTGAGACTTATATACTGGGGTAACAAACACTAATGTAAGTGCACTTAAGTCCCAATCAAAAAGAGGGAATCCATGCCTGGTACTATACATCAATCATGCTCTTCACGGCTGCCAAGGCTATGGACCACAGATGAGAATGTGTTGGGAGGCGTGCAAGAGGAGCAGCAACACTGCTTTAGAACTCATGCAATGCAGACCGCCAGTCATGGCAACCATGGCTGGTGTGCCTCGGAGAGACAGAGCCCCGAGGACTTCATGCTGCTGTGGAGTTTTGTTCTGCTTTGTTTCTTTCATGTCCTTTCTAACCCATGAGTTGTATAAATACTCGGGGGGTGGGGGGGGAGGCTTCTAGCCCGTCACTGGGTGGTATCATTGACACTTAAAATAGTAGTGATTGGCCTTTTTCAAGCATTACTGCTGGAGCAGATTAATGATTCATCCACCACCCTCTCAGAAAGGACTTAGAGAACTAGATTGTTAATGATGCCCACCAGCCTTAGAAAGAATTTGGAGATGCAGATAGTTAGTAAAGTTATATTAAGATGTCGTCTTTGCTCGTGGCTCTGATGTACAAAATCTTAGGGAACAACTTAAAGTTCTGAAAGGCACCCTCTTGATAAATGATTAGGGATTTTTTGTTTGTTGTTTTTTAGGTCAGGGAAGAAGATCAATGGAAGTATGACTAGGACTGGGTGATGTGCTTTTCTTGCTAAAGATGGGCTGGGGATCAAGATGATGATTAATTTCTTGTACCCATCTTCGCCCTCAACTTCCTGATATGACTCAATAAAAACCTGTGAATGTATAGATAAGCACCATGAGGATTTAAAGTAGAAGTGACTGATAGGGTTTTTTTTATATATATAAGTTTAGATTTGTGATTCTCTTAAGATGTTTTTTATAAGATTATTTCTAAGATAAATAATAAAATAATTGACCCATTCTTTGGAACTTCAATTTTCAGCTTGCCAGGGAGAGAAACTAGCTGAGAAAATTACCTTGCTTGCTTACATTTTATCTATTTGTAACAAGTTGCTTTATTTAAAATGTACGTTGTTTTTTGGTAATAATTTGGGCTTTTCATACATAACACATAAAATATTTGAACATTTGAAGGCATTGAGGGATATTTGTCCACATGCACTCGTTGTAGTCATTCACTTAAAGAAAAATATAATGCAACCATATTGTAAATTTTTTTTACTGCTTAAAAGATTTTGCTAGTATTTATAAGTTGTGGGAGAAAAAATTAAGTTGTTAGAGCTTTGCTCCTTGCATCAAATGTGTGTATGTATGTATGTATGTATGTATGCATGTATGTTTGTAGTTTGTATGTATGTATGTAATGTGTAGGTGTAAAGTTGTCAGAGCTTGTTGAAGCTTGCTTCATCCACTGTGTGTGTGCACACACGTGTCTCTCTCTCTCTCTCTCTCTCTCTCTCTCTCTCTCTCTCTCTGTGTGTGTGTGTGTGTGTGTGTGTGTGTAATTTACCCCCCCCCCTTTTTTTTCTAGCTGGTCCCAGAGAGTTTTCTGCTTGCCTCAGGAGAATTTCATCAGCCTAAGAGAATCAAATTTTGTTCCCTCAGAGACAAGTCTGCTGAGTGATCAGTTGCTGACTCTATGCCCCACCCCAGTTAACCCTGGAGTGCAAACCTAGTCTTTGACAAGAACCTACTATTGCCAGTCCATTAAACCAATACAATTTCTAACTGCATCTTAAATGTTTATCTTTATCATCATAAATAAGTGTAGTTCACACAACTCATCAAATAAATTCTTCATTCTTTGAAGAGAACTACAGGCAATGAATGAGTACTGAGAGAAGAAGAGTCACTTTTTTTCTGAAGACAAGGCCCATGACAGGTTAGCCAGTCTCAAGAGGTCAATCCTCTACATGCATGAGCAACACGAAATGCTATTAACAGGCTGTGTTCATAAACACACCCACACCAATTATAATTAAATAATTAGGAACATGAACTCGAGAGGTAGAAAGGGCTGGATGGAGAAGGGCGAGGGAAAACATAAATACAGCCCCCATTTATGAAATTTCGGTAAATAAATAAAATTATATTTACTTTTGATCAATTAAATAAAATCATATTTAAATTTGAGGATTAGCTCTTTATTTGTTCAAAATACACGTCATCATGATATTTCAAGTAAAAGAGGTGATTGCCAAACATAATTGAGAAGCCACAGAAGATGTAGTAGTTGATCATATTTATAAATAATATTTACACATAATTATTAAGATCTCTATAATCTATCTTATCTTAATCTTAAGACTGGAGGTGAAAAAAAATAATTCCATGCCATGCTTTTTTTTAAATAAAAAAAGTGGAGAAACTCTAACACTTAAACTGACTCTCTCTTTGATACCATCCTATCGTGTACTTCACGTGCCCAGTTCTAGTGACGTGGGCTCTTTTATGCTTATTATAAAACTCTGTTAATCTGCGTTATTGCCACAGGCTCTTTGGTGGAGGCTAAATAAGCTACCTAAGTAGATCAAAAAGTCTTGCAACAGAAGTGCTTTTACTATGACAGAAATACTAGCATTCGGGTCACCTCTTTGGCTGGCAAAAATCTCTCCAACTGGCTTACACGAAGATGCCATGAGCTTGCCATGGTGAGGAGATGGAGACCTCCAGGGAAAGCACTCGTTAGTATGTTCCTCACATCTCCTCCTGAAAGGGAGTAGGGCCTGAGGGCACGTGATACAGAGGGACCAGAGTTGGCATAAGGATCATGACTAGGTTAAGACATGACAGCACAGCAGAGGATGGCTGTAGGCAGCCATATTGGTGCCTTAGAGACCATCATGGAGAGAAAATCTGTAAATCAGATGATCTATGGAGCCAACTGGTCTCACTTATCTGTGCCAACGTCTTGGGTTTTCAAGGATATACTTTCTCAACTACAATGTATGCAGTTCAACTCCAGCAAAGGAAAGGGAGAATGACTTGAAAGTAAACAAGCACATGCTGACTTAAGGTAGCAAAAGTCATGGTGCCTTTAGAATTCTTTCTAATTCTCTTGATTTTTTTATGCAGTTAAATTTTCTACGCGTTAAAACAAAATGACTTGCTCTATTACAAAACAGAGGTAAGCTTCGTCAAACACAAAAGAAGTCATAGCAGGAGTTGTGCTCAAGACTCATCAGGTCACAGAGGTAAGTGAATGCTACAGTCAGGCTGGCCAGGCAACCTGGGGTCACACCTTATCATCTTTGTCACAGTGAGAAAACAGCTTGAATTCCCTGAGTTGCTGTTTCTTCTTATGAAAAGAAGTACAATAGCACCCACATCAGAACACAGATATACAGGAATTGCCCGGCATGATGCTCAGAAAATGGCCACTTGATAATCAGCTATTACTATGGCTGCTGTATTTTGAGCACTTAAAGAAAGCACATATGATTTTGTGACACCTCCCCCCCAACCTCAGGACTGATGGTATTCCACTGAAGAGACGGGTATGTTGTGGTATTTGCATGTCAAGGAGATTCTTTAGATAGAAAGAATTTTGTGCATGGAAGGAAGTCACTTTTCACAAAATAACACAGCAGTCAAGTAGTTGGAAATACCTGTGACATCTCTTAAAGAGGCAGTGACAGAGTGAGATAGACACACATAGTAAAGGGGCATGAGACTGTGAAGTTTACTGAAGATAACTCACAGTATGCTAGGCCATCCTTAACGAGTTAGTATTAACAGGAAGAGAGAAGTATTATTTAAGGAGGACAGTGATGACATTTATTTTTACTTTTAAAAACATTATGTGTATGCATATGCTTATGTGTGGGTATGTGCATATGAGTACAGGTGCGTGCAGAGGCCACAGAAGGCCATCCGATCTCCTGGAGGTGCAGTTAAGGGCCATTGTGAGCCCCCACATTTAGGTCCTTGTAAGAGGAATGTATGCTCTTAACCTCTGAGCTATCTCTCCAGTCCCCAGGGCTAACATTTTAAAAGGAATATCAAAAAGCTATTCTCATAAATTGTCAGACTCTTCCACAGACATAGAGTTGAACTCTCTACTCTGTTCTTCACTGAGAAGGCATACTTGCAGTAGGAGCCATGTCCAGAAAAGAGGGAACATGTATGTTGAAAGACTATCTTGTGTTTGTATGGAAACTTCACCTGTCAAAAAATAAAGATAATAGCCTATAGCTGAGGCAGGAAATAGAAGGTAGGACATCTGGCAGGCAGAAAAGATTCTGGGATAGAACAAAGTGTGGGAGATTCAGCCAGCAAGATATGATAAGGACAGACAGATTATGCCTAAGCACAGGTAACAGGCCACATGGCAATATTTAGATTAGTATAAAAAATTTATTTTAAGCTATAATCTAGTCAGAAAATACCCCAGCTATATGGCCTAGGTATTTGTAAAAAATATTTTGACTCTCTTGAGTCATTATTCAGAGAGTGTAGAGCTGAGAGAAATAACAACATATGTAATTACTAAACAAGAAAATATGTCAAAAGACAAAAGGCATTGTCAAAAAATGTTCAGATACATGTTTGACAAGTGGTTGAAGATTATTTTCCTTTTTTATGATTGTTTAGCAACTTGCAAGAAAATAGGTTTAGGTTGCAATAAAATAGTCTTCCAAAAAGGAATATTTATAATGTTTACTTTACTGTGCAACATAAATATTGAGTCATATTTGCTGTAGTATATTATACAAAATATTTATTCTTCAAATGTTTCCTTAAACATATTCTAACTGCATGACATTTCAATCAATAAACTTGGGCCAAGGTATCCTAGGTTTGATAATATGGAAAAGTGATAGCCTGCTTGTCATTATAAGACAAAACAACAGTCTCACCACAAAGAAAATAAGACATAGTTTATTCCGAGATAATTATGAGTGACCATGGTCCAAGAACACATTTGGGTTGTTAAAAATAGTATGTTCCAATAAGGAAATGGTTTCAAGGTGTGTTTGTAGTTATAAGCAAAAAAACAAAAACAAAGAACAAATAACGAAAACCATAAACTAAGGCACTTACCTCATAGATGGTTTCCTACATTATCTTATAACATTCTTATCTATGGGGCTGGTGGGAATTAGTGGTCTGTTAATACATTGCAACTGTTTTACCCGAGAGTGAGTGGTAGGATGCTGTGCCTGACACAGGTAAACCATGAGCAGTTTTTTAAGGGACTAAAGATAAAAAAGGAAGCTTTGCTCTGGATGAGCCATCCAGCTCTTTTGCATTTTGGCGTTCCAATGCAGGACTGAAGAATCCTAAGTATCAGTGTAGTTTATTTTCTGGGATTGTCAGTTCACATTGCTTTGCTGTCTGATGCAAAGCACCCAAAATGTTTGCTTTTATGGAGAATATCATTGGTGAATGTACTGCATTTATGGAAGTAAATTTTGAGGAGCTGTGCAATGTGACAAGCTCAATGTCCTTCTCAAGATAGGCCAACCTAACAGCAAATTTTTATGGTCTTTTCCCCCTTATTTGTTTTGTTTTGTTTAATTCTATGTTTTTAGCTTAAAGAAACAAGTACTCAGAAAGGATATGTTAGCAAACATTCAAAATAATAAAAAGACTGCCATGTGGAAACTGGAGACTATTATTGGTAGTGTCACAGGATAGAAACAGTTTTATGAGTTAAAGAAAAAAAATAGCAAATTCTAGCTGTAAGAAAATAATTTCTAGAATGAATTGAGAATAATTTTGCCTGCTTCATAATGATGGAAGAGCATGGCTATAAGGCAAAAAGGAGTAATCAATTAACTACTCCGGTGATTTTCCTATGATTTATATATTTGTATCCCAGGAAGATTTATTAGAGCTAGGCGACAACCAGAGTCCCACCTCACATTGATTCAGCACAAAGTCTAGCTATAAATTCCACAGACACCGATGTCTCTGTTAGGCAGCAGGATTGCAAAAGCAAGCCTAGCCGTGGCAATTCTTAGTGGTGCAACACTGTCTTTCTTCTCATTGAATAGGAGAGAGAGACAGAAAATCAGCCTGGTAGATCATAAAGTTTTATAATGAATAGAGGTGATCAAGTTTAGAGGCAGCAGAGGCAGGGAAAGGGGTGATGTGAATCAGGCTGCCAGGCAATAGATAATTCCTTGTAATGAAAAAAAGATATTCTCAACTAGCAGTGCTGAAGAGAATAAATAAAACACTAGTGCTCCAGCCTCACCTGAAGCCACATAGGTCCACCCTGATCTCAAGTTCAAGACAACACTAACATTCTATCTATAATAATTTCCTCAAAATTTTGAAATATTATAAACTGTATCATACTTCAATGATTCCAGCCAATGAGATAAATCTCCTAATTACCTCCCTTTTATCCCTTATGACTAAGATCCCCTCAACCACCCTCAGGTCTAAAGCTTTCCCTGAATTCCTCAGAAATGATTCATTGTTTTGTCTATTCTGCCTCCATAATGTTTTGAAAATACCTCAAGAATTAAGTTTATCCCATGTCATTCTAATTAATTAACTACTTTTATTACTTCTTCAAGAGAACAATCAATCAGGGTGAGGAGAAGGTTAAATCCATTGGGAAATCCTTACAAAGGACAAAATATGTCTAAGTTGGGAGACATGGCTAATGTACAGGATTCAAAAATCCATTTCTGAAACCTTTGAGAAAAAGTCAAGGCTAGGATCAAGGCTAGGGATCTAGGTTCAGCATTTATACGCATCCAAGAAACAGTTAAAGCTAATTCGTTAGCGTATCTGATACTAAGCATGTGGAAGGACACCTTGTGTGTACTAGAAATGAAATGGAAAACTTCAACAGGCTGATTTTGTCTCCTTGGTGCTGTCATTCCAGCGAGATGGTGAAAGTGAACTCCGGGAGGCAGAGTGTGATTTTCAAAGCACATGGGCCTAACGCAGGGACTCTGTGAAGAGCACAAATATAGTTCACACAAGAGCTCTAGTCAAAACGTACAGTCCCTAGACAGAGCGTGAGCTGTGTAAGTTGTGGACCTCACACAAAACAAAAAAGGTTGTCTTTTTGTCCAAAAGCAAAATATTTCATGAGGGGGATAATCGTGTTCTCAGCAGCGACTATGGGCTTCTGTCACAGCACAGACTGTATGCTCCCGGGCAGACACTAACCATCTAAAACTCCAGGGAAAGCAGCAGCTGATGTGAAAGACAGTCTGAAGGCCAAACAACTGACTTAGAGAGGCCAATAGATTTATCTGTATTAAGCTTGGAAAACTGAGAACTTAATTCCAAGTAGGGTTCACAGATAAAATATGGTAAACACAGTTAAATTATTTTTTTTGTATTTATTACAGATGGTTTTTTTTTTTGAGAAAGGGTCTTCCTATATAAACCAATGGCTTTGAGCAATTCACTTGCCTCAGCCTCTCAGAGGCTAGGATTATAGATATGCACTATAATGACTATCTTTCATGAGTGATTTTTAAATTATTAGCATATCATGTAATATTTTGAACAAAGCTATGTTAAAAGCAATTATATCTGAAATTCAAATTAAATGAGGCCTAAACTTTACTTACTGTATTTCTGAAAACTTAGTTGTAAACTTGTATTGTTTAACTCTTTATAAGCCATATTATGATATATTATAGTGACTTTTGATAAAATGGTTTTACTGAATATATTATGATACTTTTACGAAGTTATTAGTGAAAACACTATCTGTGGTACCAAGAAACACTCCCTTAGAATCCACACATGAGAAAATTCTCTCAGGGCTTACCTTTACATATACTTATATCTCACCGCTGTGGTACCCAATGAGGCATTGATGTTTCTCATGTTTCTGTTCACATTTGCTTTCTTAGTTGGAGCTGTGGAATGTGTCTCCTCAAAGAACATAGAATGGATATAGATGTAAATACAGGTATAGACAGAGCTAGACATACAGAATGGTTTTTGTTACATTGCTACCATCTCTATTTCTATTGCTGTACTTTCTATTGTCTCTTTCACTGCTTTTGCTATCTGTGTCTCCAAATCTCCCATGTGTCTTTTGGTTTCTTTTTTCACATCACCTTATTACTTTATACGTATTTTTCTGAGCAGACTTTTCAGAGAATAAAGATAACGGCCAATAGACAAAACTTTACCAAACTGACCGACAACGTTATACATTATTCACAAGGTCAAGTCGTTAACTGGTGCTAATGATCTGTACATTTAATAATTTGAATGTATTCAGGCTAAAGGTAAATAAGCAAAATTGCTGTTCTTTATCATATTAAAATTTAAGGAAAACACTTAGGATCACATGTGAATTTTATGAATCCATTAGCTAAAAACGGGTCAAAGAATAAGACAGAAATGTAAACACAATTTTTGAGGAGGATGTTGAAATGAAGCCAAATAATCTGAATAGCATCTTAAATGCATAAAGATGCACCTTTATACACATATTTATCTAGTAAATATTTTACTTTACTTTCTAAAGTTTAAGTTGAAAAGCATATCAAATGTGCTATGTAATTAAATTAAAGGCATCCAATAATTCAATGATTTTTGCTGTTTACCATATAGAATTGTCTAAATCTAAGGGTTTTGGTTCATTTTTTTATGTGAAATAAAAATATCTCTTTTGGGCCATGTGATTTATTACCTTGTCTTGGTAAGACCGGTACAAATCATTAATTTTTAATGGAGTTTTCACTCCTTTAATGCCCTACAAGAGACAAATAGTCACACATATTGGCCCATTTATAACAAACAGAGTGAATAAGAGTGTTCAGTCATCAAGCAAATTTTTATAGTAATTAATATACTTTTGTTATTTTATTACTAAAGAGTTTTACCATCTGAAAGGATAATACTTAAGTCTTTTCAAGTATAAAATCAAACCTTCAATTTGAGTAAGATAATGTGTGGTTTGTCATAGAGTTGTATATTGATAGAGTCTGAAATATGTCACTAATTATTGGATAAGACATTTTTATGCTTTAATATTTATTATATTCAAATGTGCTAGACGCAGAGAGATTTTCTAGTGACAATACCCACAGTCAGGCTTTGTAAAATGAAGTTTTCTTTTTATACATATTCAACACAGGACAATGCCTACATTATTTTCCAATAAACACAAGTCACTCTCCTATGCTATGCACCAAGGGAATTTCAGGCCACCTTTGTTCTGTAAACACAGGCTATACCTAAAAAATATATCTTTACTGCAGAAATCAGAATGTTTCTGTGCAAAAGTAATATAATGTTTATAACGTGTTTCAAATAAGTTATTGTGATAAACTATATAGGATCCTAAGAGATAATATTAAACTAAACTGTATTAACAATTTTGTGCAAAATTCAACTTCCACACAATATTTCTTGAAAAAAAATTTTTTTTAATTTCTTCCCATTCCAATGTGGCAAATAAGACAACCATAATTCAAGATGACTGACAGAGTTTTATAATACAAATAAAATCTGAAAAGAGGAGCCATTTTCTGATAATTGGGTGAGAAGTTCTTTTCTTTCACTGAGTTGAGGGGCTCCTGTTTTCATACCTTACCCAGAGCGCTACATGCTTTGCAGCTGGCATTCTTTCACCACATCAAATCCTCTTTCCCCACCCTGGAGTAAGCATGAGAGTTTCATACATAATGAGGCTGACATCTAAACATGAGAATGTAATGACACTGGTTTTGAGCATCGGGGCTATGTGCTTTTCTTGGTACAAAGGGTTAAATACATGTTCTGGCTAGTTTTTGTCAGCTTGACACAGACTAGGATGCCCTGAGAAGAGGCAATCTTGGCTGAGAAGTTGCTTGCCTCAGATTGGCCTGTGGGGAGAGTCTATGAGGCAATTTTAATATAGCCAACGGGGATGGAGAATACCAAGGAAGCAAAGCCTTCTAAGTCAACACCATCCTTGAACATATGAGCTCACAGAGACTAGGCAGCAGGCACACGGCCTGCTCAGGTGCGCACCAGGTGGGGTTCTAGGGCTGAAAGGAAAAGTAAACATAATCACCCATCCCTAACACAGAAGCTATCTCAAATTGCTATCCATTTGTAAATGAAAAATAGCTTTTTTTTTTTTCCCAAGGGAGTCTTACTAGGGAAACAAACTACTCCTAAGGGTCAGCTGCATGCCCAGAAGTAGATGGCCAATGGAAAACAAACTCTCGAGCAACTTTGGTTGCTCCTGTCTCATTGTCATGTCAGAGCTTTCCTTTCATTTTTTTAAAAAAGGTGTCTTATTTTTTGTTTTTATTTTATTTTATTTATACTTTTTTTCTTGTCACTTTCCACTCTACCAGTTTGGTGTTATGGGATTTCTGAGTATGCAAAAGAGTGGTTCTCTGTGTCTGTTCCTTTACCTTTCTTGGGAGGGACACTCTTTTGTTTGTTTTATCCTATTCCAATGTATTCGTTTTTGCTTTATCTTATTATATTATGTATGCTATAGTTTATTTGATTTTGTTATTAGCCCTTAGAAGCCTGGTCATTTTCTAATGAGAGGCAGATGGTATGGAAGGTTGAGAGAATTAGAAAGAGTAAAGGGAGGAGAATCTGTAATATATATATATTGTGTAAGAAAAATTCTTATTTTTAATTAAAGGAAAAATGTACTTTAAAAGTAATCAATAAAAACAAAACTGACAAATATCAAAGATATCATCCAAAATGACCAAGTTGGTTTTATCCCAAAAATGCAGGAAAATAAATCAAATAAATGAAATTAAAAACAAAGAATACATGACTATCTAAATACATGCAGAAAAAGCCATTGATAAAATTGAATGTGCTTTCATGATAAAAGTCCTAGAGAAAGTAGGACCTGAGAAAACATACTTCAAGCGCCAGGTGTGGTGGCGCACGCCTTTAATCCCAGCACTCAGAAGGCAAAGGCAGGCAGATCTCTGTGAGGTTGAGGCCTGCCTGGACTACAAAGTGAGTCCAGGACAGAGAAACCCTGTCTTTAAACAATAATAATAATAATAATAATAATAATAATAATTATTACTATTATTATTATTATTATAAATATTATTATTAATTTATTATTTTTATAATAAAATTATTTTTATTATTTTTATTATTTTTAATTTTTATAATTTATTATTATTATTATTATTAGTCTATATATTACAAAGCCACAGCTAACATCATTGTAAGTGGAGAAAAACTCGAAGCAATTCCATCAAAATCAGGAATAAAATAGAGCTGCCTACTACTCTGATTGTTTCAATATGGTCCTTCAATACTAGCTAGAGCAAGAAGAGAAGGCAATGAAATGAAAGGGATACAAGTAAGAAAACAAGTTACATTGTTGCTATTTGCAAATAATAGGACAGCAGACATAAGGTACGCCAGTGGTCACAACATAAAGTTCTGGAAATGTTCCACAACCTCAGCAAAGTAAAGATACAAAATCAACTTAAAAATAGGTACAGTTTACATGTACTAATAACAAGCACTTGGAGAAAGAAACTATGGGAACACTTCAGCTCACAATAGCCTTGAAAGAAATAAAGATCTAGATGTAAACCTAACCCAGGAAGTGAAGGACTTCTGTAGTGAAAAATGTTAACTTCTGAAGAGATTGAGAATAACACTAGAGAATAGAAACACATTTCATATTCATTGTTCTGGCTAGTTTTATGTCAACTTGACTCAAGCTAGAGTCATCAGAAAGGAAAAAGTCTCAATTAAGAAAATGCTCCCATAAGATCTGGCTGAAGGCAAGTCTGTGGGTCATTTTCTTAATTAGTGATTGACATGGAAGGGCCCACCCCATTGCAGGTGATGCCATCCCTGGGCTGGTCGGTGGTCCTGGGTTGTGTAAGAAAGCAGGCTGAGAAAATCATGAAGAACAAACCAACGAGCTTCCGCTGCGCTCTCTGCATCAGATCCTACCTCCAGATTCCTGCCTTGCTTGAGTTCTTATCTTGACTTCCTTTAATGATAGACTGTGCTGTGGAAGAGTAGGCCAAATAAACCGCTCCCTTCCCAACTTGCTTTTTGTTATGGTGTTCTGACCCAGCAATAGTAACCTTAACTCAGACACTCAAAATTGATGAAAATTTATACCGTGAAAACGGCCGTTCCACAAAGAGCGATTGGCAGATTCATTGTAATAGCAATCATAATCTCCATCCTGTTATTCGCAGACAGAAAAAGAAATCTTAAATGATTTGCAAGCACAAAAGACCCTGGAAAGCTAAAGCAAGCCCCAGTGGCAAAACAAACAAACAAAACCCCCACAGTATAAGAAGGATTACCATATGAGATGAAGTTTCAAACTATATTACAGATGAGTAGTAATCAAAACACCATAAGACCACCATAAAAAACAACAGACATGGAGATGAATGAAAGAAAATAGAAATTCCAAGTATGAGTTCATGTATCTACAGATGTCTGCTATTTGACAAAGATACCAAAAATATATGCTGGATAATAGACAGCATCTTCAAAAAAAATGTTAGTGAGAAAACCGGATGTTCACATGTAGAAGAATATAATAAGAGCCAAAACTATCACCCTGCACAAAAGTCAGCTCCACATGTATCGTAAACATACATTTGAAAAATCAGACTCCTAGAAGAAAGCATGGGCAGTACCTCGAAGCTGTGCATTCAGGAAAGGACTTTCTGAGCAGGATGCCACCGGCCTACGAATGAAGAACAACAGTTGGCAAACGGTACTGTTTAAAACTAAAAAGCTTCTGCACAACTAAAGAAGCAAGCCAACCAGGTGGAAAAGAAACACAGACTAAAAGAGAATCTTTGCCAGTCATACCTCGAATAGAGGCTTGGTTTCTAGTATATATAAAAAACTGAAGAAGTGTTGTCTCAGAAACGTGGGCAGTGGATCTGAAGACAGAGTTCTCAAGAGAAAAAAATAAATACTGATGGGAAAATTTTTCCAAAAGTCTTCATCATCCTTTGCAATTATGGAAATTCAAATAAAAATTTAAAAACGTGAAAAATAAAAAAGGAAAATAACTGACAGTTAATGAGGATGGGTGAAGGAGCCACCATTCACTACTGGCGGGAATCACAAATGCATGCATCCACTGTCAAAACCGGTGGGAACAATTTTCAGTAAGCTAAAGCAAAGCCTACTAATTGACCTAGCTATACCACTCCTTGGCATATACCCAAAGGACTTATCATCCAACTCTACAGAAACTTACTCACCGTTGCTCGTTGCTGCTCTACACACAATAGTTAAGAAATGGAAACAACCATTCAACCATGAATGGAATAAGTGAATAAAATTGTGTTATTTTATTCAAACCATGTGTAAAAATATAGTAGAAATACACCATAACACATACCTTTCAAATATAAAAAAATAAAAATAATAGAATTTTCAAGTAAATACACGGATATAAAAAATAAACTGACTGAGGTAACACAAACCCAGGAGACAAATGGACAGCAACTACAGCCTTCAGGGCCTGTTACTAATAGGCTTTTTATAATTTATTGGTCATTCATGGCTTTATAAATTTTATTAGATCCCTTCACCTTTGTTTTCCTCTTATAAAATTGAGATAATAATGTTCACTACTGTTTATAGACTGCTTTGATGGAAAATGTTATTTGGTATATAGACTATTTTACAGACATGTCCTAATTAAACAGACATATTTAATTTTTCAGGTACCATCTAATCTCACTCTTCAGTTAAGTATCTGTATGTCTTTAATAATCTGGAAATGAAATAATGAGGTTAGATTATGCTTTGGAATAATATTGCAAAAAGAGGACAACGTAGCCACTGTTGCCCAGTGACTGTAAAGCAGGCACAGACCCAGACAGATGTGAGATCCTTGACAGGCTGCTTGGGCTAAAATGGAAGCTTCTGAAGGGCCATCTAGACTCCTTCTGGGATACCTCTGTGATGACCTGTGTTATCTGGAAGTTTCCCACCTTCTTAGCATCATGTTTCCCTCTGTCTTCAAAACCCAGCTGACAGAGTTAGGCTTCCTCCGGTTGACATTCATCTGTTTTCTTCCTTTTTGGTTTATTTCATGCTCATAAAGTCTTAGGACTGGATTGTTTCCCATCTTGGATAATGTCCCTTAAAATCTGTATCTCAAAGTTAACTTTAATTAGTCCTTTACCACATATGGTGCCACGTATGCAGTAAGAACATGAAAGTCTCTTGGAAACATTATGTAGATGAATACAGAACTAAAGAAATAAAAGTTCCTTCTCCCCAAAGTGGAAAGCATATGAAAAAATGCAAAATTCCAATTTCTTTGTATTTATAAACATCATAAAAATCAACGCTTTTCTATTTGAAACGATGCTTTGTCATTAATGAAGATAAAAATAATCTTGGCTCTTAATTATTGGAAACCATACAATGATCTAAATTATGTAATTATATGTGGACAGGAATGGCATCATTCAGGAAGCAAGAATACGTAGAGTACAAAAATCTGCTTTGAGGACAAGAATGGCAACTGCGTGCCCACATCACAGTGGGGAGCGGCCCTTTCTAGAAGCTTCAGTGGAGAGTGGAGATGCAGTTTCTGCTACTCTAGTGATCTGCTTCACTCTAGAGATGATCCTTTGGCTTACAGCTAGAGAAACTTTGCTAAGGACGAATCATTTTAAGTATAAATGTAATTCAAACCATAACATTTTCATTTTTAAAAATGTTGTCTGAAAGAGATTGTCGGGGAATTTAATAATATGTACTTTTTAAAATACAAGTTTTCTCTTTCTGAATAAGCAGGCCACCAAGATGAGACTTGATAGCCTATGAACATATAGTGGGGGAGGAGGTCCTCCTTGGTCTTAGACCTAGGGGAGGGGAATAGGGTGAAAGCAGGAGGGAGGGACAAACAGAAGGATACTGGTGATGAAATAACATTTGAGTTGTAATCTGAATAAATTAACAAAATTAAAAAGTAATAAGTTTTTCTTTCTCATTATTGATACCAGTATTACTCTAGGTCTTGATGTCACTATTTATGTTTCATTTTTTTCATTGTATATTAAATTGTCTTATCCTTTTAAAATTGTTATGAAATTTCTTTTGTTAAAATCTATGTATTTTATTTTAATTATAAAACATAATTAATTATAACTATAAAATCATATTTTCCCTGTTGCCTACTACTAACCTTAGCCAACCCACTACAGGGTTCCCAGGAGAACATATTGAAAGGATCAGCCTACTGGTTGTCTTCTTATAAGAAGTGTTGAGATTGAACTAATATTTATTGAACATCTTACCATAGCTTAAGCAGCATTCTAAGTATTTAAAATTGGATAATCATCTAGTTGTCATTTAGGCCCTATGAATTAATGTTAATGTAGTGTACAGATGAGAAAATTGAATCATGGAAAAGTTAAATAATTTCCCCAAGATTGGGCAGACGCAAGTAGCAATGTTTGCACTTGGATGATATTCTCACACATCCTTAGAGGAGCTGGAGTTAATATCTGCCAGAAAGAAGTGGGTGCAAAGGAAGGAAGGGAGGGAGGGGGAAGAGCAGAAAGAGGGAGGAAGAGAGAGCGCGAGGTAGGGAAGGGAGGAAGGAAACTAGAGAAAGGAAGGAAGGAAAGGAAGAAGGGAAAGAGGGAGAGAAGGAGGAAGGGAGGAACAGATGGAAGGAACGAGGAAAGAAAGAAGCATTGTATGTCCTTCCCACTACTCAGGAGATCCGTCCTACACCCTAAGATAACAACAGTAGCATCCTGTTTTCTTAGCCTGGCCTTGTCTTTCCTCTCTCAGTCAAGCAACACAAAGCTGCCAGGCCGTTTGTCGAAAGCATTTCTGACATCATGTTTTTCTCCTACTCCAGAATCTAAAATGACTTCATGATCCTTAACAGGAGCAAGTCTAAACTACTTAACTTGGCAATGAAGAACCTTTGTGAGTTTTTTTGTTTGTTTGTTTGTTCTGTCTTGTTTCCTATTCACCTAATCATCTACTCCTTCCAAACACATATCTCTAAAACCTTGACCTCACCCATGACTTCCTATATTTCTGACATCCTGTAACCCATCTCTCAGCAAGGACCACGTGTTAAGAACCCAATCAGCTCTTAACATGTTCACTACCACTCTGAAGCCAACACCTATAGCAGCATTTGAAACACTGATAGAGCTGCCTGACTGGTTCAACCGCTTCCACACTTGCCCTTCTACAGAACATCTACAGAACACGCCAACATCCAGTTGGCCTCTTTCTAAAATGCTTCTGCTGTCTGCCGGTCTCACTCAGTATAGAAGTCCAAAAGTTTTCCCAGATACTGCAGGGCATTACTGAATTTGGTCTCTGAAATCTAATTTCCTTATCTGTTTTTGACTGCTTTGTACTAGCAACATTGGAACTTACCAGACATGTGTCCAGTAATGATGTCTAAAACTACAAATCATTTTTAAAGATTTATTTATTTGTCATTCATACAGTATTCTGCCTGTGTTGAGCCAGTAGGCCAGAAGAGAGTGCCAGGTCTCATTATAGATGGTTGTGAGCCACCATGTGGTTGCTAGGAATTGAAGGACGTTCGGAAGAATAGGCAGTGCTCTTAACCTCTGGCCCACCTCTCCAGCCCTTACAAATCATTTTAATAAAGGCAGAATAAGATGAAACTTTCTTTATTAAAAACCAAGCAAACAAACAAACTACAAGCTGGGTGATATTCCCAAAGATGAAGCGTATACTCCTGCTTTGTAAAAAGCATCATTTAAAGGTTATTCTCCACTTCCCTTACTGGTTTTGAAAAAGTTTTATTTAAGGTAGCCATGTGTACCACAACAGAGAAGACAATATCAGAGATATTGGTGAACTGGCACTTTCTAAAGAAACAATGCTTATGAATAAAAAATGACTCTGTACTGAAATATATACCATGCTCTAGAAATGTGTTCAATTATTATATTTTTAATATGAATTATAAAAAAATGCCCCTAAATCATTGTTGCTGTAAGGTTTATCCAGTGTAAATTTTAGTAATATTTTATATAACACAATCCTGGAGGGTAGCTACGTCTTGCCTTTTATCAAAGTTAAATCATTTTTAACACTAATAAAAGTAAACTCTAAAGCAAGGGTTTTAGCTAGTTGTCAGAGAACTTGCCTAACATCCACAAGGTCCAATGTTCAATCTCTAGCACCATAATAAATAAATAATTAATAATTCTGGGTTTTAATCTTTCCTCAGTATTACAATTTGATTGTCGGAAATGCAGTTATAAAACTGAACACAGCAGCCAGGTCTGGCCTAGGCAGCAAGTGTGTGAGACCGAGACCTGCCACGGCAAAACAGTGAATTGCCATGTAAAAAATGACCAGAGAGATGGAAAATACAACAACAAAAACAGTATGTAAATGTGTTTCACACCAGCTTATTTAGAAATGGTCAGAGTCTGGCCCCTGAGATGGTCCATTGGGTAAAAGAACTTGCTACACAGACCCGATAACCTGTCGGATCTTCATACCTGGTAAGTGCAAGGAAAGTGTCCATTCCTGGGAACTGTCTTCTGACCTCAATATGCATGCCCTCCAAAGCATCACAGACTCACACACACTTAAAAAAAAAAAAGAAAAGAAACAGTCAGGTTCTTGGAACTGATCAACAGACACAATATTGAAATTTAAAATATGTGATGGGGAAGAAAGTATATAATTCAGTGGGAGAGGGCTCACATCTTCTAAGCCCTGGGTTTGGTTCCCTGAAGCACCAAATGAATAAGGAAATATACATATAATGTGCTAAGCGAGTATAGTTTATCATTTCAACTATTTAAACATAAAATTGACTAGCATTACACAGACTCACATTGCGACTATCCACAGGAGAGCTGTCATCGTCTGAAGTTGTGGTTCTGCAGGCAACTTCTCACTTCTCGTTCCCTCATCCCCAGGAAGCACCACAGTGTTTCCGTGTGAATATGACTATTCTGTGTCTCTTACAGAATTGAGCTCACATAATATTTGTCCTTAGGTTCCTGGCTTACTTTTTAAAGTTCACTTTAATGGTGTAATATATATCAGAATTTCATTTCTTCTCAATGTCCAAAAATACTATATTCTGTGTAATATATATATTATATGTGATATGTTCTTCATTTTGTCAGTGTTCAGCTGTTGAGAATGAAGGTAGTATGAAAATTTGAATAAAATGAGTGAGATTCTACCTTTCTTTTTTTTGTCTGTGCTACAGGTGGTACACTATCTCATGAAGTTATATTAGATATGAAATATTCATGTAAATATATGAAATACTCAATATATATCAGCTACCATTATTATTGGTCATGTTAAATGTTACAAATATTAGGTATAATAACTATTATACCTACACAGTTGTTTTACTTTGAAGGATCTCCTTCTAAAAAAAAAAAAAAAAAAACCAGAACACAGCAAGTCATAGTATAGGCACACACAGGGAAATTTAATTGAACTCACCGGGACAGAAAGTGACTGAGAACTTGCGTTTGGAGCCTTGGAAGTCAATGGACTCTGAACTAGGAGGCTATACGGAACTGTCTTTCTACCTCTCGTGTATTTCCACACACTTGTCTCAGTTTTTCATCTGTTTAATGACTCTGGCTTGACTAGTCCTAAGGTGAAATGGCATTGCCCGAGGCCCTGACTTTACATCCTGTAGTTCCTGTCACATGACACAAGAAAGTAGCTGCTATATAGAACAGAGAATTTTAATTTAAATTTTAATTATTTTTTTGAGATTTATTTTTAGTATTTTAACTATGTGGGAGAGGGGGCATATGTGCACATGAATGCAAATGCCCACAGAGATGTTGGATGCTCCAGGAGCTGGGCTTCCAGGCAGTTACGACAGAATGTGGCTGCTGGGGATAGAACCCAGGTTCTTAGGGAAAGCAGCATGTGCTCTTAACTACTAGGCCATCTCTAGAGCCCAAACTTTAAAGTGTTGAAGTTTAATTTTGTTCAGTAATAGTCTCCTGACCTAGTAAGGGTGGGGGCAGGAGGCATGATTTTAAACTGATGACCATCCCTTCCTCATAATGCCTGTAACTGTTTGGAGATAAAGGAATACTTCCTGTATCAGGAGAAATTCCCGCCATCTCTTACTCCTGATTTCTCAGCAGTCTTTCTTTCCATAGCTCTACAGCCAGCCCACCTGTGCGCTATAGCCAGCCCACCTGTGCTCTACAGCCAGCCCACCTGTGCGCTATAGCCAGCCCACCTGTGCTCTATAGCCAGCCCACCTGTGCGCTATAGCCAGCCCACCTGTGCGCTATAGCCAGCCCACCTGTGCTCTACAGCCAGCCCACCTGTGCGCTATAGCCAGCCCACCTGTGCGCTATAGCCAGCCCACCTGTGCGCTATAGCCAGCCCACCTGTGCGCTATAGCCAGCCCACCTGTGCTCTATCTTATTTAGTCAGAACAACAAACACTCAGAATCCTTGAACCTGGAGGAACCTGATCTTATTTTTCTAACAGACCTATTCAGAGTTCACTCTCCCATGGCTGTGTTTAAGAGAAGTGATGCTGGCTTTGGCTAAGTCTGTGCCATGCACTTACATCTGAGGTCCGGGTGCACAAGGTGAAGTAAGAGTATGCCTTACCCCAGTGGAACTCAGAGGAAGGATAGCAGGCTCCCAAGAAGAGACTTGATACCGTACGATTATATACAGGGGGAGGAGGTCCTCCTCAGTCACAGTCATAGGAGAGTGGAATAGGATGAAAGCAGGAGGGAGGGAGGAATGGGAGGATACAAGGGATGGGGTAACAATTGAGATGTAATATGAATGAATTAATAAAAAAAAGAAAGCTAAAAAAAAAAAAGAGTATGCCTTACAATTGGCATTTCCTTTAGAGGCGTGAGAATAGAAGAGAGATAACTGCACTATATCGCAAGCACTTCCTTCCTGTTACAACCGCTCAACACCACAGTGCAGTGCCCAGTGTTTACAGTCAGTAGTCACCGAAGGTTTCCACTGAACGCTGTACCGATGATTCCAAGTGCCTCCCATGATGAGCTTAGTTCCAGCCCCAAAGATAAGAAATCAACATCATTTCTAGATGACAGATCTGCTTCTGTGTATCCTGTGATCACATCCAGATGTGGTTCTCCATGATGTATTTATTCTCTTAGCGACTGCAAGTCCACCATGGATGTAGGTAAGGGGAAAGCAGCTACTATTAGTCCGTTGTTTGAGCAGAGGTAGAGACTGGGAAAGCTGGAAACATTTGCTTTAACATTAGCATAAATCACTTTCTACAAAAAGGAATACCAGGGATCTCCAGTGTGGCCACTGAGGAAACTCTTGGCCACATATATGCTTCTAATTACTCTAAAAGGACTATATTCATGTTTGATTTTTCTTCCCCCATTGGTATGTCTGAAAGGGGAAAATAATAGGGTTTCTTTGGTAGAGCTATCTAATTGTTTACTTTATCCATTTCTGTTAATGGGATTTTAATGAGCTGAATGTTGAATTAACAGATCAGCAGTAATAGGTATTGTTTTCTAGGCTTGAGGGGTCTCTTAACTGTGAAGTATCCGTTTCTTGGCCTATTAATTTATTTCTGATATCTTCACAGAATAGTAATCTGCATTATAAATCTTGGATGAAAACCAGTGAGGCATAACTGATATCTGTGCTAATAACTGCCCTTTGTGCCTTGCTGTTCACTTCATGCCTCCACTGACTGGCCCCTGCTGAGACCCAAAGTGGTGACAGTTGGGTAAATTTGTCTCTAGCCTGTTCTATAGCATCCCGATGGGGGATTTGTTGGCCTGGAAGCAGCATTGTTTGAGGAGAGCAGGATTCCACCCTTACCTGTAGTCAGCTTTGTCCTTTTGAATTTTGGGGTGTTGCAGCAGTGAAGGAGTCCAGCCAGCCCTGAAGGACGCCAAGTCTATGTGAAGTGGTGAAAGAGAAAGGTTTACTGATGCAAAGAAGGCTTCTATCCACTGTCTCAGTTCTGAGTCCCAAAAGCAATGTCCACAGTGGCAAGCAGATGGATGTGTAAATGGCTCACGACTTATTTGTCCCCTTTTAGAGGTCATCTGGATTGCTTTTAGGTGTTTGGGGGTGCCGATGTCTTGGTAACTTCTTCTAGGCTGATGGAAAGTTGGCAAGGGCAGCAACAGTTAGGGAGCCTGAATCTATACTATAAAAGTTCAGTAGAGACAGGAATGATCAACCCTGAACTGAGGAGAACAATCAACTCTGCGAGAGCTTCAGGTGGTAAACACAGTTGGTACATGGTCCTTAAACTAGCTGGTGGCTATATGAATCCCTGTGACATTATTCCTGATACATTTAATACGTCCAAGGTACACTGCCAAATTAAAAAAAAAACAAGTATTGCTATAAATGATGGACTTCCTATTGCAGATATAACCCCTGCATGGCATTAGTAAATGATTTAAGGATTCTATCTTCCCATCCTTTCTCCTACTAAAATATGGAAGGTTAGGTCACGGTCCACGCTCAACCCCATGGATGTCAGTAAGGTATGAAAATGCTATGGTTTCCAGGTGTGTTGCATGCAGGAGAAATAGGGAAAGTTTGGCACTTTAAGAAAAGCCTGTCAGACAAAATCAATCAAGAACCACTGCATCTGTGTCAGTTTTTCCCCTAGTGAAAGTCATTCTGCATCTATATCTTTCTCAGTCGGCTCATGTATGGATTCTCACCACCTTATGTACTATAGCTACAAATTTTTTAAATATTTTATTATTAATTTATTCTTGTTACATCTCAATGGTTATCCCGTCCCTTGTATCTTCCCATTCTTCCCTCCCTCCCATTTTCCCCTTATTCCCCTCCCCTATGACTGTTCCTGAGGGGGATTACCTCCCCCTGTATATGCTCATAGGGTGGTATCAAGTCTCTTCTCGGTAACCTGCTGTCCTTCCTCTGAGTGCCACCAGGTCTCCCCCTCCTGGGGACATGGTCAAATATGAGGCACCAGAGTACGTGAGAAAGTCATATCCCACTCTCCACTCTACTGTGGAGAGTGTTCTGTCCATTGGCTAGATCTGGGTAGGGGTTTAAAGTTTACCACCTGTATTGTCCTTGGCTGGTGCCTTAGTTTGAGCGGGACCCCTGGGCCCAAATCTGCCTATCACAATGTTCTACTTGTAGATTTCTAGGACTCTCTGGATCCTTCTACTTTGCTATTCTCCCATGCTTCTCTACAAATTTAAGAATGGTAAACACTAGATAGATAACGCTGGGCAGCAGAAAGGATGGTTTCTTTATGAGATGGATTTTAACCTTCCCTTCTTTGGTGCCATTCAAGACTAACTCAAAGTGTGCATTAGGGAAATTTTGCTGCGAGAGTGAGTGTGCTCGCACACAAGTGTAGTTACAAAAGCATCACTTTACTTCTTTTGTGATGTGAGAGTTTGGATCTTTAGCTGGCCCAGAAGGCTACTGTTCCCCTTCAAGGACCACTGTTGCCCAGCCGCATAACCTCTTGAGACTCATGATTCACTTGGCTAGGATTTTCTCTTCCCCACAAGCACTGTTTGCAAAGATTCCCTAATTCCTATTTTTACCATGGAAGTGCCTCCGCCTGTGATGATGAACTCTTGCCAAGGCTCAATCACTCTCATTTTCCTGCTGATTGAACTTGACCACAGACTGCAGATGGGTACCAGAGGGGATGAGGAAGGAGCTTCTATCATCACGACCCACTGCACCCCTTCGTCCTGCCAGTCCCTGGATGGAATGTTCTTCATCACGTAATAAAGAGACTTCTACTTTGGGGAATTAGTTAGGGTTCCTGTTGCTGCGATGAAACACTGTGATGAAAGCAACTTGGGGAGGAAAGGGTTTATTTGGTTCACACTTCCACATCACTGAAGGAAATCAGCACAGGAACTCAAACAGGGCAGGAACCTGGAGGCAGGAGCTGAGGCAGAGACCATGGAAGCTTGCTTCCTACTGGCATGCTTACCCTGGCTTGCTCAGCCTGATTTTTTTTATAGATCCGAGGACTACCAACTCAGGGTGTTACTATCTAAAATAACTGGACATCACTAATCAATACTAATTTTTTTAAAAGCTCTACAGTCTTGCTTACAGTCTTGTCTTATGGAGGCATTTTTCTCACTTGATGTTCTCTCTGCTCAGATGACAATAGTTTATGTGAAGTTTACATACAAATAGTCAGCACAGGGAAGAAATGTTAGCTGATTGTTTTACCACTGGAGTTAGGGGTACAGAGACGGACTGGGATTGATAGATGTGTAGTATTAGGTTTAGTTTGGTGACTCTGAAGCAAGTTTGTAAAGACTTTAATTTACTACAAAATATTGGGGGGAAATCTTAGCAAATGTTTAAAATATGTACAGTACAGTGGAAGTAGATTCCTAAAACCCAATGTACATAAAACTTTATAGTGCTTGTAGGTAAACTAGAAACCTGTCATGTAGATAATTATAGATTTGATTCACCTTCATCATGTCTGCCAGTACTATACAAGATATTAAATAAGTTTCAGCTTGAAGGATCCATTATGGGGCTTGCAATCTCCTGTCCTACAAACACCAGAAAATTCTTCAGTCATTGCATACTTTGTAAATACTGTGGAATGGTATACTTAACTGCAGCGACGTGACTGGGGCAGAAAACCTGGGCAGGTTAAAACACTCCACAGAATTTCCATAATAGTCTCAGAAAACAATAACATAACTACCAACAGTCACATATTGTTGGCATAGAGGCCGTAAGGACAATAAATCTTACTCATTTCAAAGAGACTGTGTTAGTCAAGCCTGAAATTTGACAATGTAGCAATAAAAGCGGGTCTTAAGGAAGGTGACTGTCCACAGGGGACAGAAAAGGAACAAGGGCAGCAGCATCTTGGGCTGCAGAACCACTGAGCAGAAGTGGAAAAGCTCATTTGCCTAGAAGCTGGTACCCTGTAGACATTCCCTAAACCACACCTTCCAGAAAAAGCAGTTGCCATTGACAACTTACTGCTGCTTTTTTTTTCTCCCTTTATATGTGTGCAGTTTCTCCGTCTTCTCCTTTAATTATGAACAGAAAGTTTCTAAGACCTTAGCCAACTCCGAATCACAGGCAAGAAGTGAGCGACTCTAAAGACAACAGGCTGATGTATTTCTGCAAAACCAGTACAGATCTTTAATACAAAACCAATACAAAAGGTAATACAGGGCACCTGTTGTTATTGTTGGCTATTGCCACATACTGTTGAAGTTACCTTGAACATGACTGTTCATGCTTACCCACAACAATGATAAAAAGCTAATGACTTCCTGGATGCTGCATTTAATATTTTAAAGCATATTTAAAGGGGGGAGGAGTTTTCAGGTTATTTTAATAGAAGAATAATGAATGTTTCTAAAGTCAAGTAATTAAAAGAATCAGCACTGCATATTAAATATAATCTTATTTTTACTTTAAGTCCTGCCACTCTAACTGCTTTATTGTGGTAACACCAATAAACAGGGGCAAGATTCCAAAAGTGATTTACCTGTAGTATGAAAAATGTAAGCAACATAATGTTTTGGGGTGTTTGGTCTATCCCAGAGAAAGAAGAATGCATTCACAGGAGATAATGATTTTAGCTATTAAAAATAAATTACCACGAGTTTTTGTGGTTTTAATTAAGTCATTTTATCCTTTACCTCTTCCGTAAAATAATTTGTTAATATTGCTTAATCTTTTACAGATGCTTGTAGATAAAAAAAAAACCACTTTCCCAGTGCTATATTATAAATAGAAAGATTGGATTCAGCCCAAACTAAAAAGTGTCTCATTTTTTTCTAAAAAAACAAAAAAACAAAACAAAACAAAACAAAAACATAGTAGTGGGGCAAATTGGAAAAGGAAAAAACCCTTAAACTATGTGGGTACATAATCCTACTAACCTATATTTGGTGCCACACTTCTTTGCAGAAATATCTCATACCATATTTTTGGATTTTATTTTATTTTTGTAAAGATTTATTTATTATGTAAACAGTATGCATCAGATCACGTTATAGATGGTTGTGAGTCACCAAGTGGCTGCTGGGAATTGAACTCAGGACCTCTAGAAGAGCAGTTAGTGCTCTTAATCGCTGAGCCAGCTCTCCAGCTCCTATATTTTTAGATTTTAAATGGCAAAGATGCTCAATGTTTACATAAATATGAACACACACAAATCAAGGAATTGGACAAAAATTAAATTCCTAGAGGTGTCATCTCGTGTTTTGTACTCTGCTTTGTTAATCCTTCACTCTTATCCTAACCAAGTAGATGCTATGCCTATAGAAAACTCTCAACAATTTTGCTGAACCAGTAACGTGCAATATTTTATGTAACAATTTAAATGTAAGAGACACATGAAATGGTTGTGACATCTGTTTAAATGCTTTCCCAGAAGTCTCCCAGTGACATGCAGTAACACAAGCTGATGCGGTGTTGCATCCAGCAGTGCATTTTTGCCAACACTGGTAGGAACTTTGCTTGGTAATCTCCTCCCAAAGTACTTGTGATTTTGAAAAAAAAAAGTGTCTATTTTGCTATTTTTCATATGGCTTCTGCCTATACTGATGGCTTTTCCTGACTGCCTAGCAGGCATTGTCAGCGCTTGTGTACAAATAATGACTGAGCCCTGATAACAAATTGAAATTGCAATGTATTACACATGGAAGAATTTTTAAGGGATTTGTGATTATTGAAAACAAAATAATTAAAACAGGAAATGCTATTTAAAACATGGATTCTTTCTTTCTCAATAGGTTTTGGCTTCCCTCTTCTATGGTTTCTCCTCTTGGACTCTATCTGTGTTTTGTATGCATACCTACTACTCCCTGGATTCAGATGCTTTATCTGTAATTTTCTCTATTAAAGAACAAGTACTTTAAAGACAGAAAGCTACTTCAGCACTGTTGTTCATCCCCCATGTGTGCTTGGCTCAATACAAGAAATCCATGAAGATTTGCTGAATACAATATTTTACCGATTCGTTATTAGATTCCAGACTGAACTTTCTAGATGCGGTAAAGCTATTTACTAGGCTTGCTTTTATTAGAAGGCTTATCTTGGAAGCTCTTTACTCAGGATTTCAGACTTCTCAATGACCCTTTGACTTTCTGAGTATAACTGAGTATAACACTCTAATTTTAGTTATCTTCAATAAAAACGGGTTAGAAAAGAAAACAGGTAGAATGAATTACGTATGCCGTTTGCATGCAGAGACAGACAAGGTGGGCCCTGTTCAGTGTCTGTTATTCCTTCCGCCTCCGGTACTTCCTTCCCAGAATGTTTTTCCGGGTGCTTATAGGTTACAGAGAGTCTCGACACATTGGAAACAGTCTGTCCCATGACCATACTCTCTCACCCTTCCCTAACCATCCGTGGGCTTTTTGTCTCCACTGTGCACTTTTGGCAGCTTGAAGAGCCGCCGCGGCTTCTTTTCCCTCCTCCCCTCTTACTTACCAACCTGACTCTGGCCCAGTCACAGTGGTCCTCAGCCTCACTGACCGGACATTTGTCGTTCCTTTCCGTTTTTACTGCTCCCGTGCCTGGTGTGCTTTCCCCACTACGGATGGATATAAAGTTTAGTTTAGAACTTATGTCAGACTATTTAGATTGCTGTCAATGGTGCATGTTTTTCAGCTTGACTCGGGATCCCTCACAGCACGGCTTCAATGTAAGAGCAGTGGGTGTTTTCTATGTTCTTACCACACACCTGAGGCCACTATGCTTTACAAACGATCTTTTAAATCCATAGTTCTCAACGCAGTCTTGGGGGATAACTAATATCGAGTGTGAGCAAACCATATGTCTGAATGCATCTTTTGCATGGCCAAATTGGGTAAGGGACCGATATGGTCCAGAATGTTTTTCATTTCCTGTTTTATCCTTAATTCTACTTTTTCAGGACCTGGCCATGTGCCAACTGCATTTTCCAAAGAGGTTTGCTCTTCAGGGGCCACTCGATTTTTAAGTGCCATGCTAGAATATGAACTTGTTCCTATACTAGGCTGCATTGAAATAAAGTTTTTATTTTATGTATATGGTTATTTTGCCTGCATATGGGTTCAAGGCGGCTGGCTGTAGAAGCCGGAAGAGGGCGCTGGATCCGCCAATCTAGAGTTACAGATGGTTGTGAGCTGCCCTGTGGGTGTCGGGAATCGAACCCAGGTCTTTTGGAAGAGCAGCCAGTGCTCTTATGGACTGATCCACTTCTCCAGCCTCAGAGATTGCCATTTTAACGCTGTCTGTCATAGTTGTATCTTGGTGGCTTTGTTACAGGTTACTCTTATCTGAGAGGTAAGGGAATACAACTTTTATTTACTGTTGTGTTTCTGTTAAAAATCAAATTGCAGTTTCTCCTTCTTCCTTTGTCACCTCGGATGAGCTGCTTGTATTGCTTACATCCTTGTTTTAAACTGTGTCCTCTCCTCCCAAGTAATCGGGACAATCAAAAGTCCATACCCAAACTGATGTGGTTTTTTTGTTTTGTTTTGTTTTGTTTTGTTTTAAATCATTCTTTGAATGACCAGTATACTTCTGTCTTTTCCAAAGCGGCCTGGGGTCTAAGCTACCACCGTGTGCTGCGGGCCGCTGGGTGCTGCAGGCAGGAGGGACCCAAGCCTGGCTCCAAGCCTGGGACTCCAGGGTGCATTCCGGGGTCCAAAAGCCAGGCGGAAAGCACCCCAGTGCTACTGAAAGGTCCACCTTTTTCCCAGGTAAGCTTGGCCTTTTCCCGGTTCCCTGTTCTCAGCACGCAGGTGTCCAGACTTGCTCTAGCGTCCAAGCCCGGCGGGCGAGAAGGAAAAGAAAGAGTGCTGTGTGCAAGGTTGGGATTTTGAGTTCAGACGGGACGCTGGGCCGTGCGGGCTGCGCCGTGTGTTGAATCGGGACCTGTTGGAACTCGCCGCCCCCTAGTGACACGCTCGGCACCGCCCGGGAGGTGCGGCCAGCCTCCCGCCCGCGCAGGTGCGCCTCCCTCCTCCCGGCTTCCTGGGCGCCACCTTTGCAGCGGTGGTGGCGGCGGCGGCGGTGGTGGAGGTGGCGGGTAAGTGGAGCGCGGGGGTCGGGAAGGCTCCCGAGGAGCGCCGAGCTGAGCTCCCGGGCTCTTCCTCGGACTTGGAGAGAGGGAGTTGCAAAGTTTGGAAAGTGAGGTGCGCGGGTGCATTGGAGGAGCGGTCTTGAGGACAGGCGCCGCCCACCGGGATCGCTCAGATGAATTTCCTGCTCTTGAGAAGGACCTTTGGGGAGGTCTAAGGAGGAAGAGGGTCTCGGGAGAGCAAAGGAGGAGGGGTCAGGAGTCCAGGAAGCCCAGAGCTAGGCTGCAAAGAGCTTGAGGGCCAAGCAGAAGTTGAAGAGAAAGAGTTTTTCTATGATTCACTTTCTGTGTGCTGGGTGGTAGTCCTGAGCTTTTACGACTCTGGTTGGGTCTGTGACCTCACCAAGCTCCCCAGATGATCTGATACTTTGGGAATCCGTTCCTGGTAGGCTGTGACCTTAAGGGGGGAAGAGTGTGTCTGCAGGAGATGTCTTCTAGACTTGAGGCCTTGTTCTGTGCGATGGGTCTCCTGTGATTGAGGGTGTTGGAGAGTGTGTGTTTGTTTCTGGAATCATCAGTATGTGAAAAAAAAACAATAGGGCAGAGACAGGGAGGTTATGGGAATGCTGGTGGCTCGTTGGCTATGGTTACTGTGATAAGGCTATAGATTACGAGGTCTCTGATGCAGAGGTGGAAACTAAGTAACTACAGAGCAAGAGACAAAAACACAGACAAGAAGACGTGCTGGCTGCAAGCAGTTGGAGCGAGATTATAATTTCCCACAGCCCATTTTCGGACTCAACCGACTGCAATCATTTGAGGTTCCTGGCAGGGCACCTCCCATCTTTCCCTTTCTCATCCCAACAGGCCCAAGAGCCCAAGGATATCTGACTGATGGTGAATCAGTGTTGACAAGCAACAGGGAAAGGACGCGGATAACGAGAGGCGCGTAGTAGTGAGAGCAGGCTGTAGCTCTTTCTCCAAAGCAGAGTGAGGGTGACTTCGAGGAGGGGTTAGGGATCTGTCTGTCCTCTCTCCAGGCTGCCACTGCTAGTTAGTTCCAAGCGCTGGAGCTGTGTCCCTACAGCATCAGACTGCTAACTCCACCTCTTTGCTTTTTGGAGCTAGGACTTAGGAATGTAGGGTTCTGTTAAGTGTGCTCCGTGCACCCTGCAGAGCCTGCCTGAGGGGATGGGTGGATCACCTTTTTAAGCCTGGCAGGTGGAGACGGCAGCTGCTCAGAAATGACTGTGGGACAGTCAGCTCAGTTGAACAGTTGCTGAAAGGGATTGCCTAGATGCAGAGACAAGCCACACCCCTCCCTGGTGCTGACTCAGTGATGTCTCTGTGATTATGCTCTTGGATTTATTTCATAAATGACAAAATTCTTGGGGTGGAATAATAATTACACACACACACACACACACACACACACACACACATATATATATATATATATATACACACACACATTTTATCCCTTCAGTAGCATCCCTTATAGTTTATGCTCTTGGATTTATTTCATAAATGACAAAATTCTTGGAGTGGAATAATAATTGCACACATGCACACACACACATACACATATACACATACACACACACACATACACACACACACACATACACACACACACACACACACACACATTTTATCCCTTCAGTAGCATCCCTTATAGTTTATGGTGATGCTTGTTGATTGAGAATATTCCTTTTAAAATATATTTTATATTACTGGGTGCTTCTGTGTGTGTTGCAAAGTGTTTGGAGGGGAGAGGACAACTCTTTAACCCTGAATTAACCCAGGTCGCCAGACTTGTACCACCAGGCTGTCGCTGGCGGAGACATCTCACAGCCCTTATTATTATTTTCTCAAGCTGACTCCAACCCTGTATCCCTCCCCCCCCATTCACTCCCATTCATTATACTAAAACCATAACAAGTTTACACGATGTAGCATATTGTTCTGCATTGGCCCACAGAAAACTGTGGTGAACCTGCGGTCTCCGTGAGGCCTCGGTCTTCACAAGCGTAAATCCCATTGTTGGATGCCTTTCAAAGAGGGCCACTTAGTTTAATTTGACTGTTTGCAAAGTGACACGTTATCCTTGTCTAGCTAGTTAGGTGTGTTTGTTTGGCCCTTTGCTGCTTGTAAGATGTTAGTGTCCGTAAATTATATCTGTTAAATGTCACGTCATTGTTAGGTGTGAAATGTAACTTTGTTCACATAAGCTCGAGTTTGTGCAAGTTGTGTCTTAGAGCTTCGTTGGTGAATTTATTATTTTCGGATCAGAGGGTATGCTCCTTTAAAACAGTTTTCAGCTGAAAGCAAGGCTTAAGGATACCGTGGATAAAGTTTTATACAAATATCACTTAAGTGACACTAAAAATCAAAAACCAACGTTTTTCTGAGAAAAATGTATTAGGGCCTTCAGAGGGACTGCCCTTCTTCATGAGATGGCTCTCTCTCTCTCTCTCTCTCTCTCTCTCTCTCTCTCCCCCTCCCTCCCTCCTTCCCTCTCTCTCTCTCTCTCTCTCCTCTTCTCTCTCTCTCTTGAAGTATTCCCAAGCCCCACAGTAGGGTACAGTTAGTAGGACGTGGGTACTGCCAGCCATTGTCAGGCTGTTTGCTGTGGTCACCCGAGACAGGAGCAGAGGCACTGGAGCCTCGAGGGACAGGAGTGTGTGTGGAGTAGAGGGACAAGTTGGGAAGGCGTGGCGTTGAGGGATCAGGAAAGCTAACACACATAGAGGGAGACAAAATGGGGATCGGGGAGAAAAATCATTTTTCAGTGCCTGTGGTTTTGTAGAAGGTGAATGAAGGTGTAAACGTGTGTGTGTGTGTGTGTGTGTGTGTGTGTGTGTGTGTGTGTGTGTACTGCACTCTACCCTGCGTGGAGGACAGAAGTAAAAGTCAGCCATCCTCCCCTTATTTTCCACCTTATTTTCTCACTGAACCTGAGGCTCAGAAGTTGTGCTAGGCTTTCTGACCAGTGAGCTCTGATGATCTAATTCCCCAGCAAAGTGGGAAGAGCCCATGCACCTGTTGTTCTCCTTCGGCACTGGCAATCCCAAGCTGGCCCTCACGCTTGCTTGAGGCACATACTTTACCCTCATCACGGAGGAGCAATCTTCCTACCACCAGGTGGAAAGATGCGAACAGAAGGGCTGTTCACTGCACAGGTCAATGCTGGGGAGATTTTTAATTACATGATCATGGATCATTTGAGGAAAATTCTCCTCTGGGGACATCTAATTATTGTGCGATTTTTTTTTTACGTTGTTTTATTGTGTCATTGGCTTTCGAGGAGGGGTAAAATATCCCCTGGGGCAGATGACATTTATAATTGCGCAGTCTACCTGATAATTTTGAGACTGCTCATACCTGGTCAGAGTGAAGTAGAACTGGATGATTAGCTCCTCTGAGTACGGGCAGAATGTCAGGTGCAGTCTCCTGGCCTGGCCTGGGTCTGTTTTACAAGGTTTATACAGCCATGTTACCGTAATGATGATATCAAAAGGATATGTGTGCTCTTCACACTGTCCGTTCGTTAGAAATATTCAGCGTTGTGTTCCAAGAGGTCCGTTCCTCCCTCCTCCCCCTCCCTCCCCCCCCTCCCCGAGAAGAGGAAATGAGACATCATTCTTAGATATCAGGATGTTCCCAGATGACAAACCTGAGGGTGGTGTGGAATACACACGGATGAGTGCTTCACATCCCTGCGGGTGTTGCAATGGATTTATGAATCGTTAGTTAACCTGGACATTAGCAGATCTCTGTTACTTATAATTTTGGCTACAGCGCTTAATTCTACCGACTTTCAGGTTTTTCTGTGGTTGTGAAATATTTCAGGTGACCACTCCATCACCCGCCCCTGCCCCGAAACACACACACATACACACACACACACACACACACACACACACACACACACACAGACACACACACACACACTCTGCTCTGAAATTCCCTGTGATCATTTCTCACTGTGAGCACTTGAAAACATTGTGAATGGTCTCCCCCAGAGTATCACTGGGAAGCACATGATCTCTTCTCTTCTTGTCATGGTTTCCTTGCATGTTTTAGCTGGCATTACCATCAGGTTCCTCTTGTGACGGTGCAAGCATTGCTCACTAGGGAGGGAGAGGGAATGTCCAGAGCACCCAAATGTGTCATCCTCCACCCGCCCCCCCCCCCCAGCGGCTGTGACAGACTCAGTCAGTGTGGGCCTTTTGCATGGACTGTCATTTACGTGCACACAACAAGAAATGACGGTTTTAATTTTGACCAGCACAATGGTCTGCGCAGTCACTGCAGACAGTCTCATCTGACTCATTTAGCAGCTGTTCCTTCATGTTTGGAAAGAACTGTGTTTTCCTCAGATAAATATAATATCTGACCTGTTTGCCAGAGAGATGTGCAGCACAGCTAAGTTTGTCTGTACCCTGTGGTTCGTTCTCAGTTGCACCCTTCTTCCCTTTCCACTTTCTTCTTCTATTGCTCATGAAGAAGAAGAAGAAGAAGAAGAAGAAGAAGAAGAAGAAGAAGAAGAAGAAGAAGAAGCCGCCTCTTGTCTTTCCTCGGGTCCTTTGGTCCCTTCTTGTTCTGTTTTCTTTTCAATACTTTTTCTATTTCTTTCATATCTTTTTATTTCTATTCTCCCTTTTATTTTCCCCCCTCTGAGCACCTATTTATCTAGGCATTTCCTCTTTCATGCCTGCCTGTCATCTCTATCAGAAAAGTTTTACTTTAATACCCTATACATTTCCAAAAATCTACAACATTGTGCAGAGTTTGAATACAAAGCACATTTTACAAAGGGAACTCTATATAGTACATATTACAGTACGTATAATGATTATTTAAAAAATTAACAGCCTCACTTTGAAAGTTAAATAAAACATTAAACAATGTATCCCCAGCATTTTACATCTTTAAAATGCCTGCTTTCTTTCACTAGAAGCTATGCACAATGACCTTCGGAGTGAGTCAGGGATGTTCTTCTTTTGCCATGGCCAGTCAATTCTCTCTGTGCTTACATTGTCCCTAACTTATGAGGTGAGCATCACCACAGTATGGACGTTGGTTTTTCCATAGCCCTAAAACACCATGCATCATAGTACTCAGTTGTGGAAGCAAGGCAACGAAAGCAAATGATCGTGTAGGAGCAGCATGCATGCTGACCGCCTGGTGGGCAGTGAGTTGGTTTACTCTGCAGTTGGTAGATGGTGATCTAGAATTATATGAAGGAAAAAGTACTTTGTGCATCAGTGTTTATGTGAAAGATTCCAGGCAGTTCAAAGGTCATGTGCTTAGGAACTATTAGCTGTTGATAGCTGCTGGGGAAGGAGAATCATTCGTTCTTTTAAGCTGTGGCCCTTGTAGGTTTCCCATGCTCCGGCGTATGGCCTTGCACCTATGCACGTGTAGATGAGCACTAACTGGATTTAGTAGATTGCCAAAAAGAAAAAGAAACAGAAAAGAAAAGGAGAGGTCAAGAGGGGCCATGTTGGAGAAGACGGGGAGGTGGTAGAGGTGGGAAATGGGGAGGGAGGTGGATCAGGTCAGGTCTCATTAAATACATTTATGAAATTCTCAAGAATAAAAAAGAGTTAGTGTATCTATATTTTTAAAAGTCTGACAAAGTGTAGACAAAGATACAAGGGCAGTCTATTTGTATGGATTGTTCATCCTTCTTTTTTTAAAAAAAAATCATAGTAGTGAAACTGTAATGAAGAAAATTCAAAGTTTTAATATGTATGTGCAGTTTCTATGTCAAGCAAAAAGAAGGAAGAAACATCAGTCCATCCATCGGAAGTGTCATCAGAAGGGCACTGGTAGAAAGCGCTATTCTTGCAGCAGAGGGCCAGTCACCTTGATTTTAATCAAAAGTCATGACTCAGTTCTGCTGTTAATAGTGGGTATCCCAGCGTCTTGACGTAATGTACCTGGTGAAGTAGAGTCACTCTCATTGAGCATGTTAAATCTTGTGTGTCAAGGAGCTGCCATTTGAAATGCAAGAGGAGAAATGAAGGAAGCCTTTCCAAGGTCGAGTGGTACAAAATGAGTCTCTAAGCTATAGGACCAGAGCCTTTGAGCATCCTAACAAGTGTGACCCACATGCATGACCTTGCTATGAAATCAGGACTTTGAGCAGAGACAGAGAGAGAAAGAGAGAGAGAGAGAGAGAGAGAGAGAGAGAGAGAGAGAGAGAGAGAGAGAGAGAGAGAGAGAGGAGACTTTAAATATTTACATTAAAATGCATGCATATAGGCAAGTTGTTCTAAACAGACACTAAGGAGCCAGAACTCGAGACCTATGTGGCCTTGCTATCCCCTCTATCACTGTCAGTCTAACTTGTGCTGTAAGAACAGATCGCAGAGAAACAGAAATATTAAGAGCATTTTCGAGCGTGAGAGGTTTAGATCTGTGACAGAAGTCTCTGGACACCGGCTTGGTTTCAGCGTTACATCAAGGCCTCCCAGGGCAGCTCTGCCCTCGGAGTCCACAGGCCAAGACATCCAAACCCAGCAGCAGTTTTGCAAACTTAAAGACAGCACTTTATTAACTCACACTTAAGTGTGCAGGTGGACTATAAACAAATGAAAGAAACCAATAAGCTGATTGAGAAAACAAGTCTGACAGAGAGGAGGCTAGTTATCTGATTTTCATTGAGAGTTTCTACAAATAAAAATAAGATGAAAACCGGTTTATTTCCATTATGGTACAGCTGCCTCAGTGAACCTGCTTAAAAAGGAGGCCTGAGGTCCGTGACTAGCAAGGAGCGGTGACCTCCGGGTGATATCCCATTACATGCATGATTATTCTCGCATGTTAAAGTCTTTCCGTGGGAGATGTAATATCAACATTTACACTTTTCTTGACTCTTTAGTTTCACAAATTTGTCTTCACTGGTATCATTCCCAGCTTCTTTTAGGAGCCTGAGGTTGGTCTAGAGCAATAGCTCAGCAGGTAAGAGCACCGGCTGCTCTTCCAGAGGACCAGAGTTCAGTTTGTAGCATCCACATTGGTGGCTCACAAGTGTCTGTAACTCCAATTCCAGGAGATCCAACGCCTTTTTCTGGACTCAGCAGGCAACACACACACATGCTACACAGACGGACATATATGCAAAACACCCAGACATATAACATAATGAAATCAAAATAAAATTAAAAAAAAAAAGAGCCTGCAGCTGTTTTTGTCTGACCTTGCACATTTTGACATGTAATTTATAGACTTTCACCTTTTCATAGATGAGATTCATTGCTTTTGTTAAAATTGTTTGAAACGCCGTTTTGAGAGTTCTTGTTAGACCATTTATTTGCCTTGCCTCCCTATATCATTCGTCTGTAAATGCCAACACGTCCCTAAAATGACATTTTCTTAAGTAGATTTAAAAAGTGGGACAGCAGTGCTCATGACACATGTCGAACATTTTAACACCGAAGACCACTTCTGGCCTGTGGTCTTTTGTCTAAACATGTTGTAAATTTTATTAAGGTTCTGACATGTGGGGAATTGTAGAAGGGTGTTGTAAAGTGAGGAAGAGAACCAAGGCAAAACCAAGATGGGAGGCACCAGGCTCACTCCTTATTTCTCCTGTGTAGTTGCACAGTGAATAGAATTGAAAGTTGTTACCTAAGAGAACAGTCCTTACCTTAGACAGCGCTGCCAGCTCACCAGCAAGTTAGCACACACCCCTCAGAAGCTGTCCCAGCGAGCCAATGCGTGTGACGACACTTCACAGAGCAAGTACTACATACTAAATAAAGCGAAACTGAGCACGGCGTGAGGATGGGCCCCCTTTAAATCAAGTAGTCTGGAAGAGCTCTCTCAGGAGATGGTAACGGGCACCAAGAAATCAGTGTGAACACAAACAAGCCGTTCTAGGCACGTGGCACAGCTGGCACAACAGCGAGTAACTGGGATGCTAAGTAGAAAGACTGTATCTCTGTTGCATGTCCAGGGAGCCCTCCGCAAGCCAATGGACACGTGGGTGGGGACGCTGAGCAGAGCAGGCAGCGGCTAAGGTTGGCCCATGGCCCATGGCCCGTGGCCTGTGGATGTGACATTGGGTGAGGTTGTTTTTGGTGAGCAAAGAGAGGGAAGCAGGGAAGCAGAGCTCCTTCATCCCAACGCTGGCAACGAGGAAAGAGGCGCCTCTGATGATGAGCTTTGAGGGAGTTCTTAAACTTTCCCAGATCCTAGCATTAGGATATGAGTCAGAGGCTTTCAGAGACCTTTGACACTCTTACTTATCGCTGTTTAAAAACCTTTCCCCCACATCTGCAGTGTCTTCAAGGAAAAGACATTCCTCTGTGCCATCCTGTTACTGCTTTGGCCTGTCACAGAGAGAGCTGGAAGATCACTTTATTTAATAATTTCTCATTGCTATTCCTTTAAGATACAAAATAGTCTCAATCTCTCTCTCTGTCTCTGTCTCTCTGTCTCTCTGTCTCTCTGTGTGTGTCTCTCTCTGTCTCTCTGTCTCTCTCTGTCTCTCTCTGTCTCTCTCTCTCTCTCTCTCTCTCTCTCTCTCTCTCTCTCTCTCTCTCCCTATCTCGCTATCTCCCTTTCCAACAGGTTGAGTGTGTTGTGATTATGTTTACTACCCAGGGCTTCTTCTCATCCCCTCCTTTCACTCTGAACAAACTCCTTCAGACGTAGTCCCTCAGTGGCTGTGCCATTAGCGACAATGACATTCCTTTCTCTAGCAACCATCAATGTCATATGCTCCTCAGGAAGGAATGGAGACTTAGTGGGCAGCTTGTCTATCAGTAGTGGAAGATTGGAGGGCCCAGTTCTGGACAGATGTCCATAGCTGCTATGTGTTCATGGTTGACACAGCAATGTCCTATCTGGCTTTTCATGTTACTCTACCCTATCCTCTGGCTCTTCAGTTCTTTCTTCAGTGGTGTTCACTGAGCCTAGTATGTGAGTGGTGGGTGTGGGGGTGCGGTGGATGCTGATAGAGATGGGTTGTAGAATGTGGAACATTCATCAGTCTCTTATTCTTAGCATGTCGACCAGGTTTGAGTCTCTGCACCAACCATCCTCTGCAGAAAGGGAAAGGGCTTCTTCAGACTGAGAACTGTGCTGGTCTGTGAGGGTAAACATAAATATTTAGAAGGCAGCTTAACAGCAAAGCAGTTGGTTGCCTCTAAGTGGTGCCACTATTGTACCAGTGGGCATACTTTGCCCAGTGGGTAAGTATTGTAGCATTTGTATTCTTTTTTTGTAATTGATAAATAAAATCATTCATATGACATCTAAATTGCTGTCCCATCCTGTGCATCCTCCCATTCCTCCCTCCCTCCCGCTTTCACCCCATTCCCTTTCCCTATGACAGTGACTGAGGGGGACCTCCTCCCCTGAATATGATGCTAGGGTATCAAATCTCTTCTTGGTAGTCTGCTATCCCTTCCTCGGAGTGCCATTGGGCCTCCCCATCAAGGGGACATGGCCAAATATGGGGCACCAGAGTTCATGTAAAAGTCAGTCCCCACTCTCCACTTAACTGTGGAGACTGTCCTGTCCCTTGCCTAGATCTAGGTAGGGATTTGATGGTGAGTGCACATATTGTCCTTGGTTGGTGTCATGGTTTGAGCAGAACCCTTGGGCTGAGATCTTCCCATCAAGATATTCTTCTTATAGGTCTCTAGGGCCCTCTGGATCCTTCTATTTCCCCATTCTCCCATACATCTCTCACCTAGAGTCCCAATAGGATGTCCTCCCCTCTGTCCCACTTTCCTGGTAAGTGAAGAATTTCATGGGACATGCCCCTTGCACTAGTGTCCTTTATAAATGAGTATATACCATTTGAGTCTCTCTGCTTCTGGGTTAGCTCACTTATTATGATCATTTATAATTCAATCCATTTGTCCACAAATTTTGGAAATTCCTTGTTTTTAATAGCTGAGTAGTAGTCCATAGTGTAAACATACCACAGCTTCTTTAGCATTTGTATTCTTTAACTAGGCAAGATCCCGGATTAGTTTTCTGCCTCCCCCTCCCCTCCACCAGCTCACCCACTACTAGGCATGAGATCTTTGGCACCATGAACGCCAGCCAGTAGTGGCTCTCCAGATCTGTTCCTTCTCGGTTTTCTGTGACCTATAACCAAAGAGTGTGGTGTCAAAATAGAATCTGAACTCCAATATAGTTTCCTCCAGTTTCATCTCAATGATACACCAAACTACAGGACTGTAATTAATTTTAATTCTCAGTCTTTCCAGTAACATAAGTTTATATAGAAACAAAACACATACAAGAAATAAGAAAAATGAGTCTTGCTCACATCTCATTGGAATCACTACTTGTATTGAAAACACAGTTTAAGGTCATTATGATTAACTTGAGGGTACAAAAGCTGTTTGCAGAATGAGTTTGATGTGATTAGGAAATGGAAACACATGGTCTAAGTGATGTCTCTTTTATTCTGAGAAGGCTCCATTGAAGCTAATACTTGGCCTTTGAGTCCACTCTATGCGTTCAACGGGGCTGCTTTCAGGTGCACAGTGTGTTCTCACCGTTCTTTTGGAAGCCTGGTGTTTTGTACTACCACAACACCGCCCTTTAATACAAAAGGCTCTGTGTTGAATCTTAAGAAGTTCTGCATCAATAGTTTGATTTTTAAATTAAGCTGCAGTATGTCCTAATGCATCATACTGGAGTTACTAAGGTAGTACATTGTTGTTGTTATTATTATTATTATTATTATTATTATTATTATTATTATTATTATTATTAATCATTACCCAAGTATTTAACAGTTACTAGTGAGCATTCTGCATTGTGCTTAGACAGGCACGATTGATGCCCTCATTGTAGAAGACAGTTGGCTATTGATCTGGGTAGGCGGTGCTGTGACAACTCTGTGCAGGGACTTCCAATGACGTGCATCCTATTCTGTTCTGTTCCTTCTTCCCCTCCCTCCCTCCCTCACCCTCCCTCCTTTTCTCCCTCCCTCCCTTCCTACCTTTCCTTCCTTCACCCCAGTAGTCTCACCTTCTGGATGCTTTGTACTGTTTACATCACTGTGTAATGATCATTAAACAGATTTATATGTAGGATTCTGGATCACAGACTGCCAACAGTTAAGTGCATGGAATGACTAGGTGGCTAAAGTTAAAAATAACTTCTGAGGCACTTCTTTGAAGATTTAGTATGCCTCCATTGCAAAATAGTATATATTCATTAATAAATGTCTTTAATTAATAAATATGAAAAGAGGTTTCAAAAATTAAAATCTTCTCCAGAAATACCATTTATAGAAAAACACCTCTGTGAGCTGGGTGCGCTGCTACAAGTCTGTAATATTAGAACACAGAAGATAGAAATAGGAGGGCCCAGCGTTCAAGACCAGCCTCTGTGTAATAGCAGTTTTTAGATTACTGGGCTAGCCTGGGCTACTTGATGTTGGTTTGTAACTGAGGGCTAAACAGAGCACACCTCCTTCTGCCTTATAGACATCAGCAAGCGCCTCTCGAGGGTGTCTTCCAGCCTGTGGCAAGTTCCCAGGACAAAGGTGCTTCTGGAAAGAAATGCTAAGTCCCACAGGCCAGATAGCTTTATCTCTCTCTCTCTCCCCAGGAGCCTTTCCTCACTGTTGATTCTGGGATCTCAGCACCTACAGGAGAGGTAAACAGTCCCTCTGAGTTTGTAAAACAAACTCCTGATTCTTGGAGAATGAAAGGCACCTAGGAACTTAGAGGCCTCAGGTATGGAAGGGATGGGGCTCATCCTTGGACTGTCCAGTGAACACACCTATGGTGCCCTTCTTCCATACCTCCCCCACAAACTATGGTCCTTACATATTTCCCCACAGTGTGAGACACTCTCCGCCCCCGTCTCCAAATGAAGAAACTATATCCCCTGGCTTCTCCCTTCACACCCTGCCACACTCTCTCTGCCATTAAATAAACCTTGTTGCCCTAAGGATCGCCTTCTTGCTCCCTGCCCACTACCTTACGTGATCCCTTTCACACGAGAGCCTTTCTCAAACTGCGAACCAAATAAATAAATAAATAAATAATAAAAATCCACTTTCATTTGTGGAATTATTCATTTTGATTTTACAAAACTTTCCTCTAATTATATGTGTGCTTTTATTTAATACTTTTTAAGCCCACTTGTTATCTAGGATTACTACCATAGCTAGTAGAATTTCTAAGTGTTACTAAAAGGCATACACAAAGCTTCTGACCTTCTGGCTTTGTTGTTGCATTCAGAGGCTAGGATGTTTAGTTGGCATCCACAAACCAGCAACCAAACCAGAAGTGAAGCTTGCACATCCTTCTTCCTTGAGAGGTGTTGACTTGCTAGGGACAGCCATGCCTCAGGGCCTGGGAACTCCTCTTTCCCTCCTTTCCTGTCTCTTACCTGGGTGCCTCTTCCATTGGCTATTTCCAAATCGCATCTTCCTTGGGAGGTGTTGACTTGCTAGGGGCAGACTAGGGCCTGGAAGCTCCCCTTCGGCTCTATTTTCCTGTATCTTGCCCCACGTTTCTCTTTCATTTGGATCTTCCTAAGTTGCACCCTGTGTGCTAATCCAGTGCGAAAAATTTCAAATTGATTTAAAGCACTTATGAAAAATATAGAAGTCCCAGAACATAGTAAGCAATCTTGAAGGAGAAAGAAAAAAAAAAGGTGAGGACTTCTATTATTTGACGTTAAGCTACAACATCCAAAAACTCTAAAACTGACATATGAACCAATGAAAACATCCGAGAAAGAGAAAGGAACACTCAGAAATAGAAGGCCTTTTATGTAGTATGAGGTTTTCAGTGGACAGATAAACATTCCAAGCTTTGGAGGGTATGATAAGAAACAGGTCTTTTCAATAAATAGTCTTGGAACAAATGGACATGCATATGAAAAACAAATGCACTCTTACAGTGTACACAGAGGGTAATTCAAGAGGAAACGTGGATCTAAAATATAGAAGTAAGGCTGCCATCTGCTTAGAGAGAGTGTTCCTCCCAGACATAAAATGCATTCTGTGAATTACTTCAGAATTCCTTGACTTTTGTTCCACTTTCCTTGCCCTTGATGCCTTTCAACTCATGAGGATGCCAGAGTGGCTCATGTTATGGATGGAATTTTTATTCGATGAGCAATTAATATTTCATTCTCTAAATTATACTGAAATGTATAAAATAGGTCTTACAAAAATCCAGTATTCATAAAATTCAGGGGAACGGTAATCCACAAAATGATCACTCGGTTTCTTCTGGCTGTAAATATTCTGTGCATCTGTAAAATGTTGAAGGAAGTATTGCCCCCTGGGTGAAATGTTTAAAATCTAGAAGCAGATGGCCTGGAAGCTTATCTGAGGTCACGGGGTTTCCAGACTGCTGGTCATGATTACAGGTGTGCTGTGGCCTGAGCCTTCAGGACACAGAAGGGAACAGCTGGAGGAAATATAAGCTAGCCTTGGAGCACAACTGCACAGCTCACCAGACAACAGGGGGAATCCACCTCCAGCCAGGAAGATGGGCTTGGGGGGGACTCTAACTGGTCGCTACCCAGCACAAATCACCTAGGTGCTTTGAATCAGTGGTACCTGCCAGGTATTGAAAAATAGAAAAAGAAAGAGCTTAGTGAGGAAAAAGGGTGGAAACTTATACTTTTATGTTTATCTTATATTATTTTTTTATGTTCATAGCAGTTTTATTTGTTTTTTAATTACATTTTTTATTAATTTATTCATATTACATCTCGATTGTTAGCCCTTCCCCTGTTTCCTCCCATTCTTCCCTCCCTCCCACTTCCCCCCTTCTCCCCTCCCCTATGTCTGTGATTGAGGGAGACCTCCTTCCCCTTTATATGCTCTTAGAATATCGAGTCTCTTCTTGGTAACTTGCTATCCTTCCTCTGAGTGCCACCAGCCAGGCCTCCCCATCCAGGGGACGACGTGGTCAGAAAAGGGAACTCACCAGAGTTCGTGTGAGAGTCAGATCTCACTCTCCACTCAATGAAGGATACGTACCATGAAAAACTTTACTTACCAAGAAAGTGGGTCAGAGGAGAGGACATCCTATTGAGACTTTAGGCGAGAATAGCATGGAAGAATGGGGAAATAGTAGGACCCACAGGGTCCTGGAAACCTACAAGAAGAACTTTATGACAGGCAGATCTGGGTCCTAGGATCCTCCTCAAACTAAGGCACAAGCCAAGGAGAATATAAGCAGTAAACTTCGAACCCCTACCCAGACCTAGCCGACGAACATGATATATTATTTTATATAAGTTTATTTTCTATGTAAAAATATTCACTGTACAAGATAATGAGTCTTATTATGGCGTTGTGTGTGTGTGTGTGTGGGTGTGGGTGTGTGGGTGTGTGTGTGCGCACATGTCTATATTTCTTCACAGAAGGTCCACTGTTTGTTGTTGTTGTTGCTGTTGTGATTGACAAGGTCTCTCATCTGAAACTCCCCAGGAGAATGGTTTCCAGGGAGCCCCAGTGACCTGCCAGTCTTTGTCTCCCGGGTGCTGAGACCATAAGCACAGGCCATCCATTGTGCACAACATGTTTTAGCGTAGGTTTCAGGACTGAACTCTAGCTGACATTTTGCCTCTTTGGTACCTGAAATAATTCATTAGGTTATTGCCTGGCAACTTTAAGCACTATTGCATGGCAAGAAAAAAAGATGAGAAGCTGCATCTCATTTAATCTTTACAGACACTTTCTGAGGTTAGAACTGTTAAATTTACCTGTCTTCCTGGTGAGCATTTTGAGTCTTTGAGCCTTTGCATCACAGAACTGAGGTCTCAGCAGAAGTCAGACCTGAGCCACGTTCCCACTAGGCCATCTGTATTTTCACATTGGGTCCTTAAAACAATTCTGATTCTTTATTTCACATAATTGATCATTTTCTGTATTAAGAATTCTCATTTTTCAACTAGTGTACGTTAAACAGTGAGCCACACAACTTGTGCAGTCCTGTATTTGTGTAACTTTCGGATGTTAGTTCACACTTCAGAATTTACTTTAGCTGACTTTGACACAGTTTTATTGTTCTTTTGGGGGGCAAATGAGGACTTAAGTGTGTCACGTAAATATGCTATTACTGAATTAACCCCCACTCCCAGCTCACCATTGTTAATGTTTATTATTTTGTCACGTTAGCACCGTGCTTTGTTATGTTTTGAGTGTTTTCCTGGCATCACTATTTGTATATATTTATCCATCCAAATGTTTGTTTCAATTACTAAGTACAGACCAACATTGGAACACTTCAGTATAGCACAACAGACGATGGCACCAGGAAGGCCATGTTCCATTCACTGTAGCTGCTAGAGGACAGAAAGGTTGGTGGACAGAAACTCAGGAATAGTTTGGGAATCCGTAAAAGCTTGGTTTACCCTGCCTTACAGAAGCTTCTCAGCCTCATGAAGTCCCATTTATTAGTTGTTGACATTAAGGCCTGGGCTGTTGGTGTACTGTTCAGGAAGTTGTCTCCTGTGCCAATATGTCCCAGGCTCTTCCCCACTTTTTCCTCTAACTGAATTAATGTCTCTGGTTTTAAGTTGAGGTCTTTAATCCGCTTGGACTTGAGTTTTGTGCATGGTGACAAATAAGGGTCTAATTGCATTTTTCTACATGTAGACATCCAGTTAGACCAGCACCATTTGTTGAAGATGCTATCATTTTTCCATTGAATAGATTTGGCTTCTTTGTCAAAAATCAAGTGAGCAAGACAGTATATACTCACTTATATCAAAACACTTAGTCCAAAGTATACGTACCATGAAAAACTTTACTTACTGAGAAAGTGAGTCAGAGGAGAGGACATCCTATTGAGACTTTAGGCGAGAGTTACCATGGAAGAATGGGGAAATAGTAGGACCCACAGGGTCCTGGAAACATACAGGAAGAACTTTATGACAAGCAGTGGGTTCTGGGGTCCTCCTCAAACTAAGGCACCAGCCAAGGAGAATATAGGCAGTAAACTTCAAACCCCTACCAAGACCTAGCCAATGAACAGGATATTCTCCACCATTGAGTGGAGAGTGAGATCTGACTCTCACATGAACTCTGCTAGCTCCTTTTCTGACCATGTCCCCTGGATGAGGAGGCCTGGCGGCACTCAGAGGAAGGATAGCAAGTTACCAAGAAGAGACTCGATAATCTTAGAGCATATATAGGGGGAGGAGGTCTCCCTCAATCACAGACATAGGGAAGGGGAGAAGGGGGGAAGTGGGAGGGAGGGAAGAATGGGAAGAAACAGGGGAAGGGCTAACAATCAAGATGTAATATGAATAAATTAATTAAAAAATTGTAAAAAAAAAAAAAGCTTGGCTTACCACATTTTCCTTCTAAACTTAGTGTGGAAAAATCCTGTGTGATAGCTTATGTGATTAAGCCTTTTACACAGCTGCCTTATTGTTTTTCTTATGAATGACTTTGTGAGAATTCCTCAGTATGGACTTCTAAATAATGCTTATATTTTAATGTTGCCAGTATTTACCCTGCCAACCCAATATCTGAAGTTACTATATTAGATCAATGGCAAATGTATTGGATAACAACAAATATAAGTAAACCCTGAGATTATACTGATGTGAAAGTGATATTGCTGCTTCCATCTTCTAACTTAAAAAGTTAAGGAAATTAAAAAATAATTAGATACTGAGTGACTAGAATTTGCTTTGAGGTTAATAAGGTGAATCTGAGGTGTTCTAGTTTGACCTTTCCATGACCTCAAAAAGGTAAGGAGTTCTACTCACTGGACTGTTTGCACCCAGGCCCTGTGGCAAAGTGGGGTTTTCCTACAGGGGTCCCTTATGCTGACTAACACGTGCTTTTGAGCCATTTCACTATAAGTGTAATTATGAAACCACTTTAAAATGATAATGACATTGGATATCAGAAGTAGATATTACTTATATTATAATAAGTTTATAATTTTATTATAGCATCTTAAATGTTTTATCATTCTAAATTTCTAGTAATCCAATTTGAAGAGAAACACAATCCTTATACCTAACAAATTAAAGTTAGAAGGGACCTAAGATTTTTTAATTTATTTTTTAAAATATACTTTATTGAATAAAAGAATATTGGTCTTGACCTAACAGAAAGATTGTTCCATATGAGTTTCATTCAAACAATTTTATGCAGAATTATATAATATCAGGAACAATATTTTGTCTATTAATATAAACATTCTCTAACTACAATAAGAAAATATTATTTAGTATTATACTTAGAATATGCTCAAACTTATAGCGTTTTCAAAAATACTTAAAATAACCATTGGCATTAACATGTCCTAGGTGTAAATACTGATAGATTTATGTGTGTTAATACCTTTATATGTTAATTACAAGTAAACTTTAACATAAATGATTCTAAATAAAGCTAAGTTTTCTTGGGGCAGATTGGTTTATGTTTAGAACTTATTCAATGACATAAATGTATGATTTCATGCAACATTTTGGTCCATACAGATACTGCAATGCTTTAAAACAAGCTTGCTAGAGTTGAGTTAAGATGAAGTTTGTAGATTAGTTTTAAATCTACTTATGTACAAGAGACATGTTAGTGTTTCCGAGATTAAAGAGCACACATGTTCATGGCCTTTTCATTTTAGGGGCACATCAAACCTGAATTCACCTTCATGAGAGCTGCACAACACAGAGCAGGTGGAACGCTCTGTGGCTCTTTCTGCGTTGACTCACATCTTCCTTGGTTAGCTCTACAGTGTTGACCTAGATACTCCCTTCTGACTCTGAGTTCACACTTCACTGTGTTCTTCCTAAAGTTACATTTGCATGGAAACTTTAAACCATTTTCATTTTCTAGTTGATAGATCTTCAAATGTCTGACAGCATCTCAGGCTGTAAGATGGAAATGCAGACACAGCTGCCCGTTTATTCCCGTTCTGTCACGTGTCTCTATAGGAATTCTCACTAGCATGTGCCTTAGACATCTGTGCTTTACCTTACCCCGTCCGCCCTATCACTACTACTTACCACCTCCAGACTATGCACATTTTTTATTCATCTGTCATGGCAGTCTTTACCAAAATGCTCCATGCACCACAGGAAAAGATAAAGGCTTTGAAACTTTGAAACATAAAGTCTAAAGTCAACATTCACGTTTTTCTGCACATTCCTCATGAAAATTCATACAATATGTTCTGATCACGGTTATCCCTCTGCCATCATACTGGATTTTCCTACCTCCCATCCATTAAACTCCAAGCCTTTCTTGCTCTTACATGAGGAAAACAGAGAGAGAGAGACAGACAGACAGACAGACACACACACACACACAGAAAGACAGAGACACAGAGACAGACAGAGACAGAGAGAGATGAAGATACTGTAAAAGAAACACATACACACTAATACACAGAAATATTAAAACACAGAATTAGAAATTTTAATATACAGACAAGACATCAATACAATAAAAACAATGTCCAAAACAAAGCAATATAAGACAAAAGTCTACAAGGACACCACTGAGTTCATTCCATGCTGGCTTCTTCTGCTGGACATGGGGACAACCCTTAAGTATGGCTTATACACCCAGTAGGACTCCATTGGAGAAAGTTAAGTTTTCCCTTTCCAAGCTGTTGCCAGGAGACAGGATCGTGCTTAAGGATGGATGATGATGGCCATTTCTCCCTCTAAGCACTGGGACCCTCTCTGTCTTGAACATGTGTAAGCCTCATGTGTGCTGCCATAGTCTCTGAGTTCATGAGTTTGTCAGTCCTGTTGTGTCTGGAAGATATGGTTTCTTGGTGTCTTCTATCTCTTCTAGCTCTTAAAATTGTTCTGTCCCCTCTTCTGCAAAGTTTCCTGAGCCCAGAGGAAGGGGCTTGATGGAGGCATCCCTTCCAGGACTGGGTGTTCCCTCACTCTCTGTACATAGCTGTGGAATTTGGTATTGCTATCCATCTACTGCAGGAGGAAGCATCTCTGACAATGGCAGAGTTGCTTTCCCAAAGAAATCTGTGAGATAGCGCTCTCTGGCTTGTTTTATAGTCTTTGTAGTAACAGAATTTACATTTAAAATATCTATGTGCTTGCTATCAATGACACGTCAAATTTGATACCTAGAGTATTTATACTTTATGACGCATGGACTTTAAGGGTGTTTTCCTAGGATGAATCACTTTATTTTCAGTGAATCCCACTAGTCAGCTCAGTTTTTATGTCGCGCTGAGACTTTCATTTTTCTTAACTCATTATTTCCACATAAAAAGAACACATGCTTCCTAGCTATATTAGTTATTATTAATAAAGTACTCTTGAGTTTTGTGTTCGGAGCCACACCTAGTTAAATTAGTACTCTAATAAACTTTAAGGGGAAGTTCAGGAAAATTCTTTAAGGCTGTAATCCTAAGTCTGTGAGTAAATATAGACCCTCTTTAGTTTCAATATGCATTTGTGAAGTGATATTGGTTTGTATTCTCTCTTAAAATCTGTTTCTAGCATTTGTTTTCACAAGTCTTCCTTGTACACAGATAAACCGATCTGGAAGGACACTGTTCCCAAAGAGAAATATCGAGTATGTTGCTGTCCTAAGTCTTGTGTGTAATATCCAAACTCCTTACAAGTGGCTTGTGCACTCTCCTACAACTGCCTCCAACGTGGCATTTCACACTGACTGTTAAATGAACCTCCTATTATCTCCCTTTCTGGAATAGTTCAAAGTGCAGTTTTGTCCCCTTCTGACGAGCCTTTCACGTGACATCATCGGTTTTCTTTGTGGTCTTTTTCCTGTTAACCTCTATGGCTTCCCACTGCACACACAGTTTAGCAATTAGTTTTTGCACAGTTGCGAAATTTTCACATGCAGAATAAAAAACCAGGGATGAATGATGTTTTTTTAGGAACTTTATGAATTTAACTTCCAAGGTGGTTAACAGGCATCCAGACATCCATCTTCACATATTAGAGAGATTCAAAAAGTAAAGTTCTAAGAGTTAAATAAAATTGACCCTCAAATCTGAACTTTTTTTTTTTTTAATGAACAAGTAGTTAGTTACTGACCACTTTTTACAATTAGACGATAGCTGGGATTTCTCGTTCGGCCACCAGACACAGAGGCGTTATCAGGTGAAGAATGCAGCTCACCAGACACAGGAAACTGTAGCTGAGGCAGTGATTTATCGTGTCCCATGAAAACAAGCTCTGTCTCCTTGTCACGTGTTATGTTCCAAAAAGAGTGTTAATGAGTATTGGAAAAGTATGACTTAGTAAGGTGTCTTGTTCCCTTGTTGTTGTGGTGGTGGTGGTGGTGGTGGTGGTGTCATGAAATATCTGAAGTAGAGTAATGTGTAAAGAAATGTGTTTCCATCACATTCCTGCAGGGCAAAGAGCTTGGTTTCCCATTAGGGCCTCAAGCCTTATCAGCTCTTAGAGAAAGGTGAAAGGGTAAAAGGAGTCTGTGTGTGGAAGGAGCAGCTGTGCTCAGAGGACGTTGACCTCCTTGAGAGCCACCCATTCTTATGCTAAAGAATTCAATTGCAAGGGCTCTAACTTTGCCTCCACCCCACCCTCTTGTCCTCAGCCCAGTCTCTACTGAGAGTCTGCTCTTTTGTTTGTTTTCTTGTTTGTTTTGGTTTGGTTTGCTGACAGGGTTTCTGTGTAGCTCTGGCTGTCCTGGAATTCACTCTGTAGACCAGGCTGGCCCTGAGCTCACAGCCATTCATCTGCCTCTACCTCCAGGGATTAAAGGTGTACACCACCACCACAGCCCTGGTAAAGAAAGTCTACACTTCTTAGAGTTCCTAGGACCTAATCACTGTTGCCAGGTCCCTCTCTTGATGGTCCTAACTTGAAAGTCCTAACACCTTTTATTACTGTTCTATTAGAGACCAAATTTTCAACAGTTGAAGCTTTGAGGTGGAAAACGCTCAAACTACAGAGCGTGTACGAGGATAACAAAGTGGTAACTTTTCAAATTCACCGCACTGGCGTTTTGTACCATGTAGTTCCTTACTGTGAGTGTCCACTCTGGGCCCCTGCAGCTTCCGTGGAAGGATCCTTGATCTCTCTTCCCACTAGATGCCAATAGCATCCCTTCCTGCAAGCGGCTGCATTTGAAAACCCTTCTAGATATTGTTCTCTGGTGCAAGTCCCCATTAAGCAGTGAACTGGAAGGAAATGTGATCAGGAAAACACCAGATACCGATAGTGTTGTGACTCTGCTTCCTTGTCTGCCTACCTGTGATGTCATTGCCCACCTCCCACTGGGCGTGGCCCTACCTAAGATTATAAAAGGACACACCCACCTGATCCCTCTCTCTCTTACCTCCGAGGCCACCCATCTCTGTCTCTCTCTGGGGTACCCCCCCCCTTTCCTTCTCTCCCCATGCTCATTTAATAAACGTTTCCATATAATATCTGTTGCCTGGCATTTTATTTTTTAAATTTCATTAAATATAGTAATTGAGAAATTTCTTAACATTTGCTATATGTTACTGGACCATAGCAATAGATCAAGCCAACTCTAATTAAGTTGTAAAAGGAGCACATTTTATATCTCCATGTTAGAACCCTCATTCTGACAGATGGTTCCTTAGCTATACCCGAGCGGAAGCAATACCTTCACAGTGGTAGAGCTTAGATGCTACGCCACAAAGCAAGGATCCAGGCACAGCTCTGGTGTTCCAGGCTTGGTTTAAGCCATTACTCAAGCAAAAGGGATTCCGGGAAGCAGGAAAGAGCATGTCCTGTTTTCATCCCTCACCCCTGCCCCAAACTGAAGGCTCAGGGTTGTTCCTAGGACTTTGACACAAGCTACTGATCTGGGTCTCCGGCACCTGCTTCTGTGAGACAGTCTCACTGTGCTGCCTAATTTGACTTTAGATGCAGCATCCTCCCGCCAAGAGCCCCGCCCTCTCTCCCTCCCACCCTCTCTCCCTCTCTCCTTCTCCCTTCCTGTCTCCATCTCCCCCTCTTTCTCTCCCTCTCTCCCTCTCTCTTTCCCTCCCTGCCCCCCAACACCCCCCACCCTCCACCCCCACCCCCTCCACCAACACACACGCACACACACACAGTGAAAGCCTCAGCATATGATGGTCCTTCTGATCCTTGCTCATAGGCAGACTCTATTGTCTGTCCCCCTTACAACTTGTCTGTGAGTCTTGACCGAGCCTTGTGAGGAACAGCAATGGTCTCGGGGCTTGCCCCCTCACAGATTGAATCTGAATGGGTGTGGGAGGTAGACTGAACAAATCAGTTAAGGTTAGAATGTTAAAGTAGGTCAGAAGCACTGACAATGCAGCTTTGGTCAAATCGGCTTTGTGGTTCTTGTAACCCAGGCTGCAGCTGTGTTGTGAGGCCTACAGTGGGCCTCAGGACTTCAGACCCACCCACCAAGCCCACCCTCGTCTGACTGAGATGAAGCCCCATGTCTCTTTCAGTGAGGCAGGGAAGGAGGGGTCAGCCATGAAGCCTCCAACCAGAGCCAGAGCAGGACTGGAAGACTCCAGATCTCCACATCTGGCTCAGGCTTTTCTGCTCTGCTCTGTCTCTTACTCCCAAAAGAAACCTGTTTGCCTGCATACCAGAAATTTACCCCCCAGTCCTGAATACCCTTATTTCTGGCTTGTTCTTTTGCCTGAGTTTTTTGGCCTTAACTGGAATGAAAGTATCTTCCGCTGCAGCATCAGATTTTTTTTTTCTTGTAGCCCTAGCTTCACCCGAAGCCTGCCTCCTGCTCAGGGCTGCCCATAACTCATTTATTATGTGCCGATCTCTACTTGCTTTTATCCTTAAACCACCAAATATGGCATGATTAACTAATAGTTTTGAATACTTACTAATTTGGCCCTTTGTAATATGTAGCTTATGACTTTGTTTAGAGTAATGACTAATATAGTATTGTATGTATGTCTTTCTATCCACTGGGGCTAAATAGTAAATTCCAGAAAGAAATGTCTTTTCTGCTTCTTATATCTCATCCAGCATATTAGCATATTTGTATTCATGGGTAGCCAGGCCTTAATCCTAGTCCAGTGCGATTTGAATGTCAAGCCAGAAGTGGCGAGTAGGAGTCCATGCACGCACACCCTGCCCTCAGGTGGAAGGTTGAGTAGAAGCTCTGCATCACCAGCGAAGACAGCTTCACTGTGTCACATGAGATACTTTCATTTGAAATGCCTCGATTTTATAAGAGGAAATCCACTAAGCTGACCGTGAGAGATACTGAATAGAGGCTCTATAAACGTCATTTTGGATATGATGTGTGTCGACTTGCCTCGCAGGCCATTCAAACGGTAGTTAATGTGAATGCTGTCAAAGCGATATATGGCACATATCATAAATATCTGCACGTAGGATTCTAACTGACCTTGATTTTTTTTTTTAATCACACGCTTAGGTACCTCTTGCCCTTGCACAGATGAACGTTTGAAAGTGGCCTCGTCCAACACCTGCAAACATGGAGACCTCCTCGATGCTCTCCTCCCTAAATGATGAGTGCAGGTCTGACAACTACATCGAGCCGCACTACAAGGAGTGGTACCGCGTGGCGGTTGACGCTCTCATCGAGCACGGCTTGGAAGCCTATCAAGAGTTCCTCGCCAAGGAGCGAGTGTCAGACTTTCTGGCTGAGGAAGAAATTAACTATATTCTGAAAAATGTCCAGAAGTTTGCCCAAAATACAGAACGTGGTTCCGATAATCCTTGTGACGACGGCTCATCTTCAGGAACTTACTGGCCCATGCAGTCTGATGTGGAGGCTCCAAATCTTGATTTGGGATGGCCGTACGTGATGCCTGGCCTCTTAGGCAGTACCCACATAGACCTCCTTTTTCATCCACCGAGAGCACAGCTACTTACAATAAAGGAAACTATTCGGAAGATGATAAAAGAAGCAAGAAAGGTAGCGGTATATCTGTTTTGAAATGAAAATTATGAAATGCAGGCATGTCGTGTATGATGAACACATATGCTAATTTTAAAATCTCAGGGTATGGATCATGTCTGTTATTTTTGGGAAAATATACATATAGACATATATAGGAAGCTCTCTTAAGATGTGTGTGTGTGTGTGTGTGTGTGTGTGTGTGTGTGTGTATGAATGCACACACATGTGCAAATGTATGCGATTGCTGCTAGAGACCAAAGAAGGTGTCAGAGCCCCTGGAGCTAGATTTACAGGCGGTTGTAAGCTTCTCAGCCTGGCTACTAGGAACTGAACTTGGGTCCTCTGAAAGAGCAGCAAATGTGCTTAACTTCAGCCATTTCTCCAGCCCCTACACTCACCGTATCTTATGTGTATCTGAGAAAAGCAAAAGGTGCCCGCTGAAATTTCTTTTCCTCATACTGGACCCAAGAAACTTTTTTTTAATTTTATTTTTTAATTTTATTTTATTAATTTATTCTTATTACATCTCAATGGTTATCCCATCCCTTGTATCCTCCCATTCCTCCCTCCCTCCCATTTTCCCCTTACTCCCCTCCCCTATGACTGTGACTGAGGGGGACTTCCTCCCCATGTATATGCTCATAGGGAATCAAGTCTCTTCTTGGTAGCCAAGAAACTTTTTGTCCCTGAGATAAAGGTACATGGACTGGAATACAATGGCTTTTGACTATTCATATGTTTAAAGCACTTAAAGTTTTCTTACTCTTTTCAGTGTGTGTGTGTGTGTGTGTGTGTGTGTGTGTGTGTGTGTGTGTGTGAATCTTTGCTATAGAACTATAAACAAACTCTTGCTGTCAGAATCGTTCATACTATTATTTCATAACCTAGAGTCCTAGTTAGCTTTTTTCTGAATTATACATTAATATGTAAAATCAGCATTATGACTTTTTAAAAAGCAAAGTTCTGAAGTACTTAGCATGTTGAGGCCTTGTACTCTTCATCAAGTACTTGTATTGCTTTTTGGATCTTACAAAACTTGTAGAATTCAGATAAAAATGTTAAAATATCCTTTTAATCAATGCAAATCATTACAAGTTTTTTGAGTGTTTCATCTGTTTGTTTACATATGCTGATGACCATGGAAGATATTTTCAAGTTTATGATGACTTTTCTCATATTTAAAATACCTGGGCCAGACTGGGCATGGCAGTACATGTTTGTAATCTCATGATTCACCATCTGGGCATGGCAGTACATGTCTGTAATCTTATGATTCACAGTCTGGGCATGGAGGCACATGCCTGTAATATCATGATTCAAGAGACAGAGTCAGCAAGATCTTGAGCCATATTTTGGGACCATCTTGGTCTATATAATGAATTCTAGACCAGAAAAAGTTAGTAAAACACTGACATGATGATTTTTAAAAAAAAGAAAAAAATAGACAAAAATATGATTTATTAATAAAGTATTTATTAGGCCCACCCTGTATAATAGAGAAATTTAAGACAGAAAGGGGCTGAGGAAGTACGTAAAATGTGTCATCATTCATTTTTCATGTCAACATGACACAAAAGGACTTGAAAAACATAGTTTTATAAAGTGAAAAAATATATATAAGGATCTCAGAGTCCTTAGTGACATTACAGCTTGCAAGACCTGAAAGCTGAAGACCTGAAAGTCACACAAGGGAGACACAGTGTTCTTATGCTGGTGTTGGATGTTCTGATTTTTGTCCATACAATCAAAATGACATAAAATCAAATGGCATTTCATCATATTATATATATGCCAACTTAAAGAGAATTATTTGGTCTCACAACTTACCTTGCAGGTAAGCGTAAGCCACAGGTGGTATTGTCTCAGGAGGTCAAATGTCCTAGTCTCTCTTCAGATGCAGGGCCTACCGAGGTCTAGCTGGCTGTACGCACAAGGCTTGGTGCACTGGGGCTGCTGCATCTCACGGATTTTAAATTCTCTCTCAGACATCACTCCGCTTATTGCCAGATTTTTAAAAGAACCCAGTACTCTGGGAAATTTTGTAGCATCTCATTTTTTAAAATTCACATTTTACTCTATGACTAGCCAAGGTGCTCTTACAAATTTCAGTATAAGAGCAATTATCAGTCACATACAGCATCACACACACACACACACACACACACACACACACACACACACACACATTACCCCCGTATTTCAGATATGGAACAGGGGTACTTGAGATTAGCTTGGGCTCTCGTAGTTTGCTACTGTCTCCAAAGGCCAAGTTAGTTTAACTGTAAAACATGGAAGAAAACATTATCAAAGCTTGCACGTGGATTTTTAGATATGAAAACCGGTTCTCTTGCCTGTCGTCTGTACAATAGAAAACCATGCTCTGTTCTCATCCTTTAGTCCCAGGGAAGCCTGCTAATCGATGGTAAACTTTATGGTTTGGATTTTTTTTTTCAGAGGATTAATTTATCTTATTTGTAACTCACCATATTGTCTTAACACTTCATTGCATTGGGATGATCTTTTCTCATAGTGTTTTGAATAAAATAGGTTTAAGTGAGTAGAAACAAATGCCTTGCTTCAGAGCTTCTCAGGAGAGTCTTCTGGTAATCAGCCTTGTAAAATTTTAGAGAAATACAATGCTAAATGAATAAGCCTGGGACAAGGGACAGCTCAGCTAGGATGTGGTCCCAAAGTTAGTTAAATTCTTGTTTACTAATCCACCAGCATCTAAGCTAAGACATTCAGGGAAATAAGTGCCTTGTTATGCAGAAATCTTACACTCAGGGAAAGAGTGTAAATCGTGCTGCTGCAGTGTCCAGACAGCTGAGGTCTTTTTTGGACACCAAGCTCACCTTCCCGTTCTTGGGCAAAGGGATGACATTTCCACTGTATCTTGTCTGTCTTTACTCACAATAAATGTGTGTCTCTCTGTGTGTACTACAAACGTACACACCCCTTTCAGTGTTAGGCTAGTTTTCCAGTTGTTTTGTGCTTGGGATTGAAGCCAGGGTCTCACATGCACTGAGAATTCACCCTCTGCCATTGAACTATTGATCCCCGCCCCTGAGGGCTTTGGAACGATGCTATTAAACTTTTCCTCCTAGCTTGTTATACAACCTATGAATCACTTTTGCTTTTCTAACTAGAATACTATTTTATAGCATTTAGTTATTATCTAGGTTTTAATTTTTATCCATATCTTTTTTTTTTAACCAGTTCTTGCTTAGAAGTTATTCTGTGCCCTCCACTTTATTTTACATATTTGCTCATTTTGTTCTCTTTTGAATTTTCACTTTGGAAAAGCCAATGATAGCAGCTCTCATGTATGTTCTCTACAGCAATGTATCTCAACTTCTTAACCCCCTTCCATGTTGCTCTGTGCTGTTGCCATAGTTACGTTTGGATTGGCTTCATATACTCCGATACTGTCCAGTGTGACTTTTCCCAGGCAACTATTAACATCTCAAGAGGCGTTTCCAGGATTACATATGCATATATGCTAATTACTGGGAGCTCCTCTTATGAAACACTTCTACTGATTACTTTTAAAAAGTTGTCTTTCACAGCAGTCTGTTTCCTAGTTCTGTGGCCCGCATTCAGTGGGCTGCGGCATCTGATCGTATTGGACTAAGTGTTCAGCATGCTGTTTGCCTCTCATGCTCTCACACAGCTTATTTTGTGAGGTGGAAATCTTACTCCTAGGATTATGAATCGGGAAGACACGTGAGCAGAAGTGTAGTCTGAGGCAGGGTGGAGTCGTTTCTGCAGCACCACATGCCCGAGGTTCAGGTCCCAGCTCCACCCTGAGTCACTGTTCCTGGGAGTGTTTGTTTGGCCTGGTTAGTTGCTAATGGTGCAGAAGAATATTGCCCATCAGTGCGCCCCACAGATACCAAGGGGAAGGCGAGCAGGCAATGGCACTTTTCCTGGGAATTAGGCGATTATATAAAATCAGTGCTAAATTAGACAGTTGGTCACAAGGAACCTGCACTAACCAGTTCTGACATTGTACCTTTTCAGCATCAGTATCTTCATTATTTCATGAGGAATGTGAAGCAAAATCTTGTTGGTGCATTTTTTTTTCAGGTCCACCATCTCATTCTAAACTTCTGACAGTTCTCATCAACACCAGGTTATTATAATGCACTATTCTCCTGACTGAGTTAATGTCTGATGTGAGTGAGTGAGCATCATTGTGTCACAGTGCTCCTCCCCTTTGCATCACTTCACAAACATGTCCTGTCTAGCTAAGTATCTGTCAGCACCTCCATTTCCCTGGGATTGTCCCTCTCCTAATGACTTAAGTCTTCGTGAAGACTCTCCTCTCTGATCTCTGTTCCGACTCTCACTGAATCGTTTCATTGACTTTCACTCAAAAGCAGTCCCTTCCTGCAAGTACATTTCACGTCATCAGACTTAATGACGTCACACTATTCAGTGGCATTAAATTGAGTGTCTTTTCCTTGAGTGAAGTTCATTCTAAGGCAGTGCCTACTTACGTCTGAGAACGTCTGTGAGAGAAAAAGAGGAAGGGAAGGGAGAGAGATATGAAGAAGCTGAGAAGGAAAGAGAGGGCGGAGGTGGAGACAGAGTGAGGGAGATTGCAGAAGGAAGGGAGGGAGTGGGGAGAGCCAGAAGGGGACAAGAAAGAGACTTAGTGCTGACCCTGCTGTGCATGCTGCGGCTCTGTGGTATGTGGAGCCCTTGGAAGCTCCCACAGTTCAGGGGTGCAGTTTCTAACACTCAAAAACCGGTGCCTTTTTCTGTACAGACTTCAGCCATCTGACTACCGATTGCTCTAAATGGGAAACTCTTTTTATGCTAATCTCCTGGTGCTTTGCTGCAAGATAAGGGGGCCCACGCTGTTTTCAGTCACTCGCCCACGTGTGCTTCTTCCGTCACCACCAAGGCTGATCGAGTGTAGGCTGCTTTACTGACTTAAGGGAGGCGCCACTTGGAGCATGTTGACACTGCCATGGGGTGGGGTCACATTTCATTGACTGACTGCTTAGCCTTAAAGGGCAAAGTCGCCATCAGCTTTTTTTAATGGCTCTAATTTAAATAAAATATTTTTTTTTGGAAAAAAGGCATCATAGGATGGTCTTAAGGCTCAGAAACTTGGAGTCACTTAAATCTCTGGCCAGGTGCCTTTTACTTTTCCTTGCGATTGCATTTTTTTTTTTTTTTTGAGATGGGAGGACATGGTGACAGCACAACCCACAATCCAGGGGATGCTTGGGGGGCACCGTCTGCTGACTTGTTGCTTTCTGTGGACTTAGAATCCCATGTGGTGCCAAGCACTCCGCTCCCATGTACTTACATTGCATTGTTCCAGACCTGACTTTTGCCAGAAGTCACCAGCTTAGGCTTTTGACATTTGTCCTTTCAAAATGAGAATAGCCTTTAGCCAGCCTCAGTGTTTAGTAAGACAGCATTTTGCTTGAAATACCAGCTGAGGTCATTTGAGATAAGACTGTGGCTGATGTGTTTGAAGACTACATACAGCACACTGGCCATAGGGACCGTAATGGCTCACAAATGATGATCCTTCGAAGATTCACACTGGCAAAAGATTGCCTCAACATAAGAGTAATTGAGCAAAGTCTACCACGAAGATCACTTTTGATGCTCATGATATGTGTAAAGGGATTTTTCCTTTATAGAAAACTGTGTGGGTATGAAAAAAATATGATTTCTCTGGACCTGAAATGAAACAGAACTCAGAAGTGGTCGAGCAGGACAAGAAATTTTCCTTACTAGATCTTCAAAAATATATTTAAGTTTCTAGATGAAAACATACTTTTCAACAACTCTCTGAAAGCCAGCTGTATGCATCATGGATCTGTAGCCCTTGTGTGGAAACTTTCCATAGCTTTAGTTTTGTGGTAGGTCTATGGCAGAGCTACATGCCTAACCCGGACTCATATTTTTTTAATATTTATTTATTTGTATATGAGTGTTCTATCTGCATGTCCACTTGCATCAGATCACATTATAGATGGTTATGAGGCACCTTGTGGTTGCTGGGAATTGAACTCGGGACCTCTAGCAGAACAAGACAGTGTTCTTAACCACTGAGCCATCTCGCCAGCCCCCCAACCCAGACTCTTAACTTACTCTGTTACTTACAAAATGTTTAGACTTTCGAAAGGCAACAGAGTATATTATCAAGGCTACTAAAATTAGTCCTCTAGCCTAATAAATGTTTAGCTGCTATTGGGCTGGAGATAGAGTTCAGTGGTAGAAAATCTGCTTAGCTGCACGTCTGCTAAATGATCTTCCTCCAAAATTATGCTTTAATGATAGCTGCCTTATGCTTTATGGAAACAAAATGTGGAATATGTATGAAAGCAATTGTTGCGTTAGACCCTCAATGCTGATTGTACATGAGAACTGTCGTATGAGACCCTTCATGCTAATCATACATGAAAATCGTCAGTAATTCAAGTTTGGTGTTTTATTAGACAAATTCTAAAGATCATTCTTGAATTTAATTTTCAATGTATTTTCACTGAAAACTGGCAGCTTATAGAGTGGAATGTAGCTAGGGGTGAAGTACTTAGCCGAGCATATTTGAGACTCTGGATTCAACTAACACCAAAATAAATAAGCTAACTAGCTTAGAAAACATAGCTTTACAAAGACTGTTTACAGCAAATGTATGGGATCCTTTCCCTTGCTAATATTGACGCAGCACTCTATGAACACCCGTGGACTGTAGAACTGAGTGGCTCGGGGCTGCGCTACCTGACCACGGAAGGTGTTTCAATGACAGTTTTTGCTTTAGTCAGTTATTGCTGTTAAGTTATTAAAATGTCCTGTTTTACAAAATAAGCCCTAAGAAACAACTCATGTGGAGATTGCACAACATATATTATCATTGTCCTAGATTTCAAGGGACTGTTACTGACTGTGGGACAAAAATTAGTTCTTTCTATTCTTGCATCTCTGAAAGCAAGTGCCTCTAGTTTTGTGATTATTTATATTTGCTCATTTTCTTTTCTACTATAGTCCTAAAATAATGCGAGACCCTTAGTTACTTATGGATTGCGTAATGTTATTTTTCTGATGACACACCTATAATAGTTTCTTAAAATGGTAAACAGTAATTGTCATTATAAAATAACATAATAAAGATACTGAGATACAAGCCTAAGTAGCAACTACATTCTATTTGTTTATGACTGGATTTTACAAGACAAGATTTCTCTGTGTAATCGTGGCTGTCCTGGAACTTGCTTTGTAGACCAGGCTGGCCTTGAACTTAACTCAGAGAGATCTCCCTCTGCCTCCCGAGTGCTGGGCTAAATGTCATGTGCTATCTCTCCTGACTGCAACTACATTTTGTAGGAACAGATTTTAGAAGCTTTACAAAGTTAGATACCTTAATGACAATATCAATAAGAATAATTAATTAATTAATTAATTGGATGGAAAAGAAGATAGACAGACAGACAGACAGACAGACAGACAATAAGAACGAAGAGTAAGGAATGGGTAACATTCCACCAGGGAATGAAAGAACATTGACAAAGCAGAGATAACACGCCCTGCTTATAGGCATGCCCATTTAAAACATGATAAATTTGATAAGCTAAAGACCTTGTATTCACCGAGGCTTCTTCTCATCAACGGTTAATTTCCAGGCTGGGTGTGGGAGGATATACCTGTCATGGGAAGTAGAGGCAAAATATTAGCCCCATCCCCATTGTGAGTTCCAGACTAGCAAAGGCTACCCAACTAGACACTACTGTCCCAAACCAACAACAACAGTGGCAACAGAACAAAATGAAATATAACAAAAGTAGCTGTTCTTGGCTTTTCTGACACTACAGAGGTATTGCGTTACTTTGCCTGCCAGTCTTCTCAATGAGAAGTAATACAGGGGTGTGTGAGAGAACCTTGATGCGGTGATGAGTGTGGATGAGTGTGAACAGGGCATTTATTACAGGACGCAGCTATTCAGTTTCACCATTTGGCATATACTTCTAAATCAGTTATTGGGATCCTTTAAGTGGTCACTGTAAATGATTGAAGAGGAGTTTTGAGCCAGAACAGGTGAGTTGAACCAACCAGCCAGAGTTCAGAAAGGGCTAGTAAGGGTGAGCCTATTCAGCAGTAAGTCTCAGAGGCTGAAAACATTCTAGGCCTAGATTTTGATTGTGCAGAGGCTAGAAACTTCCAGGACTAGACCTAAGCTAGCAGACAGAGGCAATGAGCCTCTTAAACAAGATTTACAACCATTGAATAAAAGTTACTTTTACAAAAAACAAAAAAAAATAAAAGAAAAATGCAATACATAATTTATGTGATAAAATATCACAAAAATAGATATTGGTAAGCTTATTAGTTCTATAAATATAGACATTTATGATTTATTTTTAAAGTAGTTTCAGAATACTTATATCTCTCATGAAAAGCAGTGAAAATAATAGCTAATGGGTAAGAAAGGCAGTTTCTGGGTAGACATAATGACTATTGTTAGCATGAGAAAATTTCTTCCATATTAGCTAAATAAACAAATGTAAAACATTGGTACCCACAACTATGTGCTTGTGTGTGTGTGTGTGTTTGTATATTGATGCCCTTTGTAGATTTTTTAGAATGTTAATTCTTTAAGTACTAGATACATATACATATGTGAATAATATGAAATCTTGACCTCTATCCTTTTTTACTTCTAATTTTTTTTTTTTAATAAAACAGTAGAACTTGCATAGTGATGTGATGACTTAACAGTAGGGAACACCCTGGGTCCAAGTGATAACAGGTTCCCTGTTGTGTGGAGTTTTAAAAATTGCTGGTAATAAGTCTGCTTAGAAGGCCTCTGGCTCTTTAATACAGCACAGCAGAGGTGATGGAAAACAGCTTCAGTGATAAGGAGCTACTCATCACGGTCCCTCCACCCATCTCTTACTCACCAGCATCCTGGGCACTATCAGTTCTGAGCTAAGAGTCTCGCAGCAGGATTCCTTTAGGAATGAGGAAAGTCTCCTGACTGTGCATAAATGTTTGCTACTAAATAATTACTGGGCTTTTGAGTCTTGAAAAGCAGAGAATGCAGTTTCCTTCTTTCACAAGACAATACTTTCCTTTAGGCCCTGCTAATTTCCTACTAATGTCCGCTTTGATTTTTTTTTTTTTTGCCTCTTGGTTAGGATGCAGGGAATATCTTAAACAAGCAGATGAATGTGAAAGGCAAAAGCATTGCCATTTGGCTAAATATCAATCCAATATTCACTGCTGAAAAAAAAATCCATAACGGACAGCATCAGCATCACAGCATCACAGGAGTCATATTTCAGCAGGCAGAAACCCTGGAGCAATTGATAGGAAAGCAAACATGATGCTTCTGTCTTTACAGACAGGATGAGCTGGAGAAAGTCCAAGAGTCCACAGCTCCCCGGCTGCTCAGTGACCGTAAGCTCTCGTAGAGGCCTGGCTCTCGGTTCCTCTGCGTCACTGCGCTCTGCCTCCCCTGAGACAATGACGTGCTGAAGCTCTAAGAAATAGGAAAATGAAGCCTTGACTCACGCTTCTGCATCTTTTTACTTTAAATTGTTCTTTTGTTACTGATACTTTTGAAATTGTTTGATTCTGTGTACTCGAGTGTTTTGTTTGCATATGTATGTGTACCGCCTGAATGCCTATGAGCATCCACGTGGGTGCTAGGGACTGAGCCCACATCCTTTGCAAGGGCTGCACTCTCTCTCTAGCTCTGTCCTCTGCACTTTTAATGGGCGTGGTATAGACCAAGGCACCATGCTGCCTTGGCGTCATCTGATCATGGGATCTACAGCAGACTATCTCGTACTAATTGCTCAACTATTTGCCGTTCATATGGAAGCATTCGTCTCTGTATATTTTCAATCTCCATTGTTTTTTTTTTCTCTTAGTTTTTGCCTATTTGGCTCAGTCTTCTCACACTCCTGGAAGTTTCTAGTGCTTTTGGAAACTTAGTAGGGAAACTATGAGGAATTTAGGGAGGCTGTGACAGTTAACATTAAGGTAGATCACCCTGTCCTGGACAAGGATTGGGGTTTTGTGATTCTGTCCAGATCTATCTATCCGTTTTCACTTATTCTCTATGAATGTAACCCTTCTGGGGTGGGGGTCTCATTAAAAGTCCAAATATGTAGCTGAATGGTGGTGGCACACAACTTTCATCCCAGCACTTGGGAGGCTGAGGTAGGTGGATCTCTGTTCAAGGTCAGCCTGGTCTAATTACGAGTTTGATATTTTAAATACTTTATATTTTAAGATATTCACTGATATAAGGTTTACCATAACACCACACCTAAATGTTATATATCTCATTCTGACACAAGTACAACATGTTTGGCTATATTAAAGTATTATTAGTCTTTTAATATAAGTGCTACGCAGAGCCAGTTTCTAAATTAAATAGAAGGTCACAGAAAGTACATTCCTCCTATGGTATTGCACAATGTACATTGCGTTCTGTTGTATCACTTTGTTATTTGTATTCATCTCTCAAGGATTACTTTTTGGATAAGGGAGACCCTTCCATGACTTCTGTTTAACAGTTTGAATGGTACTTCAGCCATGTGTTACCTTGACTCAGGTACACATGAGTATCCTCCTCACGCTGTACAAGGCATGGTCTCCACTGGGTTACACGGCTTTCCCAGCTGGTGAGTATCTGAAGGAGGAGCTGTCCCATGAATTTGTAAGCGTAGCCCCCACTGATTTGGACCGTGATCCTCTGTTGACTTGATATAGACTGACAGTCTCACAGGTAAATTAAGGGAAGAGAAGCAGCTTTATATGGTTTTATATGTGTTCACGGTGTGTGCCAAGAAGAATATGCACACACATGCCGTGTAAGATGCAGAACTATGACCTAGTGAGTTCACGTGTCATCTTTGAGAGGATTCATTTGAAGTGATTTTAATTAAGAAACTAAGGAACAGAACTCTACAGGGGTTTGTCCCCAGCCATCTGGTGCTTAGCTTAATATTTTTGTGGGTTATTTCGCTGGATCAGAATATGAAGCTAGTTCCTTCCGTGTTTTTATTTAATAAACGGATCAGGAATGAGTAGCAAGTCTCTAGAAATCAGGATTAAGGTAAAAAAAAATGATTTGTTTGACCAAAATGTATTAGAAACGAACAGATGCAAACTTGATATTATACCTTTAAAAAAGAATTTCTTGCTCTCACACACACATGAAACCTGGATTCTGGGTAAATTTAACTGACTTTGTGTCTTATCTTCACCGCCTGCCTCTATTATCTATTGGAGGTGATGCTGTGAACCTCAGGGAATATTTACGTTCGTTCACTGTCAAATCATTGTGGGACAGGCGTGTTGGCCAAGACCCTAAAGTCTATCTCTGATTCCCAGGGTTAGGGTTTAACTCAGCTATGGCTGGAGCCATTCAAAAGGCTTCGCTGTGCAGACTGTGACAGAGAAGTAAAATGAGGAAACACAAATATCATCTTTGCTGGGTAATTTTATGTTGACTCAGCACATGTGAAATTCATCTAAGAGGAGAAAGCCTCAATAAGAAAATATCTCCATAATGCTGTAGACAGACAAGCCCATAGGGCATTTTCATAATTAGTGATTGATTGGGAGGGTTCCAGCCCACTGTGGGTGGGGCCATCCCTGGCCTGATGGTCCTGGGTTCTATAAGAAAGCAGGCTGAGCAAGGCGTGGGGAGCAAGCCAGTAAGCAGCACCCCTCCATGACTTCTGCATCAGCTCCCGCCTCCAGGTTCCTACCCTGTTTGAGTTCCTGTCCTGCCTTCCTTGGACTGATGAACAGCAGTGTAGAAGTGTACTCCAAGTAAACCCTTTCCTCCCCAAGTCTCTTCGGTCCGGGGCAGTCATCGTAGAAACAGAGGTCCTGGCTATGACAACATCTGAAACCTAACCACTGAGAACGAGCGTTATAAAGAGACCTTGACTAAGTTGTCTTGAGTGAGGATGATTCAGCTGCAACTGTTTTGAACTGGGGCCTGCAGAGGGAAACTCCTGTGACATTTAAAGCTCCCTTGATTCTTAGGAAAGACCCACTTTTCTCCTCCTACTTCCCTGAGCCGTGTGGGTTTGTTTCCATGCGCGTTTTCCTATCCTCCTCGGGCAGCTCTCTCTGTTTGTCTTCCACTTTCATCTGTATATGCAGTGTGTGCTCACTTGTTCCTTGGGGAAGTTTTGACAGCTACTCATTCCAAAAAATAATCAGCAGATGCTCACGCTTTTACCCTCTGTTTCCTGTGTGGGTACATGCACACACACACACACACACACACACACACACACACACACACACACACACACACTATGTATAATGGCTGTTTCTCTGAGGAGGGCCCTAGAGTATACTGTCATTGCTGGTAGTCTTACAGCTGTCATTTTCTTCCAGTACATCTAAATGACTTCTGTGTAGTTTCTAGTAGTTCTAAAAGAGGAGTGCATGTTTTCAAGCATTTTCCGTTAAAACTAACAGAATGAAAATGGCAAAATGTTTTAATACTTGGAGTCACATTTTTATTACTGTCCGGAAAGCTCACAAGGCTTGAGACTACATGTCAGTCAAAGGCCTTGGACCTTGTTTAAGAATCAATTTTCTGATTAAACGAGACTGAAAATCATCTAGGTTTTAGAGGCCATAATGAAATAGTAGGAATTCAGAAGAGTGTGAAACCCATTTGACACAATCCTGACTGTATTCATCTGGAAGGCACTGTAGTACTCCTGACTGGGATCCTTTGGGTTGGTGGTGGTGATGTTACCACTGTCACATCCTTCCAAGGTCTTCCATCTGAGACCCTTAAGGCAAGTCATTAATTTTCACCAGAGCTAGGATACTTTCCTGGCTAATCTTCTACTATATTGGTACAGAAATAGCCAATGGCCTAGGCTAATAGGGGAAATGTAGACAGATAATATGATGTATATGTTAGCCACACACATGCTATTTGGATAGTGGTGAACTCACAGAAGGGATACAACCTTGGATATCATGATATAAACTTGGATATCAAACGTGCTGATAATGGACATCAGTATTTCTGTGGTTGCCTGTTCTGGGTACATTAGATGTTATGTTGGGCAGCCGTTAAAATGAGATTGAGATTTCTACCATCCATATGTTGTTTTATTCTCTAGAAATGCAGGGTAGTGAAAGAGTACTCAAAACCATTTCTCAGAGTTTGTCAGAAGATCTGAAAGCTCCAGCAGGTGTCTCAGAAAGACAAAATACTTGATTATACATTTATATACCTTTTGGGTCATAGTGTGCAACCTACGATTTGGTAGAGTTATAATATGGAATTTTTTAGCCACTCTTTGTATTTTTTATGGAATGATAGAATAATATTACATTGAAAAGAAAACATAATCAACTCAATAAGTAATCCACATGCCAACTTACTCTGAATGGGTAAGGATCAGACAAGGAGAAAGTAGACATAGCTCCAAAACTATTTTGTAATCAGCACATTCACCATAGAGCAGCCTTGATATTAAAAGCTAAGCATAATTAGTTAAACATTATTTGGAGTCAAAGAGAAGACGTAAATTAGTAAAATGAATATCTGAATTATTATTACATAATTTTAACCTACATTATCAGGAATTTCACACATTATGACATGAGTTCTTGTTTGATTATCTGTAAGTAACACATATCTTCTTTTCCTCATGTTGGTGTTTCTTACAATGCCTGATAATATATTCTCCCTCTCTTTGGAGAGTTTAGCTAATTTGAATATATATATCACATAATTAGCTAAATATATTTATATAATATATCATTATTAAAAGTATTTATATAAATATATATTTATATTTACCATAGCTTTCTCTATGTTCTCCTTGTACAAGAGGCATCTGGCATCCTTAATCCTGCCCAAAACTGCTTTCTTGTGTTATTCTCTTTCAAAGACTTCTCCAGCTCAAACCGGGATTCTCCGTGAGCCCCAGGCAGTATAGGGACCACATTCACCCCAGAGAGTTATCACTACCTCTGTCAAGGTGCAAAATACCACTGGCCACTCCTTATACTTCCAGGGAGTCAGAGATGGAGAAGGCTTGCCTTTGCTGCCACTTATCATGTGTTGAGAATTGTGACAATGGCCTGAAAGAATAAAACACTGCTCACAATCTTGATTCATGTTAGTATCTTCAATATATTCGCATGGGAGTGTCCTGGAGACCCAAAACTTAATACATCCTCAACTGAGCTACTTGTCTCTTCTTCCTAACTAGAGATTAGATTTATTTTCTCAGTAGGATCATGTTATCACTATCTAATCACACCCTCAAATTGCTAACCTTGAAGTCATTTAATGTCTTTCCCGTCTATCTTCCCATAACCCCATGTAACGTTTTTTCAGGACTAATTTTCCCTTCTTCTTCTTCTTCTTCTTCTTCTTCTTCTTCTTCTTCTTCTTCTTCTTCTTCTTCTTCTTCTTCTTCTTCTTTCCTCCTCCTCCTCCTCCTCTTCCTCCTCCTCCTCCTCTCCTCCTCTTCCTCCTCCTTCTTCATCCTCTCCCCCTCCCCTCCCCCTCCTCCCTCTTCCTCCTCCTTCTTCTCCTTCTTCTTCTTCCTCTTCTTCTTCTGGTTTTTTGAAACAGGAATTCTCTCTGTAGCCTTGGCTGTCCTGGACTTGCTTTTTAGACCAGGCTAGCCTCAGACCCACAAAGATCACCTACCTCTGCCTCCCCGAGTGCTGGGATTACAGGTGAGCACCACCACACCACAATTAATTAGAGGACTAATTAGTTGTATCACTCGCATGTGTCTAATTGATTCTGGGTTTACTGTCCTTATAAGTGACATTGGTAGAGTCAGATGCTGAGCCCTAGTGCCCCTAAAACATAGACTCAGTTTAATGTCCTCACTATACCAATTAAACAGACAAGTTATAATGAAAATCAGAGAAAGGAGATTGATTCAATATAGCCTCACTGGGGAGAGGAATAAGTACAGATGCCTTTATTTATCATGAAAATTAGGTCCTGTCTTGTTTGATTTCTTCTATGGTCCAGAGCAATCTCAGTGTTTTTGATAAGCACTGATGCCAGGACATGCTCAAGGTGACGTGCTTTGAGCCCATGCCATCAAAGCACAGAGTACAAGGATGTGTCACCAGTTATCAAGCACGTGCCCTCTTCTAGCACCGGCAGCAGTACCTAGGACCCTTGAGAAATGTGCTCTTGAACTACCACACACCTTCAGAATCTAAAACCCTGTGGTAGATCACCAAAGGCTGGCACTCAGAGTCCACATTCACAAATTCTTGAGAACCTAATGATGTTACTTCAAAATATTGTCCCCTAACCAGCAGGGCTGACACCACCCAGGGACTTGTTAGAAACATGGAACCTAGGATGGCCTTGAACTTACCATGTAGCCGACGATGGTGGTCTTGAACTCCTGATCTTCGTGCTTCTGCCTCTTGAGCGCTGTGATTTTCCCAGCTGGCCGGTGTTTAATCAGGTGATTTTGATCAGATGACATTTGGGCACGGCAGCTGTGAGTTCTGTCGTAGCTGCACAGTACAATCACCCTGGGAGCTTTTAGAGAATTACTAATGCCTGCCTGGCCTCACCCTGACCACAAAACAAGACCTCAAGGGGCCTCTTAGGAAGTTCTCAGGAGAACGCAGGGTGCAGCCCAGACTGTTGACCAGCGGCTTCTTGATACTGACCTCAGTAAGAAGTGTGTGTGTGTGTGTGTGTGTGTGTGTGTGTGTGTGTGTGTGTGTGCACGTATGTGTGTGTGCGTGTATGTGTGTGTATGTGTGTGTGTGTGCGCGCGTGCGTGTATGTGTGTGTGTGTGTGTAAGGCTCCAACTGTATCCCTACTATGTTTCCATACAAGCTAATATCTGAAGTGGATGCCAGCTAGGACTGGGCACCAGCCATCTTCTTACTGTGTTCACTCATGGTGGAAGGAGCCGGTAAACTGCCTGGTGCCCAAAAGTCACATTAAATATGCACAACATAATGGCATTTGCAATTTCAAAAGCATAGTTCTAACTGCGAAGAGAAATAAAAAAAATGGTTAATTCTGAAGTCAAATATGAGAGGCCACAGCCCAGGAAAGCCGACTCAGGTTGCCCCGAATACAGTGTTCCAACACAGCTACAGTTTTATCAGCTTTGTATATTAATAGAACAAAGAAAGTCATAAATCCAATCATCTAAAAGTACATTAGCGAGAAGATCAGGTTATAGTGATGCAGAAAAGCTCCGATGTAGGCCTCAGATATTATTTGATGACACTCTTGTTAGCCCTTGGATGGTGGAACATAGGAATCTGTGTAATTCCCAAAAGGATTTTAGCTTATAGCAATGAGGATGTTAGGTCAAACACAAGAGGGAGACAGCAAGTGGGTATCTAGTGAACTAAACGTGGCAATGACATATTTGTTCCTCACTAGCTGTGGACCTCTAACACTCCAGCTCTCCACAGCTGTAGAAGCTCTAACTAGTCAATCAATCTTCTAAAACCTTTAACATGTCTACGACCATACCACCCTGAGCACGCCCGAACTCATCTAAAACCTTTCGCACACAGCAGTGAAGCCTTGTACAACATACAGGAAGACATGAGGGTAAATTACTGTTATAGCACATTTAAACTTACTGATGGGGGTTTCCCTCTCTACGAAAAGCACACATATAAGCAAGTGAGATGCCTCAGTGGTTAGCAGCACTTGCTTCTGTTTCACGGTATCAAGGTTCGGGTCCTCCTCCCCCACATCAAGTCTCTCACACCACCCATAAATCCAGCTCCAAAGGGCCTTACGTGCCTCTCTTGGAAAGACACATGCATACATGTGGTGAAAATAAGCTCATGGCAGGAATGCACCTATACGCATAATAAACAATGAACAAATCTTTCTTTAAAAGGATGCATGAGAGCCTGCCATGGTGGCGCAAACCTTTAATCCCAGCACTCAGGGGCAGAGGCAGGTGGATCGCTGTGAATTCGAGGCCAGCTTGGTCTACAAAGTGAGCCCAGAACAGCCAGGGCTACACAGAGAAACCATGTCTTGAAAAAGCAAGAAAAAAAAAAGATGCAAGAAAACAAGAACAAAGCGCCAGTCTATTTTTAGATTGATGCCCTTCAGTGGAATGGGGTGATGAGGAAAAAAGGGAGCAATCCCAGCCTCATCTGACCTCATGCCAGCACATCAGAGTCCCTGGTGATGGGGGGAGTCATGGGGGATGGGGGATGGGGGTTTGGTGGTATCCGCTATCAAATTGCTCAATTTCTTTGGCCTCAGTAGAAAGACCAGTTCTACTGGTGTTCTTCCTAAAGATTACAAAGGGGGGAGGAGTATTGCTGAAGGACAGTCATTAGTTTATTGTTTATACTTATTAGGCACAAAAGTACTTCTATACACAAAATAGAATGCTTATCACATAATTTCAGTGCTGAAGATTCTATCTTTGCTGATAATTGTTGGTGACGCGTGAGTTAAAATGTTGTGCTATAGATTTGAGTATGTCAGTGACAAAACACATGGGAATGCATCTCAACCCTGTGCTGCTGGTAAAAACGGCTGGAGCATGTGGACGCCTCACCGCAAGGTCCATGGCCACATGTGCACCTGTCAGTGCTAAGCTTAATATTGGATGCAGCTATAGTTCTGTATTTGGACATTAAAAGGCAATGATAGGTCAAAATTTACATTTTTTTTTCAATAGAGCATGACAGTTCTTTGACACTGGAAAACTTTGTTGACTTAATAGCAACCTCAGCTACTCTTCACATGTGGAGAAGAACAGGGCATCTGCCTGTATAGCCCAGCTAAGGCTCTTGAATATTCTGAAAAGACTCTGAGACTAAAGATGGCAAATAATTCAAAAATATACTTTTATCTCTCCTACTTTCAGCCTATCACCCTTAACTACTGATACCCTTCTCTGAATTCGTTCTGTGTGTGTGTTTCTATTCTAAAACATTAATACAGCGGGGAAATCTAGTAAACACCTATGTCCATGTAAAAAGTCAGTAAGTAAAATGTATCTTATTAACAACAGTATTCATGTTTACAAAATTGTCTGTCTGTCTGTCTTTCTGTCTCTGCACAGTTATCCTCTTTCTCAAAAACTCTGTGTCTGTTATAATGTGGCAAATAGAATTCAGTCTTATCCCTCATCATGTTAAATAATTTTCTAATCTGTAAAAATATGTATAACGAGTCATGTAGTAACAGAAAGAAGTGTTTAAAAAAGCTGTGGTGACTCAGCATTGTAAGACACAGAAAGGTAATGGGCAGTAAAAGGGTGTTCTTAAAAAATGGCCTTGCTTTCTTTACTCATTCCTGCAAACCTGGAACAGAGGGAAAACAAAAAGTTGCTAATGCGAATGATGCCACAGAGATGCTGAGCATGACCTGGAAGACAATTGTATGATGAACACATGGATGGTTTTTATTAGCCAGATATATATAGAAGTAATGCAGGTAATTTTGTGCTTTGACAGGTTGATCGTAATGGCAGGGTATTGTTTTATGACTAGGGGATAACTTATAGATTTTATTTCTTTTCCTTAAGTCAGGCATTGCCCCTACTAATTCTTTTCCCATCCCTGAGCGTCTCTGTTATTTATGGATAAAACCTACTTTTGATTTGTAATCAGTTTGATTTTATGTACCTGAATCACTTTCAGAAGTAGCTTTTAATTCAGCCCTTCGGGTTGAATCCAAGGACTAAATGCATTGCCTGAAGTTCAGTATTTTGTTCTGATACTGGCACTGGGATCCACGCTGTGGGATTTACTAGTTTCCTATCTGATGACGTCATCACAGACTACCAAGTGCCGTTTCAGTCTTCAACTCTGTTTTGATTACAGTGTTCTAAAAGTTCTGCTCAGTTTTTCCTTTCCCTTTGGAAGGCAGTGGGTACCTTTCTTTGCTAATTTAAATGCTTTGAGAATTCTTTTCTAATTTAAATGTTTGGAGAATTGCACATATGAATAATATATTTACGTAGCTTCTCACTTCCCATGACCCCAGCTCCCTCTGTGCCACCCTACACCTTGTCAAACTCATGAATTGTTCTCTTGCAATTATCTATATCTGTATCATCAATATCCGGATCTATAGATAGTCTGTTTAGTGTTGCTCCTCTGTATAAGTGTTCAGCACTGACCTCGTGGGAATAGAGAACCCATCAGAGACGTTTTCCATGCTGGCATGTTGACTGGTGATGTCATTGTGCAGGTCTTGTTTAGGCGACCACACTGTTGCTATTTCATGAATGTGCAGCTCCTTGTGATTTCTAGACGATTCTATCGTGTCACAGGTGTCCTGTTGCTCCAGGTCTCTGGGTCTTTTTCTTGGTCTCCCTGAGCCTTACTTCTGAAATTTGATGTGACTTTGTAGGTTTCATCCCAATTTCTAAAAAGGTAGTTATAAAAACATGGTTTTCATTCATCTGCTGTTACGGTTTTATTCTACTTTTCATTTGTTTAATAGGCACATGTATTGTCCTTAGTCAGTTTTTTATGGAAGAGCTAGGCTTATAATGTTTCTATTAGTGTAATACATTTTCTCTTAACCAATCTAAAATCATCCTAATAAAAAAAGTATTTTGAGACAGGAGAGTTGCGATCCCTGCAGTCTGGAGTGTGATGCAAAAGAATTGCTATGAGTTGTCCAAATACATCCTCGCTGCAGAATAGGACCCTGTCTCATAAAAGAACAAAGAAAGAAAGAGGGAAGGAAAGAAAGAAAGAAAGAAAGACAGAAAGAAGAAAGGAAGGAACAAAGAGAAAAAAGAAAGAAAGAAAGAAAGAAAAGCAGACAGAGAGAGAAGGAGAAAAAAGACAGAGACAGAGAGAAAATGAACAAGAAAACACACGGAACAAGCTTTTTTACTTATTCTTCTCTACCTTTTCTCATTACTTTCTACTCCTTTATTTTTCTCATCCCTGTAGCATACTACTTTATTTAGCATAATCTTTTTCAATAAAAAATTTCTCTGATATGTTCTGTATATTCACACAGTTTTTCCATGCAAACATTAGCCTAGTTGCTCCATGTGTTCATACAGCAGGGATGTGTACATGGTCTAATGTCACTCTGGACAGTCCCAGAGCACCACAGTCATGAGTGCTCAGCCCTTATCTGTGAAAATGAGTGGAGGGCTCATTGCAATACTGGGAACTCCGCTGCATCGGTTTCGTTTCAGCCTAGCCAGTCAAGACAGTTTCCCATACACCCTAAGTCTCTTTTGTCCAACCCCAGATAGTGTGAACTATGTTATATTTTGTTCAACACCAGATTAAACAATAAGTTACTGCTATTTCTTTTAAAACACTCTACGAAGTGTTTTATCCTCTCCAATATTTAGTGGCTTAGTAGGCAGCGAACAACCAAGTGCATGAGCCAACATTCAGCCAATTATCAAAAAAGTCTATTTTAGAATAAAAACTGTTCAAAGCCAGGAAGGAGCATCATCTTCCAAGAGTCCCGGGGTAACCTGTAGACTGTATCCGTGGGCGCGTCCTTCCATTCAGAAGTCATGTGTTAGTCTAATGGAGATCCTTGCTGCCCTCGATAATAACATTTAAACTAGACAATCCTCTTCACACCTTTCCTCTGGCTCCAGCCCTTATGATGCATACCACACTGGGAAGCTCAGTACACAAGCACCTGTGTGGCCCTTCCTATGCCTAGGATGGCCATCATTCTTCACTCTGTGAATAGTCAGTGCAATCCTGGTTGTTAAGACATTATACTATGAGGAACTGAGGTCTACAGTGTTATTGTTACTAGAGCTATAAAGTCAAGAACCTGTAAGAGCCATAGTCTGGCTACGGTTGCATGGCCCTTGTGAAAACCAAAGTTGGAAAACTAGGATTGGATGGCAAATCGTGAGAAATTTATGGACATACAAAGCAGTAAAGAGATGCAAAGAAAAAATACTACCTGAAGGACTCCCAGACACAAAACCAGTAGGAACCATCTAGGCAGATATGAGGAGTGGCTACAGACACCTCATACTCACACTCTGTCTCCTCAAGAGCAAAGTCCTGTCTGCCCTCTTCAAAATGGGAGAGCTAAAGAAAAGGATGCTGGGAAACCAGGGAATGCTTGCTTGCTGCAGAGAAGGGGAAAGCTGTGCAGCTGATTAGAACTGCTCTTGACTCTTGTGATGCCTCTCAGCAGCTTTCATATATGCCAGTTGCCAGAAGCACTCTAAAGGAAGCCAGTTTCCCTTTAACATAAAGTCATCAGTGTGTTTCTGATTGTGCTGTACTGATGTAAATAAAAACCTAAACCCTTTTCAATTTGGTATATATGATGTATGTGTCTTTAAGATGGAGAATGAAGGGTTTATTTTTGGGGGGAGGGGTGAAAGGCACCACGCCCAGCTTTTTTGTTGTTTTGTTTTTCGAGACAGGGTTTCTCTGTGTAGCCTTGGCTGTCCTGGACTCGTTTTGTAGACCAGGCTGGCCTTGAACTCACAGTGATCTGCTTGCCTCTGCCTCCCAAGTGCTGGGATTACAGGCATGCGCCACCATGCCCAGCTAGAATGTGAGTTTTTTTTAAAGCATGCAAACATTTTATTACACTTAGTTGTTTATAGTGTGTGTGTGTGTGTGTGTGTGTGTGTGTGTGTGTGGTGTGTCCTAAGGTGTGCATGAAGAGGTCGAAGGACAACTTGCAGGAGTCAGTTGTCTTCTACTACCAGACTTGTCCTGGGAATCGAATAAGGTGATCAGACTTGACAGCAAGTATCTCTGCCAGCAGAGCCATCTTGCCAGCTTCCAGTATAATAATATCTTAATATACGCCTTGTACAATACAAATTATTAAGCAGAGTTACTATATTAATTACTTCCCATCATTATAACTTTTTGCACTGAGAATTTTAAATTTTTATCAACAACTTAGAAACATATTATTGTAATATAACAAGCAAGATTGTTATCTATTAATTAAAATTAAATACTGGTTAAATAATTTAAAACCTATATAATAACACAAAATAGTATTATTACTAAGTATAGTCACAGTGACGTAGAGTATAGATCTCATAACTGTGTTGCTTCTGTATAATTGCAGCTTTATAGACGCTACATGACAAGATCAGAGCCCAAAACTGCAAGAATATAAACAATCAGGATAGATTTTTTTAGAAATTACAATAAAACTAAAACAACATCCGGATTTGATCTTTCACAACCTTTCCTCAACAACTGTCCTTGCTGCGTGATGAAGCCTGCCTACTTTACTTGTCAGTCTATTTTCTGAGATGGTATCTTATTATGCAGCCCTAACCTGTCCTTGAACTCTGTAGGTCAGACTAGCCTCTGGCTCACAGAGCTCCTGCTCCTTCTGCCCACTGTGTGCTGGCAGGAAAAGTGTGCGTCAGCACACGGTGCACCTGGCCACTTCTGATTGTACTCACACAGGTAAACTTATTTTTCCTATGTAGGAAAACATATGCCTCTTACTCATTCGGTTTACATTAGCCATGACCTTTACACTTTCATTTCATAATTAACAGTCCCTAAAAGGTAACTTATACATATATTTTTTTTCTTTTCCTCTCTTACTTTCCATTCATCCCAATACACCTACCACTCTATGTGTATGTGTACATATATGGTGGAATATATATACATACACACACATATATATTCATATATATTCATATATATACATATATAATCTGTATTCTATGTGTTTCCTTCTAAAATATACAAGCACCCAAATCTATACTCGTGACACCATATGGATAGAATATATGGAATCAATTGAGTTGGTGTTTTGATATATATGTCATGTGAGTTTATCATCAAAACAGTGTCACTCTGGGGAATCACTGTCCAAACACAAGCATTTGTGGGGGAGAGTCCATATTCAAACCATACCAGTATTAGACCAAGCAGAAAGTTCAGACTAACCGTTCCAAAGAGCATTTTAAGAATTCACATATTGTTCTGTATATTACTCTAGGTGGAAGATTAGAGATCGAAGAGTCAGATAGACAGATACTGTGTGTTTTCTTTCTAATGAAAATAATACCTCATATTTGACCATGTCCCCTGGATGGGGAGGCCTGGTGGCACTCAGAGGAAGGACAGCAGGTTACCAAGAAGAGACTTGATACCCTATGAGTATATACAGGGGGAGGAGGTCCCCCTCAGGAACAGTCATAGGGGAGGGGAGTAAGGGGAAAATGGGAGGGAGGGAGGAATGGGAGGATACAAGGGATGGGATAACCATTGAGATGTAACAAGAATAAATTTTAAAAAAAAGAAAATAATAGAAGGGGCAGGAGAAATGTGCTTCAGACCACTTGCTCCTCTTGCAAAGGCTGAGTTAATTCCCAACACCTGATCAGACAGTTCATAATCTCATCTGACTCCAGTGCCAGGGGATTTGACACACACACACACACACACACACACACACACACACACACACACACACAAATTGAAAAACAGTGTTGTAAATAGAAGGTCTATGTGCCATAAAAGGGATGGCCGTGGGAGGCTGAAAGAGAGGCCAGAAGAGGGTGAAGAGGAGTCAATATTATTTTAAGTGTGTTGTACACATGTGTGAAAATATCACAGTGAACCCTACTATTTCATGGAGCACATGCTAATAACAAATGTAATCTTAAAAACTAAGACCAAGAGCTTTCTCCCTAATCCCAAGGAACTATAAGGACCCCAGCCTTTCTGAACCAGGGATGGTTGAGCCTTAGCGGACTCAAAGCCCAGCTCCTTTTCCTCAGCACTTAATCTAAATAATTTCTTTCCCTGATAGCTCCACGGCCATTTGGTTTCTCGTTCCAGAAACCTGCAAGTTGTCTGGGAGTGCACTCTTCTCTGGCGCCTCCTTCTCCTGTTGACTGTCAAACATTTACTGTCTAGTTCCCAAATGTCACCACTGCCTACTTTGTGCTCACAATCCTCAAGTATGTTTCTCTACATGCTCTCCCTAGCCTTGCGGTGGGATTTATTTCCTACCTGATTTTCTTTGTGATTTTGAAGCCCAAACATCACTTTCCTTGGGGCTTCTCCTACTGTGGAGGAGGTTGTCAAGGGGGAGGCACCAGCCAGAGAGGGAGTCATTTATTTGTTTTTCTTTGCTCTCTTCCTGGTCAAGGACTAGAGCTCTCTCTTGCTGTCTTCCTTAAAAATGCACCTATGTCTGTTGATAGGTTGTTTGTTTGTTTGTTTTATGCCTTAACTACAAACGCTCTTAGGAAAATTTGCCTTCCTTCCAGAACTCTGAATGACAGAGTCTTCTGCACCAATTAGGTTCAACGATCTGTTCTGTATATTTTCAACTGGTTTTGACTCATCTTTATCTGCAGGCTGCCTTGAAGGAAAGGCTTTTCCATGTGTGATCATTCAACATCTTCTTTTTAATGAGAAGAAAATACCCTATAATGAGAAATATGCAACATACACTTTTATATAAAATGACTTTACCTGTATATAAAAATGAATACATACCAACACATTATTCTTTGAGAAATTAGGGATAGGTCTCTTTTTTCTTTTAAGTATTTTTCTCTTAATAGAATCTACATGCTCAGGAGAGGAAGGGAGGGGTAGCACAGACTGCATGGTGGATATTAGAAGTATTTTTATAATATTTTTCATGTCTTAGGAATGTTACCAGTACTTACTTGGCATTCTAGAATTGAAAAGGATGCCCTCTATTTTACGTATGTGGTTTGCATTCAATGTTAGTAGTAAACAAAATCCAATCTAGCATAGTATTAGGTTGGTAACAGCAGTGAGATTCTCTCTGAACTTTATAATCACTTTGTGAATGGAGGTGGAATCTTTTTTACATGCTCATTAATTGTAATTTACTTTAAAACTAAATTATTGAAAATAATGCAGCCCATCAGGTATTTAATTCACCAGAGTTCCCAGGCTTACCATTGCATTTAATCAGCTCAATAATGCAAGCTAAAGGGTAGATTTCTCCTTATACTGTTTCACCGTTTAATAATTTGAATAATTTTTCCTCTTCCCTGACTTCTTAACTGCTTTAAAGAATATCTATATATTCCTGTTACACCCTTTGATTTATTTGCTAACCAAGTCTCAAGTAATCTAAATTTTAGGCATATTATAATTGCCTCGAAAATATTCTGCTTGACCAAATTGAAAGTCCAATTTAAATTTTGCTAGCTAGAATAGATGCGAGTTTTAAAGTGGTATTTGTGCATATGTATGAAAATTGAATTTATTCACCATTTGGAAATTCACTCAGAGGTTAAGTAAGTTCTAAAACTGTATTTTGTATCACTGAAGCAACCAAATTTGATGACTGCTGCATGGTAATGTGTGTATAGATTTCCTTCCCCATTCTGATTTATCCTTTGTTCCCTTCTTCTTTAGTAATCAGCCTCCACTAGGTTTATGGCTTAACTGTGGGCCCTTGGTTGTTTATATGGATCATTTATTTTCAAATAACATGCCTGCAGAATCCCAAAGAAGGGCGATGCACATAGGCAGACCATTTTTCTAATTGTTTTTAATGAAGCCGTTTTATTTAATCTAATGAGAATGTTTGGAAAGCATGTTGTTATTTCACCTTTTGTTGGTGCAGCCACTAAATGTAGAATGTAAAAGGAACAAAAGCAACCTTTTAACCTTCAACATTTTTTAATGAACTAGATGAAGGAAAGTAGTTATATTATATTTTTTCCCCAGTGTGAAATAAATTTAAGAATTGGACAGGGAGATTTTAATTATAGTCTCGAAGAACTGATGTAACAGAGTACCAAATCTGCAGCTTTCATCTCAAAGCATTCGCTGCGTTCTATGCCTGTGTGCTGCTTGCTTATAAAGCGACTATCCTTAGATATTCAGAATACTGAAGAAACTGGAAATGGTGAGGGGGTATTCAATTAATATTCTAAGTAGCATGATAAACTCCTCCAGTTTAGCTTGACATCCTGAAAAATATTGCCCATGTTCCCTAGCTTTGAAGGCAACTGTCTTTTACCACCAGATATGCACTTTGAAGCTCCAGCCACACGTGATTTAGGAAAGCTGATGCTGTGCAGATGCTACAAGGGATAACAGAGTAGAGTGAAGTATAGAAAACAATTAAGACCCTACAAACTCTAGCAGTTTGATTATAATTTTATTATAATAAATGGCATGGTGCTTTATAGTTCTATGAATTAATGCCTCGTCTAACTATGCTTCTTGAGAAGAGATGATATTTAGACCCTGTAATTATCAACATTTGATATTTGTCAAGTATACTTACCTCAGAAGCTGTGTATATATGAAGAAATACAGTTTGGTTTTGCAAATGAATTATTTAATATAACACAAAGATTTTATCCTGAACATTTTCACATAACTCTAAGATGATACCTTAAATTTTCTGCTTTTAAGTATTTTTTCATAACTTATTTCCATATTTAAATTAATTCTAATACTCTCTCATTTTAGTACCATGTTTATATATGAGATTAATGAAAATTAAAATTTTTGTTATATTCTTCCCAGTTGGACATAATTTGAATGATATTTGGTTCAGATTAATGATTTAAAATAATATTCATTACAATATATTTATTTTCTACATAATAAGTTTCTTTTAAAGACATTACTGGTGCAATTATGCAACAAGAACTTAAGTAAAGAAATGTTTATTAATTTTAATAAATGGCTCCTAGTATCTAAAAAACATGATCTATTTTTAAATATTACTCGATGCCTTCTCTTCAAACCTCATTAAAAATAGTTAATAACCACGTTTATCCATTTTTTATTCTAAATTTGGGTCCCAAATCATGCTACTTATCTGTGAAATTCAATAAAATATAACATTTTAAAAAAATATTGGTAGTAGATTATAGATTTTTTTTCAGTTTTTCTGTAGGTTTGACAAATTTAATAATGAAATTTAAAGTAAAATTTATAATGTGATCTATAAATATGATACTTGGGTTCTTGAACTCTGCGGTAGGGCATTGCCACCAAACACCTGTTGCCTCTGCCATCTGTACACCTTAAGATATTAAAATACAGCAATTGGGACTAGCTTTGAAGAGTCATGAGTGTGTCATGATTTGCTGGTAACACCAGTGGTCGCTAGTGAGTGTGCCACGTTGTCCGCTTGCGTTTTATGTGCTCCTAGAATTCAACTAAACATGGCCCCCATTCTTTATCAGGACACTTCTGAAAAGACAGCTTTGACATTGTAGTTATTCAGCAATAATTGTTACTTTTTAATTCGTAAAGTTACTCATTGTACCTGGTAGAGAGAGACTTGTACGTCTTAATAGGGTACTATGTGATGCACACATTGTAATATCAAATTAAACTTACTTCACATTTATTGCTTTATTATGACAAAATATTAAAAATTCTTTCCTAACCATATCTGTAGTCATTCTTCCATGCAACAGCATGTTAGCAATCCTCACTTCTTCTTTGCCATTGTCTTCTCCTTCTTCTTCTTCTTCTTCTTCTTCTTCTTCTTCTTCTTCTTCTTCTTCTTCTTCTTCTTCTTCCTTCTTTTTCCTCCTTCTGCTCTTCCTCGTCCTCCTCCTCCCCCTTCCCCTTTCTTATTTCTTCTTCATCTATTCCCATACTTCAAAGACTTGGTCTTCACACATAGGTCCACATTTCTCCTACATTACACTCGTATACTTTGAGTTTTTTTCATTACTGAATGACCCCTTTCCTATGTCTCCTCTTCAAGCCCTGATATTGTTCTCCCTGTGATGTGTTCTGTTAACGAGGCTTTTCATGGAGGCTTTCATTTCACCTCAGCTTGGTTTTTCTTCAACAGTTCTCTTCATTGCGGTATACTCCTACTTATGTCTTGAGTTGACTTTATTCTATTCAGCTGTTTGTTTTTGTCCTCTCTGCGTGCTTCACGCTGTCTCTGTGTCGGTTGCACATCCTTGTTATTGCTCTTCTCTACTCTCTGAGACTTCTTCTAAGTCACTGCCATTTGAGTCCATTTCTATGAGTTGGTGCATTTGCGAATGTAGGTGTTGCCTTTGTTTCTGCACTGAGACTTTGTGTCTGGGGTTAGTATTAACTGAGTCTTTTTTTTTTCCCTCTCCTTCTTTCTCACTTTCATCTTCTTTTTGATTTTTTTTTTTGTATTGGGGTTTGCCATATTTAGGAGAGATCTAAGCCACTGGAGTGCTAAAATGTTGATTTCCTCTGTGGAACTGGTTTTTAGGTCTTGGGGACCCATCATTGATGTCCCCCTGCCTCAGCAACTGTCTCCAGTAACTGAGCGACTTTCCGTGGCTCAACACACCCCTGGCTGAGGACCCTGCTTTTATCACCTGATAGTGTGGCTTTCCATAGATGGAGACCCTACCCTGAGACAACTCCAGCCTGTTCCCCGTTCCCACTGCCTCTGCCTAATACTGTCAGCCCTGTGTACCTGGGTGCATTAGTCTCACTTAGATCTAGTCTGCTCCCTGCTTCCTCAGCTGTGCAAGTGAGCACCCCAGCCTGCGTCAGGACGAACCCACTCTTTGATTCCATGTATTCTACCAAGCGTTCTGAGTCCCCACTCACCTGGAAATCCTTTGTAGTTACATAATTTAATCATTTTTAAATTTTACACAAATTTTACAAGAAGCTGTCCATCATTTTTCCATGGCAACTATACTGATTTACCTTCTCATCAAGAGCATGCAGTGTACGAGGGTTTCCTTCCCTCCACTTTCTTACTAACACTTTTTATGGTTAATATTTTAGTAATATCAATTTCTACTGACTTGAAGAAATGTATCATTGTAGTTTTAATATACATTTCTTTGATCATTAGTAAATTTGAAAATTTTTAAACCCGTTAGCTAGTGGTACTTATACCTATTAGCTATTTTTTTACCTGTTACATATTTGTGTTAATTTCTGGCCAATGATGTTATATTCTGTAGCCTCCTTATAGATCAGGCTATTTGTCCTTGTGCTGTTGAAATATTGGAGCATCCTGCATGCTCTGGATGTCAGCCCCCTTTCAGGCGTGTAGTTGCCAAGTATTTTCTCTCATATTTTGCATTATTTCACCACTTTGATTCCTTTTGTTGTACAAAATTTTGTGGATTTTAATTTTTTGTTTATTTGTTTTAGTAATAAAATGCCTTTTGTCTGTATTTGGAGAGAGCTTTATTTTCACACGTTAAAATAGGAGAACCATGCCATACTGATTTGTAGTTTGTGGTGTTGCCCCAAACGTTTTGCTCATTCTCTGCTTCTAACTTAATTCTTGCATGCTTTCTTCTGGAAGGATTCTATTTTGTGGTCTTATGTTTAAGGTTTCTATCCAATTTTACTTGGATTTTTGTGACTGGGAAGAACTCTATTTATAGCGTATCCTTTTGATGCTCCCAGAACTGGCTTGCACACGGTTGGAGGCATTTTAATTGATTGGTTTTTGGGAGGACAGAAGCTGCTTTGGTGTTCCGTCCTCTCCAATTCTGCCCCTCTAACTTTGCCTCTCCACACAGTTCCCCGTGAGGCTTTGGAAGGCAGACTGTATGATCCCATAGCTCGATTATCTTAGCAGAAAATAGAGTTGGGGGGTCTTGAGGTAACTTTTCTTTTCCCTCCACCTCTGCCTTGTCTAAGGCCCCTGACGCAATTGGTTTTTCTGGTCCAAGTTTCCGAAAAAGTCAAATTGAGCGAAGCATTCAGAAGTCAGAACACGTAAAGGATTCAAATCAAAGAAAGGAATGTGGGTCCTTTGCAGTTTCATCTAGGCTGTCTTCTCTCTTGCCTCATAACTACTTTTCAAGTCCCTACTATAAAGTTATTTTCAAGTAAGGGTGCTTACTTGTATGGAGCTGGTGTGAATGTTTGCTTAAGTAAAATAAAGGTAAGAGCAAAGAGCTCATGTTTACATTGAGCAGTTTAGAGCCTATATTATGTAATAAATGTGAGAAATCCTTACCCCCTTCACTTCTTCTTTTGACTTTTATTATATGTTCTTTATCAACGTTTTTCTCACTTTTCCCAATCAGCCGTAGGTCAGGCTTTTTAAAGCTGTGTGCAGTGGATCTTGCTAAGTTATTAAAGAAAAATGAAATGCGTTTCTTTGCATGCTCTGTATCATCTGGGCTACAGACACGAGGTTGGGGTTGCAGGATGTAGATCAGATTTGAATAGTAAGCTCCTGAAATCTCTAGAATAATTTAATTCTTATGTTCAATATAAGAGAATGAAGGTATTTATTATATTTCACTATAGAAGGCATGTGTATATTATATGAGCTGTCTTTATCAGGAGTAGAAAAGAGTTGCTGCAACATAGAATTTTATAATTTAATGCAGTGAAAGATCTTCTGTAGTTTAATTGATTTATTATGGACAGAGTTATTTCAATGACTTCTCCAAGATCATTTAATTCATGGTAAATCTATGAAGCTGATGTACAGTTACAAGCTATTAGTCTTTACTTAAGCTGTGCAGGAATAAGGGCCAGACACATTTATTCCCCATATCAGCTTCATTTTCTTTCTTGAAACCCATTAGCTCATTATTTTTGACAGGTTTTTACAGACTTAGAAATATATGTCCCTTAAGTGATCACTTCCCTTGATTTTTATTACTTAGTTCTTAAAAGTTTTCAGTTACGTTTGATTATATTCTAAATACTTTTTTTTTAAAAAATCACATTAGTCTTTTTTTATTTTACAAATTACTTTGCTCCTTCTGTCATAAAAATAATATATCTTCCTGTCTCTTTTCAGACAATTACCAAAGAAGTCAGGATCCCTTTAAATTAAGATTTTGACAGTGGTGGCAATTAAATAAATGCAGAATATAATCCCAGGTTACAACGGTCTATTACTAAGTAGCTGGGTCTTATGAAAGCATGTTGCTTGCTGGTTACCGAGGGGAAACAAAATAAGACTCACAAAGAAGAACCTGGCAATGCTGAAGCATATTTTTTTTTCCTGAAGAAATTGAAGCATTTATCTTCAGCAACAAAGGGGGGAAACTTTTCTTTCCAACATTCTATCTACCAAGTTTTCAGATTTTTAAATATTACTGCTGATTTGTACTAGGCACATGTGTTGGTCTGGATGAAAATGGCCCCCATGGGTTGATAGGTTTGAATGCTTGGTCCCTATTTAGTGAAACTGTCTGGGAAGGATTGAGCGGTGAGGCCTTATTGGAGGAGATGAGTCACTGGGAGTGGATTTGAGGCTTGAAAAGCCTAGGAAAAGCCCAGTCTGACTTTCTCTCTGCTTGCTGCCTGTGGATCAGGATGTAACACTCTCAGCTACCTCTCCAGTGCCGTGACTGCCTGCTTCCCAGCATTCTAATCGTAAACTCACCTTCTAAGACAGTAAACAATCCCCACCGCCCCGAATTAAATGCTTTTTGTCATAAGAGTAGCCTTGGTCTCAGTGTCAGTTCACACCAATAGAACCGTGACTAAGAGGGCATGCTTACGTCCTCACGCACTTACAAAGATGAACATCATGATTCCGTTTGTAAAGTAGGCTTTGCAATCTTCCTCTGCCATGTGTGTGACTCTGTAGAACAGGTCTTTTCCATATGCATATTTCTATCAGACACTTTTTCCCGGCAGGCTGCATGGACCAGATAGTCTATTTTCAGGTTTTGTATTGTATTTCATATCAAATCTTAAACAGAACATTTCTATACTTCTTTCTTTGGTTAAAGGTAGCCTTTGTGGTCATTTTCTACAGCACAGTGAGTAAGTGGGCGTGCAGTGCTTTCAGGTCAAGTTGACATACGTCATTTCTGATCAGTGTTCTGTGTCAAGGCTAATCCAGTACAGAACAGCTCACTTTATCCTGCCTTCCACAGCGTGGTGGAAGCGTTGCAAATTTAATACCAAACACCTAGTGAGGGTACAGGAAGCAGATGCCCGGGAAGCCGCCAGACTTGGTGGGCCCCAGATAAGCTTGTTGCAGATGTATAACTTTATATCCTAGGTCTTTGCTGAGTCTGTTATCTGTCACACAGACAGACTGGCATTTGTTCTGCCTTCGGTGTGACTGAATACTTCACTGGCTGAGGGACTTCAATTTCTTTTGCAAATAAAGCCCTGTGAAATGGGCTTTTGATCATTTTCAAGGTCTAAAATAACTTGTTACACGAGAGTCTCTGGCAATTTAAAATGGCTTCATATATGCTGGTTATAAATATCATTTTGGACAGTGCTGTCTCTTTATTTAAGCATTTTTTCCTAGCAAAAAAGATACTGTCAGACTACGTCAAGAACCTATTTTAGAGTTTATTTTTATAAAACGTGAATTTTAAGGGCCTTATCATTGATGTTCATCAAATCACTCATTAAAGCACAGTGAATGAATTAACACTTGTGGATGCAATTTGACGACATCCCATGCTTGAGACCCTGAGGAATGGCCTCGAGAAAACAAGCAAGATGGTTTTCCCCTTGCTTTTCTCCTCTTCTGGCCCCTCGTAACAATCCATATATAGAAAGCAAAGGAGATGCTGTGGTGAGTCTATTCCCCCCACAGCCTGACTGCAATGACTTGTATCTGTATTGGAGGAATGCCACCATCTCATAGTCTAAGGATGCCCCAGTGTTCTGTCTAAATGTCATATAGGGATGAACAAAGGTAATTTCATTCTTCCATGACTTTTCCTCAAGATATCCATGTGGACCGCTTCACTTTGCTCAAAGCTACCTTTGTGGGTTGGCATCCCCATACTGAGCCTGTCATACAAGTCCCCCGTACTGAGCCTGTCACACAAGTCCTCCATGTCAGGAAACCCTGATCCTTTATACTTGCTGTTCCATGTACCTCAAAAATGTCTTTCCATGGGTTAATGCAAGATGTACAAGGATGAGGACTTTTTCTTAGTGACTATCACACTGTAAGTTGTCGGTAAATATGTTTGGCACTGTCAATGCTAAGTCAATTCGGTGATTTTTCTCTTTCTTCAAGCTTGATTTCCCTCTCAGCTCTTCTGAGCGTCTGCCCTCCCCCTCAAAATTAGTCCAGATGCCTCCGAGTTAGTGGCCTGGATTTTAGGGCATTTCCTTCTTAGTCATATCGCCCCGTTTCTTCTTGGTTTTGTTGCTCTTAGTAATTTTCGCTAACTCCGTCTGTGTAGCTAGTGTTAAGTGCATAGATACGGTGCTCTGTTCTCCACGCCCCGGGACCCCCTTCATTTCTGTCTTCTGTCCTTTCCTAGATACGCATCTCTTCCAGACGTTCACCGTTCTCATTGAGAAAGCATAAATTTATCCTGCAGTGTCTCTCTTTCTTTCATCAGTCCTCCCACCTAACCAAGAACACCAGCACCTTCATTTTTTCTTCAGTTTATCAATTTCTATTAATTAATTAATTCACTTTACATCCCGATCGTAGCCCCCTCCCTCCTCTGCACCTGGCCCCACCCCTCCCTCTTCGCCCATCCTTCATTCTTACAATTTCTACAGTCCACCTTTCACTGGATGCCTCCTAAGAAAAAATTATAAACTTCTTTACTACGTTAGGTTTATAAACAGCTCTGGAGACCATATTAGGATTTCTCTTTAATTGCAGATTTGACTGAGATGTAGATTCCCATTAACCTAAACTGGTAATGAAGATTGCCTAGTTATGGAAATGCATTATTTTATTTGTATTTATTATCATGGGTTTTTAAAGTGACACACGCATTTATGCATTTCTATTTAATATATTTAATTGCTTTCTTTTTCTTTGATTTCTACTGAAACTAGTTTCTCAATGTTTATTAGTTTTCTAAAACTGCCTTATGCCTTTGTCTTTAACAGGTGGTTGCTATAGTGATGGACATATTTACTGATGTGGATATATTTAAAGAAATAGTAGAGGCATCAACGAGAGGAATATCTGTATACATTTTACTTGATGAGTCCAATTTTAATCATTTTCTGACTATGACTGAAAAACAAGGCTGTCAAATTCAACGTCTCAGGGTAAGAATTCAACTTTTTTTTTCCTCAAGTACTTTTGATTACCATTTTCACTCTAGTCAAATCTGAGTCTTGTTAAGATAAATTAATCAAAAATATTTTACATGGGAAGAGGTCCCCCTCTGTCGCAGTCATAGGGGAAGGGAGTAAGGGGGAAATGGGAGGGAGGGAGGAATGGGAGGATACAAGGGATGGGATAGCCATTGACATGTAATATGAATAAATTAATAAAATATATTAAAAAGATGACAAAACAATGACAGGAGAGAAATGACTGGAAGAACTGTTTGTTCTGGGATGTGAGGATGCCTCTGCAGTCCTGTGAATTGGCTTTGCCACGAGGGATAGTCAGAGATCTGTTTCACATATACAACTTTCAAACCTCTGGCCAGCGACTCCATAGTTCAGCATGTGTTGCTTTGCCGAAACACTTGACATAGTGCTGTCTCTTACTTGTGACTCACAGAAGGGTTTTCATGCTATTATAATCCGAAAGAGTTCCTCACAGTGAAGTCTAGTATCATTCATGAAATCATTCTGTGTAAAGAGAAAAAATATATCCACTTAAGCTGTGTTAAATGTATTTTTGAAATGGTTCTTCTCTTGAGTATTTAGTTTTAGGGAAGTGTTTGCAGTTTTTATTTTATGAATATTTATGTGTTTAAACTTTGTTTCACATAAGTGTTTTTTGATGTGTGTTTTGATTGTAATTTATTTACTTTCCAAAGTGTCTCACTTCCAGATATAATTTTACTTTATGTTTACATATAATTGTAGAACATTCGAGTACGGACAGTAAAAGGCCAAGATTATCTTTCAAAAACAGGAGCAAAATTCCATGGGAAAATGGAACAGAAATTTTTGTTAGTTGACTGCCAGAAGGTGATGTACGGTTCTTACAGGTAAGAATATGGGGTTTGTGTTAAGCATTTCCATCCACTGAAATAAGTTATTATTTTGAGAATTTAGCAAATCAACTTAGCTGTATTTTTAAAATCAGGGGGAAAAAAAGGCTGCAGGGATGCTCAGCAGTTCAGAGAACTTTTTATTTTTACAGAGGACCCGAGTTCCAGGGCTCACAACTACCATTAACTCCAGCCCTGGGGGATCTGAGCTTTCTTTGTCCTTTTCTATAACTGTACTCACATTTATAAAACCCACACAGCTAAATACACATAATTACAATTCTTTAAGAATCCTTTTTAAAAACTGAAAAATGATTGAGAATCTATAGCACGGAGATTTGGACTTTGCTGATCTCTTCATGGTACTTTGGCTGCTCATGTGACTCTGGGCAATCCTGGAGCTTGGCTTCAGTTTCTTCACCAAAACATTGATGGGGTTGGCTAACATGTAAGGTGCTTTAGAACTCTATAATGGCAAAAGTGGATTAACTCCTGCAAAGGTAATATGTAATGTGAATTTAGAAACAATCACTTAAACCAGTATTGGTAATGCATGCCTATAATATCAGCTTGCAGGAGGATTGCCACAAGTTCAGCGCCAGCCTGGTATACATAGCAAGTTCAAGTTCAGCTAAGATTAGAGCATGATCCAGTCCCAAATACCAAAAGAAGAGCTAAAGTGATGATTAGGCATGTAATGGTGTTGATTACTAAACACGATGCTTTGAGTTTAATCCCTAATACCCCCTGGTGGAAGGTGAGAACCAATACTCACTATTTATCCTCTGACATCCATATATACACTGTGGCACACATATACACACACATGTGCACATACATACATACACACGCACACACACGCATACACACATGTGCACATACATACATACATACACACACACGCACACACACGCATACACACATGTGCACATACATACATACACACGCACACACACGCATACACACATGTGCACATACATACATACATACACACGCATACACACTCATGTGCACATACACATACACAACATAAATAAATGAATAAAATAAAAATTACATATTAGACACCTATAGAAACAGAACAATGTTTTTAAAAACCCAGTTGTTCAGCACTTTGAAGAGCCCACTAGGAGATTTTCTTGCAGGATTGTTCAGTGTCTGAGAAAGCCAGATCTGCAACCGAGTCTCGGTTAGGCTGATCTGGAATGTAGACATTGCTCAGTAATTGCTCAATAATGTCCGGTAAGCCATTATTCCTGAGCGTGATACATGGAAAATCCGTATCAACAGGCATATAAAAACTCCAACAAGTGCTTCTAAAGCCCAGGACACCGAGGCACTATAACTTGTCACAGACGACATGGGGAGGACTGTAGTGAGCTACGGATGCGAGCAGGCCAGTATAGTGCAGCCATTGCCCTTTGATAAACTTAACTGTCCACAAGGAAATAATACCTTGATGTCTTGAGCAAGAGGCTCAACTTGCACTTTCCTTTGTTTATAAAAAATTAGCACGATCATGGATCACACTACATGGCATTGACGTGTAATTACATCTCCCAAGCAGTAATGTTAACTATTACTTTTAAGACTTTTTTTTTTGTTATTTTTCTGCTTGTGTTGGCTGTAGGCTCAGGGAGCCCCTCTTCCCAGACTCCCTCCCTCCTTCCCTCCCTCCTTTAAAACTGTCTGGAGTTCCAAATGAAAACTTGTTAAGACCAGAAATTACAACTAGACTTGAAATTAATGAGTCATTTTAAAGTCTCATTTATATATGTATATATTTGTTGAGATGCACTTAGTTTTAGAGGGTTTTTAATTGAATCTTTAATTACGATCGAGATTACTTAACTTACACATGGCGTTTCTTATTTGAGCACAGCACAATTACTCTTTGTATTTTTATTCTTTGACTTGATGTGTAACATTATATTCAACGCCGATTTTACCTCGTGTGCTGCTGCCACTAGGAGTTGATAGTTAAATATTGTAATGACTGGAGCTGGGCTACTTAATTTCATATAGATAAAAAAAAAAAAAACAAAAGTACCAACATCCGACCACAGGGAGGAGTGGAGAAGAATATGGAATTTCCAGGAGCTGAAAATATTACAGCTCATCTAAACTTCTTGCTAGCAATTCCATTCTCTGTATTATTTCAAGATCATTTTAAATACACTTCTCTTAGTACTTAACAGTTACAAGTCACTGGCCCTTCTGCCTTTTGTTTTCTTTCTATCATTTATTATTTCCACAGTGCATTCAAGTCTGTATTGTGCACTGAATGTCTCCTCTCTTCACCCTAACCCTCCCCATCGTCACTCCTTGCCGTTCCTATTTATCTCCTTAAATGATTTTATTTGTTTTATTTTTAAAGATTATCATAAAATGACAACATTTCCCCTTCCTCCCTTTCTCCTCTCACACACACCCTTCCTTGCTTCCTTTCAAATTCATGCCTTCTTTTTAAAAATTAGTTGTTGTATACACACACACACACACACACACACACACACACACACACACACATATACATTCCTCTGTACATAAATGCAACCTGCTCAGTGAATATAATGTAACTTCTATGTGTGTTTTAGAGCTGAAATTGGGTAAAACCAATCGGTGCGCTCTTCCCTTGGGAAGGCTATTCTCCCGCTCTTTAGTTGCCTGTAGTACTTTGAGTATGATTGAAGCTACATGGTCTCCCCTGTGTCCCCCTCCCTCCCCCCCTCCCCCCTTCCCCGTGCCCCTTCCCCCTTCCCCCTGCAACCACTTTAGCTTGTCTGTTCTTGTTGCTCTTGTTCACCTCATGCTTAACCAAACTCAGGCCCCCTAGATGATCAATAAAGGTGTTTAACTGCTACGCCACCTTTCCTGTCCTCCTGGCTGAGTGGGTACTCTTGTATTTGTCATTTTTTTCTTTTTCTTTTTGTCCACTTCCATTGTCTCCTTTCCTCTCTTCCTTCTTTTCTTTAGTTCTTTAGCTCCAATTGTCTGTGAGCAGCTACGTAGTCCAGGCTGTCCTTTAATTCCCACTATTCTAGAACTTTCCTGGCCAATGTTGAGATTACAGGTGGTACCACTACAGCCACTTAAAATGTCTTCTTTAATTGGTACCCGCCCCCTGGCCTGGAAGCCACTGAGCTCAAAGTCTCATCATTTGCACAGATGCCTGGACTCTGTAGTCACCACAGCTATGGATGTGCAACAGCTCACATAACGAAGGCTTGCCCAGCAAATGCAGAGTTTGCTGTATCCTGATGAAATCATGTTTTAGTCAACAAATATGATATTTTGAGTTTTGTATCCCCACTGAAATTATAAGGAATATTTTGAAGATATTTATAAGGGTTTTACATAAATTAAATTGAGTGGATTTTTTAAATTTGTTATAGGCAGGACTTGCAACTTGAGGTCGGCCTGCTCAGTAAGCCTCTAAGCTCCACTGAGAAAGAATTATTGTAACCTTCTATTTTTAAAATGTTACCTCTGTAAAATTTCCAAGTGTTTTACTAATTCTGGTGCCTCCAAGGTGCCGTTTTCAATCAGGCATGAAGATGGGCCACATTTGAAATCCGTGCTACAACCAATACACTTTTACTACTCAAATCCCATAGCCTTCATTTTTCCAACCCACTGCCAGAAACCCAGCTTCATAAGTCACTTTTGGCATCTGGTTAGGGGGATGCAAAATGTTTTTAACCCAAGTAAATATCTTTGTATATTTTAAAAATGTAAATAATATAAAAGGCACACAGTTCAGAGCGTGGTGGTTGCTCTCTCCCTTTGGCCCTTGGCCCTGGCCTCCAGAAGCGGTGACTCAGTTCTCACATCTGGGTCTTCAGACACTGACTCCAGTCTCTTAAATAATCTCCTAGACTACTTTTCCCAGTTCATGGATTTCCGTTATTAGCTCCCACTGTTCAGTTATGATGACTGAGGTGTATTTCCCGTCTACCCATGTTAACTTGTCATTTCTTGTCCCCATTCTTGCAGTACAGTATTACCACGAATTTGTCCACCTTGAGAAATCCAGGTTTACATTATTGAAGCTGGTTCAAAACTGAGCTTTGGTGAAGTTGTTTCACTTTTCTTCACTTTCTCATTGGCCCAGAAATCATCCTAGCTGTCAGCCTGTTTCTGACTCCTCAGGCCCTTACAGCAGTTCATTTTTGTTTGTTTATTTGATTGATTGATTGATTGATTGATTGATTTCCCCTCCATTGTCTTCTCTTCTATGCATTCCTCTTGTTTTACAGTTGATTGTATACATTTTACAGTACATGAGCGACTTTTCCAAGTGCTCAGTTACGGACAATGTGTTATGTGCAATGCAGGCTAGCAAGGTCTAAGCAGGAGGAGCACAGGCTTAATTCCCAGTATAGTACATATTTCTGGTGCTGTGATCCATGTATGCCTAAATCCCATTTTCCATTTTTCTTTCTCTGTCTCTTTCTGAGTTACTTATTTATAGCTCAACATGAGATAGAATTTTTCTAATTTCTCTCATTCTGTTGATGTCCCTCCACTGCAATCAGAAAGGATGTTTGATAATTGCAATCTTCCTTTTCTTGTATTTGGTTTTAAAATGGTCTGTCCTGGGGATTTTATGGACATTGAGAAGAACGTGTATTCTTCTTTGCCAGATGTCCTGAATGTTTCTATCATGATCTGTTCTTCCATAGTGTTTTTCAACTGTCTATTTATAAATCCATTATTGAAAGTAGCTACTATTATATTTTTGTTACTCTTTCAATTTCGTCACAGTTTACCTAATATATGTCAAAGACATGGTGCATAAATACAATTGTTATTAATGATATTTACTCATTGATTATGAATGAGTGCTATTGAGATTTTTTTCCTTCTTTATTAATTTATTCAGATTACAACTCAATTGTTATCCCACCACTTGTATCCCACCATTCCTCCCTCCCTCCCACTTTCACCCTATTCCCCTCTCCTAGGTCTATGACCGAGGGGGACCTCCTCCCCCACTATATGGTCATAGGCTATCAAGTCTCATCTTGGTAGCCTGCTTATTCTTTCTTTGAGTGCCATCAGGCCTCCCCACTAAGGGGAGGTGATCAAATATGGAGCACCAGAGCTCATGTCAGAGTCAGTCCTTGCTCTCCACATAACTGTGGAGAATGTCCTGTCCATTGGCTAGATCAGAGTAGGGGTTCAATGTTTACTATTGTATTGTCCTTGGTTTGCGCTATAGTTTGCCCCCTGGGCCCCGATCGACTCATCACTATGTTCTTGTAGGTTTCTAGGACCCTTTGGGTCCTTCTATTTCCCCATCTCCTATATTTCTCTTACCTAGAGTCTCAGTAGGATGGCTATTGAGATTTTTAACAAGCATTATCTTTTTGATAAACTAAACTTAACCCTTTTATCATTATATGATGCTTCTCTTTCATAAGTTTTCAGACTTTAAAGTCTGCTTTTTATGATGCCATGATGCTTTCTTGTCATTATCCTAGGCATTATTTTCAAGGCGCTCCTTTTCTGCTCTTTTGTTCTCAGCTTGAGTCTGGAATTTTTAATCCGTTCCTTCCATTTACGTGTTTTGGTTGGAGAGTTAGGAGACATTCTTAGTAAGAAGTTGCCTTTGCATTGCTGTTTTTAGGGCAAGATGGGACTCCTTTCTCCTCACTGGCTTCTTTTGTTTTGTTGACATTTTTATTTTTTTTATTTATTTTTGTAATGTCTTGATTCTCTTCACTCTTCTGTTCTTGTGTCCTATACATACTTTCTGTTTTGTTGCTTTTTGAGCCAGGATTTTAATTTGTAATCCAGGCTGTCCTGGACTTCATGGAAATCCTTCTGCCTCAGCCTCCAAAGCACTATGGTTTGCAAGCATGGCCTGCCACCTGAAATTCAGTATGGTATGTTACTTCCTAGGCTTAAATGGTTCATTATTATTGGCACTGGACTTATACAAACATCCTCTGATACAGTCCCACTTCACCACAAGTTTAGATTCTTTGTCATAATTTTTGTTGTGTTTTTGTTTTCATCTGTGGCCTTGCTTGTCACAATTACTATCTTTGATACAGTGTATAAGAAAGAAAAGGAAACCAATGTGTGTAATAACAGATTTAATTGAACCTTATATATTTTCTGCCAATATAAGCATTTCAGACTTTTAGGGGTTTTTTTAACTTTAAAAACAATAATACCTTTATTTTTATCACTTGTTATCAAATATTTAAGTATCTTCAGGGTACTATACCTGGATATAAAGATCTCAGCAAGCTATATGGGGGTCCCTGAGATGAATTTTACTTTAATGACAGAGGAAATGATTAATGAAATCAAAGAATACAAAGAAGCATCAGTTACTAATAGGAGATGCTGGAAGAATCTAGGGAACTAGGTAATAAATGGTCAGATAAACACTTTGGATACAATGGTTGCAAATTTCTAAAAGGAGATGAGTCAGTGATTCAGAGGGAGAAACGTATTACCAGGAAAGAACAGCTACAAAGATCCAGGATAGAGGGAAAACTGTAACACCAGGAAAGAACAGCTACAAAGATCCAGAGACAGAAGGGAAAAAATACATGGTTGAAGAGCGCAGGCAAGGGGTAAGCTACCCAGGAAGAATTAGAAAAGCAAGCTGGCTGTGGTGGTGCTCACTCGTAACCCTAGCATTCAAGATCCTAAGCCCAGGCTGGGATAAAAGCATAGAAAAGCATTTTCTAAGGCCAGGCAAGGATTTGAATTTTATTTTAGATAAATCAGAAAGTTTTCTACTGGACTATGACAGGACTCAGTCTTTATTTTGTAAAGATGACTTCTGTGCTGTGTCAGTTGACAACTAAGGAAATGAAGAAGCTAAGATTCAAATTGGCTTATGACATAATGATTTGGGTGACACAAAATTGTGGGAATTTTTGGAATCAATTTTGGCAGAACTTGTTTATTTCTGTTGGTTCTGGGAACCAGAATATTCAAAGCTGACTCCTCGTGTTGTCTGGACCACTAAAGGGATGCTTGAAAGAGTGACGTAAATAAGATGGAGGTAGAAAGAGCTTTGTGTGGGTGGATTGCCTAAAACTGTCTTTGAGTCATTGGCTCAGATCTGACCAAAACAAAGACAGACCTGGGGAAGAATAATGTGAGATGAAAGTTCTCGAATTGGACATAGAAGTCGGCTGAGGCTGGTTCATGTTGCAACACCGGACATTGACTTTATAGACACAGAGGAGCTCAGTACTGACAGGACAGGCCTACAGCTTATACCTTGTAGATGACACAGTTCTCCTCACGTGACAGAGAGGCACAGGAATCCCTTCTCACACCCTCCAAGTGCCTTGTTAATCCATTCAGATTCACCTTTGAAACACTCAATTGAATATGTTACTGTAACTTGCGATTTTATGGCAGCATCCCAAAGGAACCTTTTTCCGGTAGTCCTATATTCTCAGTTTCCTAAACTCAGCTACTGGAGCTTACTTTACTCCATAACCTTTGTGGTTGTGCTTTATTCCAATGCTTTACTCTTTATAGTAAATCCAGTCTCTGATCTTTCTAGTGTGTGCTACAGTCACTAGAAAAGTAATAACCAAACATTTCTTTCTCTTACACTATATCTAAATTTGGGAACTAATCCGAATCGACCAAACTTTCTGCTTAGCTTTCACACCTACCTACGCACTTCACAAGTCCCTCATACCACTTCTTTACTCCAGATAAATATACTGAGTGTGTGTGTGTGTGTGTGTGTGTGTGTGTGTGTGTGTGTCTGTCTGTCTGTCTGTCTGTCTGTCTGTCCGTCCGTCTGTCCATCTGTCCATCTGTCTGTCTGTCTGACTGACCTGAGTGTGTGTGTGTGTGTGTGTGTGTGTGTGTGTCTGTCTGTCTGTCTGTCTGTCTGTCTGTCCGTCTGTCTGTCCGTCTGTCCATCTGTCCGTCTGTCCATCTGTCTGTCTGTCTGACTGAATAAACTCTGACAGCTACTGCTTCCTTTGCTTTTCATTGTGTTTCTTCCAAACTGCCTGCTTCTCTCGTTTGGCTCCCACTGTCCCTGGGGAGTTCTGCACACTTGCTAATTTAACATTTATTCATTGCTTTACTGTTGCCAACACTGCCTTATTCATAGCTTCAGTTTGACTGAAAAGAATTCTTTTATTATTTATTTATTTTTATTTCGCAACTTCTGATTGATTGCTCAGGCATTTTCTTTAACCATTGATATCCATTTCATTTCTTTTATGTCATCCTGCTGGCCCACACATTCACATAAAGGGTACCTAAGAAATAGGCTTCTTGTGCCATGAATTCATGAAAAGTAACACACAGATTTTGAGCATATCAGAATGACAAATTCTCAAATTAGAGAGTCTCACTTGTGATATTTTATTCAGCACATTTAAGAAATGTTTATATTTGTATTTATTTTCCTTATATAAATATTACTATATTTATATTTCCTTATATAAATATTACAGAATACACTAAATATTCAGTATAAAGAGTGTCTCACTTTGTTTTTTAAATAAACACCATTGTGTCATTCTTTGATATAAAAAATATTGACTATTTATTTTTTCCAGTTAGTGACTCTTTCTATTTAATTTAGGTGTTCAAAAGTTAAATTCAAAAATTAGTATGAAATTTCAAGATTCCTCTCACTTCAAAACTAGGTAGGAAAGGGCTTGAAAGTTATATAAAATGCTGTGAGACCATTACAAACTTTAACGTACAGAAGTTGTGTACTGTACTCAGAGATCCTGATTGGCATTTTAATAGCATATTTTATCAGGAGCATTGTAATCCTGTGTGGACTGAGTACAGTGAGGCTCATCCACCAGTGTCCCCCAACTGATCTATTTATAGCTCTCTGCATCTCAAATTACACTGAATAACTCACAGAGATGACAGTCTGAAGGAAGTGATGCTCAAACTGCATGCTTCACCCGAGCTTCTGTGGTGCATCATGATGTATGAGAGCATTGCCACCGTGATGCTATTATGACATGTCAGAGCACTGCCATCGTGATGCTATCTATGTCTTCCATGTGGACACGAGGGAAGCCAGCCCAGCACCTTGTGGCTACAGCTTTGCAGAGGCCAGCAAAGTCTCTCATGTTTTGCTCTAATACTGGCTTTTTCCACACCCTGCTGGGTTGGAATAGGTGAATTATACTGTCATTTTTAGCTCCATAATTTCTTGACAGAGGTAGATGCAAAATATACAATCATTTCCATTCAGCTTGTGGAATATAGTATGAAAATTTTTGAATGGGCTTTAAAAACCACAAGTCGAGTTGCTTTATCGATTAAGAAGATATGTGTGTGTGTTTGTTATAAGCATACAGTTATTAAAATATTCTAAATATGCTAACCAAAAAAAAAAAAAAACAACCAAGCACAATCATTTAAATGACGCTTTCAGAGCCTAGATGATAGTGTTATTAATCTCTTACCTGAATTGTGCCTCCTTTTGTTTTCAGCTACATGTGGTCGTTTGAAAAAGCTCATCTCAGCATGGTTCAGATAATAACAGGACACCTCGTGGAGTTATTTGATGAAGAATTTCGAACACTCTATGCCAGGTCCTGTGTCCCAAGTTGCTTTGCTCAGGAAGACTCTGTCCGGGTGACGCCAGGCAAAGCCCTCTGGGAGAACGGCTTTTACCAGCGATCCATTTCTTCGTTAGCCTCTGTTTCCAGCCAGAGAAACCTTTTTGGTAGACAAGACCAAATCCATAAACTAGATCCTGGTTTCTTCAAAGGCAGAGGGAGATATACCGTAAATGAACATGACAAACAGAGCCTAAGAAATCATGGATACAAGCCTCTTTTTGTTCCAAACTTCAATGGTCCAAACTCAATACGTCACTTTCAACCCAGTCAGATCAACGAAAACTGGAAAAGACACAGTTACGCTGGGGAACAGCCAGAAAGCACACCATACCTGCTGCTCAGCAGAGCTCTGAATCGACCCAATAACACTCCCGGGCACTGGAGAAGGCCCTCAGACAGTCTCAGTGTGGCGTCCTCATTACGGGGAGGCCAGGCAAGCCAGCAAAACATGCCTGCGCAGAGTTTCGCTGATCGGCTTGCCCAGAGAAAAACGACAAATCTTGCGGAAAGAAATTCCAATGTGCGCAGGTCATTTAATGGGACAGATAATCACATCCGCTTTTTACAGCAACGGATGCCAACTCTGGAGAACACCACGAAGTCTTTCCTGCGGAGTTGGAGAATTGAATCGTACTTAAACGATAATTCAGAAGGCCCACCTGATTCGAATGGCTCCACCCTGGGTGACAGATTCGAAGGCTACGATAATCCTGAGAACGTGAAAGCCAATGCGCTCTACACTCATTCGAGGTTTCGGTCCTCTTTTGTGTTTAAACCGACTTTGCCTGAACAAAAAGAAGTCAACAGCTGTACAACTGGCTCCTCAAATTCTACCATCATCGGTTCCCAGGGAAGTGATACACCCAAGGGAGCCCCAGATAGCTCCACAAAGGCGCTGTCCTTGGCAGAAAAAAGTGAGCCTGAATCGACCCCCAAGCTCCCAACACAGTCAGAGACACCAAAAACGCACAGCTTGCAGGTTCCTGAAAAGCAACCAGCAGCAATCTTAAACCAAACAACAAATGGCCGAACAGAATTAAACAACTGTATATATACAAACCTGTGTGGAAAGAAGGAGGTGAGCGTAAAAAACCAGCAAAGCGAGAATATGCTCAAAAGGCGAAGTTTCCCGTCCTTTGACCACTCGAAGGTCAATTTAGACCACGGAAATGCCAAGAATTATGTATATAGTACCCTGACCAGAAATCGAATTCGGCAACCAGAGAAACCCAAGGAAGACGTGCTGAAGGGTTCTAAAAGCATGCACAATGTGACCCACAGCACAGACGAAGACGAAGGCGAGGTGGTCAAGAGAGACCTTCCCAGTGGCTCAGCCACCAAATCTATGTCCATCGCTGCTTTGTTGGATGTGAATAAAGAGGAGCCCAACAAAGAAGTTACTTCCAAGAAGGAAGCCAAAGGCTCCCCAAGTTTTTTGAAAAAGGGGTCTCAGAAATTAAGGTCCTTGCTTAGTCTCACCCCAGAGAAGAGAGACAACCTGTCAAAGCACAAGGGGTCCGCATTTTACCGAATGTGTAGCAGCTCAGACACTTTGGTTTCTGAGGGTGAAGAGAATCAAAAGCCGAAAAAATCCGAACCCAGAGTTGACTCATCACCCAGAGGAAAGCGTTCCTCCTCCTCAAATTCTCAAGGCAGCATCCACAAGAGCAAGGAGTCCTTAGCAGTTAGCACATGTCCCGGAATAAATTCCCAAGCAGAGGAAAGCAGGAGAATGGCGCCTTCTCCGAGTCCTGTCGAGAGGAGGCTTTCAGAGAGAGCCGGAAACGCCTCTGCCCCAAGATTTAACACGGAGCAGATCCAATACCGGGATTCAAAGGAGATGGGCGCAGCCATGGCCCCTGAAAGACGGCCAACCTCTTCTCCCGTGCTAAAGCCCAGTGAGCTTCTGCGATCTCATTCAACCAATCAGCGTGTTTACAGTCGATTCGAGCCCTTTTGTAAGATCGAGAGCTCAATCCAGCCAGCAAGCAGCGTTACAAACACACGCGTCAACCGCCCGGAAGTCAAATCCACAGCTGTGGGCGGCGGCGGCTATGGCAGGTCCAGCCCGAGCCCGATGCTGAATTACAAGGGCGCAGCAGCTTATCACTCGTACAACCCCAATGAAAACAAGTTCCGAGGATTTATGCAAAAGTTTGGAAACTTCATACACAAAAACAAGTGAAATGTTTTCATTTCCAGTTGCAATTGAAATATTAAGTGGATGTGGCTGTAAATACTTGCCCAACGAACACTCTGTATAATTTTTTGTACCATGCCAAGAGTGTTTTATATTAGAACTGGAGGAATGTATAGCAATATACAGAAAAGCTATTATTTTGTGGTAAAATGAGTTGTACTTGGTTACCCTACAAAGGACTATCCTAGTAAACACATTAAAATGATGTTTTTAAATAGCTTTTTTTAAAAAAGATGGGATTCATTGTTTCCTATCTGCTAAAAAATCTTGTGTTTAATTAGAAGAAACCTCAGCGAAGAGACTGTGTTTGGATTTTTCGCCATTCATTCCAAAGACTTCTTTTAAAAACAGTTCATATTACTTATCACTGGTGCTTTGTGATATTCCTTTATGATTTTCTCATATTTTCAGAGACTTGGGGAAACAGAACAATGTTGGCATATGTGTTTTCGCTTCTCTATTTGGGTTCTTATTTCTACCGCCCTTCTCTGCCCCAATTCCTTCCAATACCTGGACACCTGGTAGGAGAGCCGAAAGGTTAGAGCGGAGGGGGGTGGGGCTGAGACCTTAGACTACTTCCTGCTGGTTAGGAGCCGTGCGTTCCTTGAGGCAAGTCCAATCTGCCTCTCCTCAGGGTTATCTCCAACTTTTTCTTGTCTGTAACCATGTGACAGCAAGACCAGAAACCAGTAGGAGGAGCAGCCACACCTTTTTCTTTGGGCTGTAGATTTTTTTTTCTACCCTCTCTAGAGTCCCCACAATTAAACTACCTTCAGCTGGCAGAGTCATGCCCCTGTCAGAGTGCGCAAGAGGCAAATAGTCTGCTTCTGTGGACAGTCTGAGGCAGCCTTATATCCCACACTGGACTAAAACAAAAACCTGTTTACATGACATAACTCAGTTTTTAAAGAGGCCACAACTTCTCACTGTAGAACAAAGCCTTTTTGTTGATAACTTCTGTAGGATAATGTAATATATTTTATTGTCTTATTATCTTCCCTATGCAGCATTGCACAAAAAGAGTAACATTTGAATTATGTAGGCCAGCACTTTTTATTGAGCCTGAAGTGTGCTGTCCGCCAGCCTTAAGCCTTAGCCTTACATACTGTGGAAACACATACGAGCTTTATTTTCTAACTCTCAGGAGCTATGCAGTGCTCTGCTTTGTGCATCCTCATCAGCTGTGCATCTTCTGTAGTCAGCCCTTAATTAAACTTCAAAACCAGTGAATAGCCTAGGAAGACTTCCATCCTAACTATAAAACCTTCTAAAACTGTAAAATTCTTCCCACACTTGTGTTAGATTGACGTGGCAATGCGGGAATGTTTTCGTCTGAAAATTGTTTACTTCTTTAGAGTTTGGGTTGAAGGCAGCATGGACACTGCTTCATGTGGCCCAGATGGTGGCAGGGAGAGCCAGGCCTAGTCTCTCATTGTCATGTAGCCAGGCTGGATGAAGACATGTCCATACTTTGGTTTCATGGCTGTATTCAAGTCAGAAGATACCATTTGCCATTCTTAAAGAAAAAAAGAAAAGCTTCATGTTCATAGCAGAAACTTTAACATGAAATTTGTTTTATGTATAACATGTAAAATTCAGAAAGCAAAAGAATGTGAGAGGCATGCTTCAAATATACTTTCAAGACAGCTAAGCAGAACACTGTATTGTTTGTTGTTTTTAAATTGCAATATTCGGTTGATAGTATCAAATGTCAACATCTATGTTGTTGAAATCATTTACCGAAGAAGAATCCTGACAGCAGAGGCTATGGAATGGAGCACCTAGCATTTTCTGGCACTTGCCTATAGCCAGGTCATGTCTTACAAACTTATGCTCCATCACATGTTTATGATAACATTTATAAATTATTGAGATTTCTTTCTTTCTTTTTTTTTCTTTTCTTTTCTTTTTTTTTTTTTTTTTTTTTTTTTTTTTTTTTTTTTTTTTTTTTTTTGGTGTTTTTGAAACAAGAGTTTCTCTCTGTAGCCTTGGCTGTGCTGGACTCGCATTGTAGACCAGGCTGGCCTCAAACTCACATGGATCCACTGTCTCTGTCTCCTGAGTGCTGGGATTAAAGGCATATGCCACTGCCACCTGGCTAAATTATTGGCATTTCAATTGAGATGTGAGACTCAGATAATGTTCCAAGTCACATACGCAATGGCTGTAAATTATAATGTTCTGCATGGCATTAGCATTCTGTCCCCATTAGTTCAATACCTGCCCTGTTAGACCCGAAGAAAGCATTTACTTCCTAACTGGAAATCAACCAGGAAAAGTTTAATTGAATTTCACCAGATAATGAGGACACACTGGGACTAAATGATAATCGTAGATAACGTTAGAATAGTAAGACAAGATTCAGTTCTGATGTGCTTCTGCAGGGCCGGGTCTTAATTGCTTTGTGGCCATTTTGATCTTCTGGTTGAGGGAAGATTCTGGCAGAGAAGGTATTTGGGGGCAGAAGGGAGGAGCCCAGTATTAAGTACTTACAGTGGTATTATCAAGGCCATCCATTTAAATAAAACAACACCTTGCAGAAGGCATGCATTTTTCAAGGTGTGCATGGCTCCGAATACTGTAGGCTGGATTTCAGCAAGCCAGGGTTTTAGAACAGCGTTCCATGCCTGGCTGGTTTCTTGTCTGTATTATTTTGAGAACCTACTTTGGAAGTGTTAAATCGCCTCTCTCTTTTACTCAGTCTCACCTTATAGTCTGCAGAAATATGCTGATACCTATATAGGAATAATATTTTATGGATTAGAATCCAGAACAGATGTTGAGTTTTACATCATTACAAAAGTAGCTTTATGACCTCCCGTAGGAATTAAGGAAATTGCCAAGTTCTGGGATTCTGGTCTGATTCTGTTTGAGATATAAGCGCGATGAACTTGAAACCGTCCACACTAACAATAGTATTAAAATAGGGTGATAAGAGAGACCTCTTACTCCTCATGAGAAAGGAACCAATTCATAGAAACTTTGATATGCATCTCCTTATAAGACCAGAAGTTCATCTGCAAAAGGTTAGTGCTGCCTAATACAGCAATTCCCAATTCCCGTGATTTCTGAAAATATGGTTGGCTTGGAGAAACATCCCTTTAAATTGTCACTGGGCTCTTCTTTGGGAAGTGGGGAGCGAGCGGAGGGCGCTTCATCCATCTGCCTGGCAGGTTCCTGAGGCCCTTGCACAGCAGATTTATTCTCCTCGGTCTCTTTTCTTTGATTATCTCCCTATGATGTCTTTCCCCACTAGTGTACATAGTTTTCCAAAATGTCCTCTCGGAGAAACTCCCGTCACTTAAGACTGAGAAAACACATAATGCTTCACAAAATTAAGCATGGTTACAGGCTTGGTGGATATAATTTCAAGCAATACATTTCTTCTCTTTTGCCTTCCATGTTGATACTGGTGGAAAGATGTTTCCTACGTGTATTCTGGCATTAAGCTTTGGCGATGCACATTTCCCTCGAATTAGGGCTTTAGTTTCTAAGCAGAAGCACAAGGAGACAGAGTGTGATTTCTAAGTGGCTCTTGGCAGGTGGCATTAGCATATCATAAGAGATGCTTATCCTAACAGATTTACAGACCTAACCATGCCATGTTGACATATGGGCACATGCCAGTCTGCATTTGTGAATACACACTGACAAGGGCTGATTTTTTTTTTTTTTTTTTTTTTTTGTCTTTCAAGACAGGGTTTCTCTGTGTGGCCTTGGATGTCCTGGACTCGCTTTGTAGACCAGACTGGCCTGGAACTCACAGCGATCCACCTGCCTCCCAAGTGCTGGGATTAAAGGTGTGTGCCACCACCGCCTGGCCACAAGGGCTGAATTTTAGGTGAATTTGGTTTCATTTTACTCAAGAACTATCTTTGTGCCGCTATTATTCCACAAATATTTTTGTTTTAAGAGTATCTGTTGGCTCTTAATGTGCCTTTAGTTAAGGGCTTTAAAGTCGAATTGTCATTTTATACTAACTAAACTCATGATAAATGTGGGATTACGTTTAAAATTAAAATTTGGTTCTTTAAGCAAACAATTTTAAAAAGTTCTTTAAGCAAAAGTTCCTTAAAATAAGTGTGATAGAATTATAAATGAATCAACTTGTGATCTTTTTATGTACATACAATACTACAAAGAAATATTCTTCCAAATTAACTTTTTGATTAATAAATATTAAATAATTTTGTACAAATATTATATTGTTGAGTTTTTTATCATTATATCCTAGATTGCTTTATTCAAATACACTCCTTTAGTAATTATAATCAGGAATTTAGAGCATCATTTATTAAAAATATTTCTCAAAAGATAGATAAGTGGATAAAGCACCCCCACAAATATGAGGGTCAGAGTTTAGCCCTCCACTACCCACATAGAAACTGGAAGGGTGTTGTGGCACTCATGTAATCTCAATACTGAAGGGAAGGGATCTGGGGAGGGGGCCACAAGATGGCCTGCTAGACTTATCACTTGAGGAGCTCCAGTCTCAATGAAAAGCTCTGCCTCAGTGAATAAAGCAGAGAGTGATCGAGGAGACACACAGTGTCAACTTCTCCTCCGTACACACATGCATAAATCCTCCCAAGAGCATACCCTCACATCTACAAACGTGAGCTCACTCATACACATGCAAAACAACAATGTTATCTCCCAACTTCAAAGCATCTAAAATGCATTTGAAAAACAAATTTTCATAGAGCTCTTTACTCATATTTGAGAGTCAGTAACAGCACCTCACTTTACATGTTCATCTGGTCAACAATGGGCCATGTGTACGTGTGCCATTGTATGTGCATCTAAGAGTCCTACCCTCTAGTGTTTAAAATACACTTTTTCTATATGTATATATGTTTCTTTTTTATTAATTTATCCAGGTTACATCTCAATTGTTATCCTCTTGTTTGTCTCCTCCCGTTACTCCCTCCCTCCCTCTTTCACCCTATTCCCCCTCCCATAGGTCTGTGACAGAAGTATATTTCTATACACCAAAGTCACTGTGTGCTCACAGCCCTCCATCCTGCAAAATGCTATTGCCTAGTTGCTACAAACTATGCCAAGAGTCTAAGTTCCCTAAAATATCGTCTTAGTAATGAATGAAATACCCTAAATGCATCTCCATGGTGACAAGAGCCAAGACTCATCCTCCTTATTTCCATTTCTACTGTAAGGAGTTACTTGAAGTAAATTTGACTGTAAATTCATAGAATTTTAAAAGACATTCTTGTAGCTTACTTTTACATAAGTTGTTAGCATTTGGCTTTGGATGAAATTTTCTACATATGTATTTGCATTACAGCATTAAACAACCTAAATCTGAAAATTATTTAAAACTCAATAGTTCCACAGGTGGAGAAAATGACAAACCAAATTACAAGATAGTTGAAGTCTATGTATTATAAGTTAAAACTTGTGTCCCATCAAAGGTAAATGTTATTTGTAGTTCCTAAAGTATAATGACAAAGACAAACACCACCACCACTCCACCCCACCCTGCCCTGCCCCCACCTCATCCCGCTCCGCCCACCCCACCCTGCCCCACCCTGCCCCACCCACCCCTGCCCTGCCCCACCCCACCCTATTCATGGAGGAGCACAAACACAGTGATTGGCTTTAACTTGGGATCCAACATTGTGGCTATTGCAGTCAGGCTGAATTGCTTTGAAGAGTCTAACCAAAGACATCTGGACGCAGCTGTAGACCAACGGTTTTGTGGCTGGCTAGCCTGCAGAGTACCTTGTCACACCAAGGACACTAAAACATAATGATGAAGTATCTGTGTTGGCACCCACTTGTCCTCTCCATGTGTTCAATGGCTTGTGTGGTTGTTGTGTTCAGAAATGGGGCCTTGATGTCAGTTTGTGAAGAGCATCCTATTGCCTTGAAACACCCTGGCTTGTCTGGGGATTTCCACTGGACTCCTTTGGCAAACAGTTCAATTGGATGTAACCCAGTCTTGGGACTGAAATCTTTGTTTAATGATAGATATCCATCTGAGACTCTGTCTCCCTTATTATTTGGAGACTTCATTAGGATTTCTTTAATACATTTTAGGAAGTTTTCTCTGGAATAGTTTTCCATACCACCCCTCAAATGTTCCTCAATTCTAGCTGTCTTGTCAACCCCATCTCCTCTTTCCCGTACCACCTGATTCTCCCTTCCTCATCCCCTCCATCCCAAGTCCATCCACAAAATCTATTCTCTTTCCTCTTCCAAGGGAGATCCATGTACGGCCCTAGGCCCTTCCTCTATACTTAACCTCTCTGGGTCTACAGATTGTAGCTTGTTTATCATATATTCATTTTGCTATACTCTGCTAAACAGTGCCTTATTCAGCCAGCAAAGAAACTTCTTCCCTGCAGCAAATGAGAACAAATACAGAGATCCACATCCAAACATTACACATACACACACACACACACACACACACACACAGAGAGAGAGAGAGAGAGAGAGAGAGAGAGAGAGAGAGAGAGAGAGAACAGAGGAACAGAGAAACAGAAACAGAGAGACAGAGAGACAGAGAGAGACTTTGGAACAGCTCTAAATGGAACGTCTCCATCAAATGCCTCCCTTCAGAGAAGGGAAAGGTGGGAAGAATAGGCAGGGGCAGCAAGCACAGGGCCAGTAGTGTCTGCCTCAGGTCCTCTGTATATATATTATACCTTTCAGTTTAGCATTTTTTTCTGTTAATACACGTGTTTTATTATGTAGCACTTTTACTCCTATGAACGCCATAAATCAGCAAGGTACATGTTATTCAACAGACTAAAGGCAACATAGAAGCCATAGGAGATATACAGTATCGATGCTCCAGAAATAGCACATATGCAAATTCATGTATTAATAAAACAGTCTCATAGATGAAATCCTGAGATAATTCATTCTGAAGTTCACATTGCAATTCTATTTTTTAAAAAAACCCTTCTAACATAAACAATTAAACCCACTTACGGACCAGAGCAACAAAAAGTAAATTATGTCAAATTGGTAATTAATAAATTTTATAAAGTTTTCTTCACCCTTTGAAACAACTTTAACGTTCGAAGTTTTTGCACTTACAATCTTAGTTTTCGTGCATTTTTATGAGGCTCCTGAGTGTGGGAGCCGTGGGTCTCTGCTTCTTGTGCCTCCTCTTGGAGTTCTCTTCTTCCTTCTCTGGCTTTGCCTTGTCCAACTTCAGTGTGATGAGTTTTGTTTCATCTTATTATATTTCATTTTATTTAAGAAATAAACATTTGTTTAAATTTTTAAAAAAGTTTTTTCATGAGAGCCAAGTCGTATGACTTGGCATATGACAGAGACTGGCGGGAATAAGGTGGCCCAAGGCAGCATGCCACAGTACAGGCTGCTGTTAACTTCTCCTAGGTCAACTCTGTGTATCTTTCTTAAGGTGTAGATAAGAGCCAGTCCATCAGGCACAATGGCAGAGTCCATTTCCTCCTGTTGGGATTCTAAACACCAGTTCAAGAGATTGGAAACTTTTATTCAAAGAGCCTGATAACTTGTTTTTAAACTACCTCTACCTCATGTCATGAATTTATACGAATTTCTGGGAGTCTGACAGATCACCAGCCTCAAAATGCCATACCTCTGCTTAGTTAAAGACAAACTTCTTTGCAAAGCGTGGCGACCGAACTCTGTTATTGTGTGCATTGGTACTGGTTACGAACGCTTACACGTTAGGCTCCATGTTGATTCATGCAAGTTCTTGGAAGGCGCCCCTCTGACATGACTACATCATCTCTCATCACAGGGAGCCACCTATGAGGCAGGGTTTGCAGGGTTTGCAGGCTTGCCCAGCGACTCTCTTTTCTGACGTAAACTATCTATCCTCCATCAGTGCAGGAAATTGAGGATTTAATTCAATATGCGTACGTACTACTCACCGCCCCCCCTCCCTTCCCTCCCTTGTTCTTCTCTCCAGCCCTTGCAAACAGCCAGTGTTCTTGGCCCAGCCAGTTACTCAGTCTCTGACTCATTTGCTTAATAATTATTCCACTCTGATGAACAGTAGGAAGTAGCCACAGGCAAATGCTTAAGTGGACATTAGATCCTTTGTAGAAACTCAAAGAAATATGAGAAAAAATTACTCTTTTCCAGAAACAAACTTATTCTCATAACTAAGAAAAGGGCTTTTAAAGCCAGACAATAGTGTGATCCACAGTGTATGACGTAATATTGAGCATTACATTGTGGATCTGAGATTAATTACCTCAAGTATCTCTGACTATGATTAAGATCATTTTCAGATACCAAAATAAGACTGAAGTAGAATTTATTGAAGTGTAGAGGTAGGACACACATGACACTGTAAAATACTCCATAATTTAGTTGAAGGAGTAAAATTAACAAAGAAAACTTAGTAGTGTTTGGAAAACGTACTTCACTAAACTCTCTATGTGTCTACTCCCTGGTTGCCAGATTTGCGAAAATATCCCCATTAGTGAGGACTTGGTGCAGAGCAGAGGCTCTAGAGTTTAGACATATGTCTAATCTGCTTTGAGAGCATAGTAATACACCACGGATGTCTACATCTCTTCCCCGGGGTGAGATGGCTGTTCTGGTCTGCATTGGAGTCCAAGAATCCGTGTTTCTAGTAAGTCTCTGCATAGCAGTCACAGGTAGCCTCGACATTTAAATTTGAGAACTACTAAGTACTAAATCATTGAGTGATGCTAAGAAAATTAGTCTTTATAATCCCAGGAAAGGATGTATTACTATAGTAAATGTTGAAATCATAGCATTTAACTTGAACAGATTTCACAAAGGTAGAATAAGATGTGCTTCTTTGAACTGACGTGTCTCCTTTTCAATATCCTATAATGCCGGCCCTTACACGTACCTTACACACCTATGATAAGAGCTTCCTTTGACTTAATAAGAGGTGACATTCTCAGTCAGTTCTGTATTTCTGACCTCTCTCTTTCTGCCTTCCTCCCCCACTTCTAACAATGTCTTATTAAGTAGCCTATGCCCCCACCAAAATACTTTTAAAGGTGAATCATCTTTCACTGGATCAACTGACTGTGGCTCTAAATATGATCATTACTGCTTTAACTACCAGCTCTGTTCAGGCCTGGTGCATCATCACAAATTAGGATGGAGAAGAATATTTCTCTGTCTATATCACCCAAATTAATTTGAATCACTTAGGATATAAAATGTAGGTATGACTCTCAGAACAATGTCCTGGATACGATAAAGGTTTACTTGATATTGGAGATGGAGAGAAAGAATAGCATGCTGGGACGCCACAAATGCATCTGGATGGATGAGTTAAGGCTGGATATCATTCATGCTCCTTTGTTCTGATGATGACATGCTCTTTACAAGCCTATCCATTCTACTTTCCTCTAAAGTCCCGTGTTCTGTATATATTTTCCTCAAATCAACATGTAAATGATTAAGCAAGAGTTCCTTCCTATTTAATATTTATCTTCTTTTAAAAATATCTATTTATTTATTATGTATACAGTGCTCTGCCTACACACCTGCATACCAGAAGAGGGCATTAGATCACATTATAGATGGTCGTGAGCCACCATGTGGTTGCTGTGAATTGAACTCAGGACCTCTAGAAGGGGAGTCAGTGTTCTCAACCTCTGAGCCATCTCTCCAACACCCAAAATGTGTAACCCAGACTGGCCTCGAACTCGTGAACCTCCTGCTTCCGCCTCCTTCAGCAAATCCTACTGGTGTATGCCACCACTACAGGCAAATGTTCTGCATGAATGTACATCTGCAGGCCAGAAGAGGGCACCAGATCTCATTATAGATAGTTGTGAGCCATTATATGGTTGCTGGGAATTGAACTCAGGTCTTTTGGAAGAGCAGATAGATGGTGCTCTTAACCTCTGAGCCGTCTCTCCAGCCACTTATCTTATTTTTTCCATGAGAGATATAAATGAATCAGAGCTCAAAATAGATGTTGCTTTAGTTTAACAGTCATGCAAACACTAATTTGTTTCCTTTGTCAAAGAAAAATCCACATTATCTTTAAATAAAAGTTTATTTTAATCCCTATTTGAGGGTTACTTAGTTTTGAGCTGAGTTTTGTTCAGATTGAAAAAGCAAACCTACTTAGGAACATCTGATTTACTTTAAATTTTAAGGAAGGAATTTACCTATAAATTTACTTTCTTTACTGGAGATGAATATTGGTTAAAGTAAGCAATGTTTCCAAAGGTGAGTTATTCACCCACACCACCACGCCACAAAAATGAAAATTCTGTGACCCAGTATAATAAGAATTGGAGGTGAAGCCTTTGAAGCTAATGAAAATGATCCGTTATTTCAGTCTCAGGGTCACAACATCATTGCATACATTTATAAGTTATGAGTTTGCTAATTCATAAGTCAACACACAATCATAACACAAGTAGTAGCTTGCCATTATACCCTAGTCTATGTTTTTGTTAGGAAAAGGCATCTATGCCTTAGCCTTTTGTGGCTACGTATTTATCATACTGTAAAAAGAATATCCTCCAGGCATAGTGGTGCATGCCTAGCCTTTACTATTAAAACAAGGGAAGTGGGTGTTCTGCTCCCCTAACCTTCCCAGCAGGGCCAGCAGATCATGGGAGGAGGAAATAAGCTTTGTAGATTAGCTTGTTTAATTGTGGGGAACAACAGCTATTTAAACCTTTGGGGATTGGATAGAGGCTTTGGGGTGAGTGTATATCATTGGCTACAGCTAAGGTGCTGGTAATGCCTCATTTGCATGAAGAGGAATTCCAAGTGCTAGCTGGACACAACCTTATAAGGAGAGAGGAAATTTAATCTGGCCATGGCTATGTGACCTTCTCTGGTATGGTTTGGGAGTGCAGGAGTGCATGTGCCGGAACGTGCAGGCCAAGGCCAGGGAGGGGGTGGTCCTCCTCACTACTACCACTCTTGATACAAGGTCTGGGGCTGCATATAACTGGACCCCATTCCTCTTCTGGACCTGGTCCACAGTACCTGAGCCCCACAGGGAGGCAGGGGTAGGTATCTCTGCAAGTTAAAAAAAAAAAAAAAAAAGAAGCCTGCTGTACATAGTGAATTCCAGGACAGCCAGGGCTACATAGTAAAACTGTGTCTTAAGGAAAGAAAGAAAGAAAGAAAGAAAGAAAGAAAGAAAGAAAGAAAGAAAGAAAATTCTGGAACAACAATAGCACTCTCACACTAGAGATGGGGGGGGGGCGGGCAATGGAAGGAGACAGACTGTACAGTCATATAATTATTTTAAACTATTATATTTGAATTTAGATGACACCAAAGGGAAATAAAAATGGCATTATATAGCCATTTAATAATAAATCTTATGAATATCAGGTGTGAAGTCATTACTCTGAAAGCACGATTTTGACAATGTAATATTTTCAATAACTTATAGGACCAAATTTTTCTGAAGTAATTTCTGGCTGCTGAAACAAGGAATAATTTTTTTTCTTATTGGCGATTAACTGCATGTATAATTTTGAGTAATCATTTGTAATTATTACTTGGCCGTAGTCCCTACACCTTTCATCCAAATCTAGCATATGGTCTGTGCTTTTGAAGGTAGATTAGAAGTGGGCATGTTTGTAATATGGGAGTTGGCTACTGTTCCACTTGGAAGAGGACCAGAGATCTCCCGTGCCACACCGACATCGGCTAAACAAAACACTGTCCTAATGTTAGCAGCTCAGCATTCTGCAGAAGTATTAAGAGTCCCGTGTCCCAAACCTTTTTGCAGGGCTCGAGACAGGAAAAATGACCTGCAGACCACTGAAATGCCTTCCATCCATGTTTGCTCTCCATAGATGTCCTAACAGAACTGTCCAGTCAGGGCATAGTTGTCAAAACATGGTCTTGATGCATGTCAATCTGACTTGGACACAGTGTTTTAATTAACTATTTGGGTGTAGCCTTGAGTAGGTTCAAGAAATATTTTTGATCATGGAAATTTAACAATGTTTTCAGACTGAAGACATCTTAGGTTTGCAGTTCAGGGTCTGGAACAACTATTCAAGTCTCATAGGACAAAAATCAGCCATTGATAATATGTGAACAAACTTGGTGATGTCCTAATACAATATACTTATCCGACAATTTGAAGTTCATATAACTTTTACATCTTTCTGGTCCCCATGCCCTCATTGCAGTGAAGCCCTTTCATCACTGAAAAACTCTCCTCACGTGTTTCCCCTCCAGCCACTATCCTTTCTCTGCTTTGCTGCTCACTCAGACTTGCCCAGGTGACGTTTACATTAGCTAGGCTTAGTAATAGCATCACACTAGAAGGTGGGAAAGCCCCCTTTCATACATCAAGAACAGAGGCCCAGAGTCAACATCTAAGCACCAAAATGGCCAGCTTTTGAAATTCTACAGCATTTCTGTGTAAGATTATGTATTCAAATCACACTGTTTATGTCTCTTAAATAAAGCTACAAAATAGAGAGAAGTGATGTGCTGATTTCAAATAAAGAGGCTGGCATGTGTAATCTAAGGGCCTCCCTCGTGTGAAACATAAATTACTGCTTAGCTAAAGAGGAAAGAAGTTACCTCCCTGTATGTGGGAGTGTGTAAGTGTGTATTTCAGATTTAAATAACTCTTAACCATTTTTTCCCCAAAATTTCTGTTTACAAGAGACACCACTCTATGTCTTTAACTTCCCTTCCCACCTCTCCCCAAGGACAACAGGCTTAGAGCTGGTAGGATCATTCTGGAAATCCTTCCCAGTGAGTTCGTAAAGCCAAAGCGAGCGCCAGGCGCCCCAGGCAGAGCTCTCTGCCCGTTTGACTGAGGGACCTCCTCACATTCCGACACCTCAGGCTGAGATAAGGAAGCCCATGAGTTTGAAGCATCCGGCATTTGCGCCTCTCCTGTATCAGTGTTCCTCAGACACCGTAAGTCAACCACTGCCACTTAAGTGACTGTTAACTGAAGTTCGAAGGGTGAATGACCTATCCCAGGGAGGAAAAAGTGCAGAGAACAGGCTTCTTACAGAAGAGATGGAGAAGTGGAGATGAGCTAGTGAACGACATTAAAGAAAATGGCTCGACATTCCAAAATGGCGGAGTGGAGGGAGCAGAAGTCCTTCTGCACATTTTACTGTTGTTGCATAAACTGTGTTTGAGATACATCGCCTCCTGTCCGTCGTCTAGGGTTGGAGATTGATTTCTCAGTGTGTCAGTGACTGTGATTTAGATGGCACAACACCAAAACCAATAGAATTCTGATGTATTATCTAACTGTGTTATCTAGTTTATAGATGCGGGGGGGGGGGAAAGCATAACAACAAAGGGAGAAATAATGAGATGCAATATGAGGGATTTCCCCGTAAAATGTTATGAAACAGATACGCCAAGAGAACTTACACTACAAAGTACTTGTTTAACTCGAGAAGAATTTACTCATACCTTGTTTTTTATTTGTTTTACAAGAATGTACCTTTGTCAAGTCTTTGTGTTGTCATTTGATGAGAGTACCCCTTTTGAAGTTTTGTTGGGCTTTATGCAGCCAAGTTGACTGGATCACCCCGATTTGATCACTTCCCCTTGGTGGGGAGGACCAGTGGCACACAGAGGAAGGGGAAGCAGGCTATCTGGGTGAGACCTGATATGCTGTGGCCATATGGTGGGGGAGGAGGTCCCCTTCTGTCAGGCCTATGGGAGGGAAATAGGGTGGAAAACAGAGGGAGGGTGGGAACGGGAAGATACAAGCAAGGGGATAACAATCTGGATGTAATCCGAATAAATTATAATAAATTAAATTTTTTTAAATGTTATTTTAGAATAAATACCAGGAGAGATGAATCATGGTGCCCACACAAGGTTTTAGTGTAGAGTCCTATTAAATGTTATTAGTATCAATCCAATGCCTTGGTCCTAACTTGCCACTGCTGCTGTATAAAACTGTGACAAGCACTTGCACTTAAGCTCTTTTTAGTTCTAGTGAAGGGACAGAGAGTGCAGCCAAAGGGTTTGGCCTTATTTGGAGTCTACCATTTTTGTCTGGGTGATTCGTTTCGTCATTCTGCATTGCAACTGAAAGGAATAAACAAGTCACGAAAGGAATAAAGTTTGAGTCAGGGCTTGAGCGGTTTCGGTTCACAATCAGCTCATTCCATCGCTATGGGCCTATAATAAGGCAGAAGATCAAGACTACTCACTTCTTGATGGATAGGAGGCAGGGAGCAAAACAAAGTAAGGGGGATAGATATGGACAAGGTACCCAGGGCGTTCCCCTGTGGCTTACTGTCACCTAGGCCCACCTTCTACCGTACTTACCTCCCCCAACTGGTCCACTCCCTAATGAACTCACCAATGGATCAGTACACTGAAAATTGTGCCTTTGTAATCCAGTCATCACTTAATAACACCATTTGCCCATCAATAGCTTACAACACAAAAGCTTTGGGAGGGGAGCATTTTATATACGAAACAAAACTAAAGTACACTTTTTAATCATGGGGTAATTCAGGATGGTTCTGTGGCCCCTTTGGGGGAAATAGCTCTAGGATGAATTAGACCTGCCTTCTTGCTGAGAACTAGGAAACTCTATCCATGGCAAAGCTTTTCAAGAAGAAATGCCTTAGCTTTATAGCCAGTCCCTGGGTGTCTCAGGACTTAGGCTTCACAATGCCGGTGTTCACAGTGAAAGAAATCCAATTTAGTGTGTTGTGCAAAGCAGCAAGGGTTAGCCACACCTAGACATTTAAGTCCAAAAAACCATCCAAGTATCTCTGTGTTAAGTGCATTCAGAATTAGTTTTGAGCAGAAACTTTTTACAAGGATTGAGTTTGCTGGGGATCAAATATGTTAACCTTGAGAATGGAGTATGAAATATAAAGAAAGGGAATTGATTTTGGCCGGGTCTTGGTACAGATTTGGATTCCCACTGCTTAACAGGGCATCCTGCTTGCCAGCAGGTTTATAACCGTAAATCTGCACTGGTGGGAAATGCAGGTCTTGTCTAGGTCAGGAGAGTAGGAGCACTGTGCCATGCTCCTAACACTTAACACAGCCAAAAGCCTCTAGCTGTTGAAACCATCCTCCCGTCCCACCTCTGCAGAGCTGTCTCTCATGGTAACACACTTTACAGTAGCTGAGGATGAGAAGATAACATGCACAGACACATCACAATGAGATGGCCCCACCCAGGGAAGTGGTTCCTCAGGACTGGTGAAAGTCTAGCCGAATCTGAATACCAGCATTGCCCTTACCCTTCAGGACTTGGAATCCTCCAGTGAGTCCTGTTGACTAACCTTCTCTCTGGCTAGCAAAACTGAGAGAATGACAATAGCAACAAAAAATATTCTCTTATCCTGTGAAAAGGCATGGGGTTTGACCCCATATAAATGGTATCCTGTTTCTAACACTTGCTATTTTTATAATATTGAAAGAAAACAAACTATGAACTATTGAGTAGAGACTAAATGAAATATTATGGTTGAGAAAGATAGGACAATGCTCAGCCTCCATGGTTTACCTACACCACATCTCCTGGGGAGATAGCTCAAGAGAAAATGGTCACGGTGGGCTGGTGATAAACGGTGAAGTTCTCTCATAGCTGCTGTTTGGCAAAAACCCTGGCTGAGCAGATGTAACATTATCAGTAAAGACCTTTGGCACAAACAGACACTTTTAAATCAATAAGTTCTCAAAAGTAAACTCAAATTTTCATCATGCATGGCCACTAGATGTTTCTTTATAATATTTTTGTTAAAAAAGTATTAAGATGATATTGGAAGGGCAGGCAGAGCATATACATTATAAAACAGATGTTCTGATTGGCATATTTGGTTATTGAATGACAAACTTTTTTTTATTTAGCTTTTTATTATTTGTGACAGAGTTGGTTTAAGTTTTTTACTTAATTCTATTGTTATCTTTTGTGTCATTTTTGTTCTTATTTTTATAATATTTTCCTGAAAGAGTGATGCCCAAGTCAAACTAAGCAAAGGTGACCTCAGTCCAAGGTCTCAGTCCTTCTCTGGGCATGCACTGTGCCCCTGCCCCATTCCCAAGAACTGAGGCAGTCATGTCCTCTTATACTAAGTTTCCTTTATTTGTCATTTTCCCCCCACAGGTCTTTCTCATGCTCTATATTGTTACAGGCAGGTCTGTTCCACTTACCCAAGAATTTCCTACCTGTTCAGAAATGACGTGGAACTGAGCAATGCCAAGATTAGGTGTGGAGGACATTTTTTAGATATGGTCAGACATGACATCTCTTGATGCCTCATCTAAGATTGTTTTAATAATGATAGTTCCAATTTTGTATATTTGCATTGATCATGAAATGAAATGGAAATAAAAAGGCTTAGAACATTTTTGGCTTAAATAAAAAGATCAATAACTGGTAGCTAATATTTCAGGGGAATTTCATTTTGTTGCTTTTGCCCAATAACCTATGAAAGCAGGAGCTGGTTTCTCGTTCTTTGAATATTATTGACGATGCTGACAAAAATCTTATTACACGATTACAAGTATTAAATAACAGATGGAAAGAGGAAACAGTAACATTAAGTTGGAGCTGTATATGATGAAAAAGGAATATGGTCAGTGACAAGCAGCCTGAAGGCAACACTACCATTACCAAAGAAAACGCCAACCGAATTTTACACAGTAGGACTTCATAAAACTGTGGTTCTTTCTGGGTGATTATTTTAGCAAGGTTCTGCAGATACAATCCTACACTCGGGTGTCTATGATTCATTGTGTCAATAAGTTAGTCAGAACTATAGCTCACACCACTCTGTGAGCGGACTGCCTCTCTGAGGAGGAAGGAGGGGGTGGTGTTCATTCTGCCAGGCACATCTAACGTGTTAAGCACATAATAAAGACTGGAAGCTTGGCAAACATCATGTAAGAAGAAATGAATGTAATTTTGTGTTCCTGGGACAAAAACTACTTTATAAATTCAAGGCAGCCTGGTATCTCATTTCCTCCCTGATTTTTTTTTTGTTAAAACTGGAATTGAAATATGACAGAACAAAGAGTGCCCACGTCTTGCACTCCGTGCAGAGGGAGTTGTGGTTAATAATTTACATTTTGTTGAAAATTGTCTGAATGCGTAGTTAATGATAAAAATAAAAAAAAATTATTTTGGCATTGTTGCATGGAAGACAAACAGTGGCACAATGAAAGAAAAAGCAAATATCTCATGTCTGAGGATGCTGTCTGGATTATTTGTTTGAGTGTTTTCTTTTCTATATCATGTAACCAGCAATTAAAATACATTTTACTATAACAACTGCCAAAACTTTGTTTTTAACATGTGCGTGTCTTCTAACAAATAGGTGTTTGCTACTCATTTTCTCTAGTAAAAACTATAGAGAGACACAGACTTTATATTTTAATAACACAAACGTTCAGACGGCAGCGCATTATTCTACTGGGGAAGCACACTCAAAATACTCCACTCCCTGGGCATTCTTCCATTCCAAAAGGCAATTCAGTTTCCAAAGACAGAGATAATTGTTTCCTTGGAATACAGAACAATTTAAAATTATCATCTACAATTAATTTTTAATTTTTCTTCCTGTACATAGTTCACATCTGATCATTATAATTAAGTACCTAAAAACCAACCAGGGAAACTATACTGCCGACGTTCGTTTTCTAAATTAAATAAATATGTGACTCTCCAACAGTGGCCTGATGGGGAGCGGGGCAGACAGACACAGAGCGCAAGTGCCTCTCGTATAAAAGAGTTCAAGATCAGCTTTCTTACTATCTACTGCCCAAGTGAGCTTTTGTTTACTAAACACATTTTTTCTTTTGTCTTGTATCTTATTTAGCAGTGACGTTTTGCTGCTTTTCCAGCATGGGTAACAGCTACACTGTTTTATGAACTTTTCCAGAATTATAAAAAATATACTCAAATTCTCTCTCTCTCTCTCTCTCTCTCTCTCTCTCTCTCTCTCTCTCTCTCTCTCTTTCTCACACACACACACACACACACACACACACACACATCCCACTGAATGTGGAAATATTTTTTAAATTAGATTTTTTGTTTATAAATTCTTCTCTTAAAGCCATATGCATATAAGAATAAAGGGACATAAAAATGGTTTGGGTAAAAATGATTGCACTTTGAATAAGGATGATATGGGAAGACTGTGCTGAACTCTTTTATCAGGTAACAGTGAAGAGCCTGCTCACAACCCTCCAAGTTTAGATTCATAATCACTGTGGCCTTGGGAGGCTTAAAACAGCATGCTTTCTGTCCGTGACTCCGGTACACTGCTCTCAGTGGGCTCAGAATGATCTGGATTACCAGACAGGATCCCAGCACTATAGGGCAGGAAGCAGAGGCGGGGGCAGGAGGCAGGGGCAGGGGCAGGAAGCAGAGGCAAGGGGCTGGGCCAGGGGCGCATGGTTGGAAGGAAATGTCACACTGCAGCAAGGATTCGACATGCTCTGGTTGCCAAGTGCTACTTACTCTACCCTGGCGCATCAAAACTTAGCAGTCTCTGTGACTTCTTTAAGCCTTAGTTTCCACTTTGAGCTCATTCTCCTGCTAGACTCAGTCCTGGCACCACTGGCTTGTGACATTATGTCCTCTGTGCTTTATAAAATTCACTGTCGAGACAAGCTAAATCAAGCAAATGCCCAGCTTGTGCAAAGCCACAATAACTTTCAATATTGTGATTTGACTTCTGTTCTGAAGTTGCTAAAACAGACCCCTTCAACAGTGGGACTGCAGAAACCAAGGTTCTCATATTTTCCGTCTTCGGAACCGTCAACCGAGCCAGGGACCGCGGTCCATTTAATGACATAGTTGGTTATATCCACACCTTGTTTCTTATTGGGATCCCTGTCAACTTTCCTAAATTCACCTTAGTTAAACACGGGTCACGTTCATCACACGGATAGTTACTATAATCTCGGTGAGTACCTGGCTTTTACACTCTTTCTCTTTCTGTGGGGACTAGGAAAAAGACACAACTTGATCTCAAACCTATTGCTAAGGCTGACATCACCTTACAGTTCCTGCTAACTGCTGTAGCGAACGAGGACCGGCAGATCAGACTAGGGGAGAAGAAGAAAAAAAAAAACCTTTAAATCCCTAAAACCTATTTTCCACATGAAGAGACTTTTATCCAGAGGGCTCTTTAAAGAGTATTTAGACACCTCTGATAAAGCACCGAGAAACAGCACGGGGGATTAGAGAGCATGGGAAGGGGCAGGACCAGACTCTTATAGCTTAAGACAAGTCGGTGGTTAAAAGACCTGCTACAACTCGGAACAGCAATCCTCTTTGCAGAAAATAAGGGTGCTTCCATTCTTACAGCTTGAGCATAAGGCACGGGGGTGGGTACGTGCCAAAAAGTTGTGACTATAGACCTGCAAAGGCATGTATGGTCTTTATTTCTTATGGTTCTAAGCAAGATAAACCCCGCACTGCTGCTGCCTCCACTTCCGGCCTGCTCCCACTTGGGCTGAGTCCTGAACGCGTGACTCCAGGTCTTCTCACAAGAATAGAACTGACACCTGGAATATCTTTGCAGCTGACCTGTTCCCAAGGCTGCTGGCCTGTGGGACTAGAGAACTCTTTCCAGAGTACAGAAGTATAGATGCTTCCTGACCTCTCCGTTGCCTTCATTTACCACACTCTGTAAATTTTCTCTCTCCCTATCCCCCTCCCTCTTTCCCGCCCTCCCTCTCCCCCCTCCCTCTCCCCGCGCTCTCCTCCCTCTCCCCCTCTTGCCCCTCCCCCTCTCTCCCTCTTCCCCTCTCTCCTTCTCTCCCCCTCTCTACCCCCTTCTCTCTCTCGCTGCTTCTCTTCTCTCTCTCCCTCTCCCCCATGTCCCCCTCTCTTCCCTCTCTCCTATGATAAGAGAAAATAATTTCACAACGAGGGCCTCAGGGCCCATGGAGGTTTTATGAGAATTCCCCTAACAAACATCTTTCCTCACAGTTCATTAGCATTTTAGGTCTCTGTTCTGCTTACTTGACATTCTTTTCCTAAATCTTAGTAATGTCACTTAAGCAGAGTCCTCTAAGGTGACCCCAAAGGCTGTCAATGATACAGCGGCTTATGGTGACGTTGAGGATGTCAGGGGCTGTGAAGGAAGCAGGCGGTAGTGTAAATTTGAGTGGAGAGTGGCCTCCATAGGTCGGGAGGGAAGAAAGCCTCTCCACATTGTGGCCTGGGGACCTTCACCTTGCTACCTCTCCTGCCCTCAAGATAATAAGACTATTAACATCTTGTCCTGATTTAAGTTTTGGTCCTTTATCTATTTGCTATAAATAAACGCTTTATTTCCCTCAGTGTGGGAAATAAATTTGGCATGGCTGCCTTTCTGTTCAGTTATATTTTCATGCATGTGTAAAAGAGTATCACAAACTATAAGACAATGTGAAAGAGAAGATCGTTTGTAAAGTACCACATGACCAGGGTTTTCTATATAAACATTATTAGAATTCATGGTGCTATTGTAATGGTCTGGCAGAAATGAAGATTTTCTAAAGAGACACTTGTGTCTCTCAATCAGAGTCTCAGACTATTGAAGCAATATACCCCGAAGAAATAGGAGTTACTCCCAAGATTCTCTGCTGAGAGAAGGAAACTTTCTCAGTTAGGGGGGAACTTGTCTCCTGGAAAGAGATTGCAAATAATTCTAACAATGGTTCAGAGCACTGTGTGGGATGAGACTGAAGTCCGGATAACGATGGATCAGTGGTGAGTCCCGCCACACCTTGACCAGGACTGCTGAGATGTACAAATGTAGACCCATTATTTAAATTTTGATCTCATTTCAGGACCCCGAAGATGGACTTGAACTGTTTTCTGGGGCTCTTTCTCCTTCATCTCAATGTGTCAACAGAATAAATTATTTTCTGCTTCCTACTTTTAATTTGATTCTTTTAACTTGAGACACAGGTTGTGACCCTTACACTCAATAACACTATCGTAAATGTGAAAATGTAAATGATAAGGTTCTTGTTCTTAGGGTGATAACCTGTTTAAACACATAAAATATTAAGTACAAAAACTGATGTACAAAACTACAATAAGGTATTATGATTAAAAGCATAGCCTGTATGCTGCATTTAGTTACAGGAAGTAAAAATAACATTTGCTGTCTCGCATTTATTTCAAATGGCAAGCATGCCATCAAAGGCTTCTTACCCAGGCTCAGACTTATTTCCTATGGAGTTCAACTTCATGTCTGTAGCCTGTAGCCCCACTCCTACAGCACACTCACTTCTGTTCCATACAATGGGCTGGATGGACAGTCGCAAGCACCTGTCTTACAATGACCACACTAATGAGAGTGTGAGTTGGGCTCAGTGTGCCTACTCCAGACAGTTTCTTAGGAAGTCCTCATCTTGGTGTTTGGTGTGGAGAGCTGCGAGGTGCCGCGCCTTAATATGGCGCAGGTTTCTGCCATCCCGACGACGAGCGCTCTCTAAGATAAACAAGTCCTTATATGGCAAAAGGCTGTGCAAGGGTAACTGGTGATCTGATGACGAGCAGTCCTGCTCTGACGCAGACCTATGAGGAGGTGACACTTGGCATGAGCTGATTGGCCCTTGAGTTGTACTTAAGCTTGGCCCTTCCCTTCTTTGGGGCCATTCCCACTGAGCTTAATCCTGAGTAAAGATCTCGAGAAGAAGTCTGGTTGTTGGTGTCTTATTTCCGCTGGACGGTGTGGCGCCGACAGTTTGGGGCATGTCCAATATATCCAGCCTGTTCTAAAGGTAAAACTTCTTGTGGTTGAGGTAGATTTGCATTTCTGGCCTGCTCAGCTTTCTCCTTATCTTCCAGTAAATTCTTGGATGAGTTTTATACAGCTAGTGAGGCATGCATATGACAGCTGACCAGAAAATCTTGGAGGACATTATCAATGTAGACCATCAAATGCCTGGCTGCTTTGTTAAGAGGAAATTTAGTCCTTGAAGGAAAAAAAACCTCTACTGTTGGAACCTTGCAGCATTTCTCTGAATTCAGTATAGTGATGGCTAAAGGAAATAATGAATCTTCAAGAAAAATAAAATAAACATTGTCTTGGAAAAGGAATGTAGCATTTATGATTGTTTTAATTGCATTCTGTAACTGTGATTAAACATAGGCCAAAGCAACATATGGAAAGAAAGGGTTTATTTGGCTTACATGTTTGGGTCACAATCTGTCATTGAGAGGTATCACTCACTGCCTTGCTCAGGCTACTGCATGCTTTCTTATACAGCCCAGGACTACCTGCCCAGGAAAAGGTGCCACCCACTTTTGGCGGGGCCCTTCTACATAATTAAGGAAAGATGGTCTCTTGTAGACAGGTCAGCAGACCATGATGGTAAAGATAGTTATACAATTAACACTCAATGAAATAAATTAAAAACGTTATTCTAAGCCATGTCAAATTGACAGCTAATGCTATCCAGGACAATGGCTATCATACAATGTTGATAAAAATGTCTAAATATAAATTTCAGAGACCTTTGGGAGATGTCATTTTTATTTGAGTTGGTTTTAGATCTAAGGTTTTAAAAAAAATAATAAATCTGCATCTCAGTGAGAATAAACTAGGAACAAGAATCTAATTCTATCTTTTCTTAGATATAATAATAGATTAAATTGTTTTTGTTTTTTTTTTGTTTTTTTTGTTTTTGTTTTTGTTTTTGTTTTTAGCATGAAACTTCACTCAAAACCCTTCTGTTTGGAAGAGCCGTCATACTTACAGATGTAATATGCAACTCTGTGGTTTGGGACTGGCTTGAATAAAGTTTACAATGTCAGCAGCTCATTTTGCCGCAGCCTGCGAGTACATTGCCAGAAAAAACAAATCACCATTCTTAAGTAAAGCAGCATTTTCTATCAGCATAGTGGCACAAAGTCTTACTGAGGACATAGCTCAGCCTATGTCTTTAGGAGGACAACTTTTGGAATTAGTTCCTGCAAGTGGACCTGTAGAGCATGTCAGGCAATTTATAAATATTGAATGTGAGAATTCACTAGAGTTTACTAAAATGCAATTTAACAATAGGAGTAGCACTGAGGAAAATTTGTAACCTAGAGAAGAGTGTCATCTTTCCTAAGGAACAAGGGTTTCCCGGCTAGATGTAGGGGTGGTGAAAAAGATCAAACTTGCTAATTTTCAAAATTAAATAAAGAAACCACGCTGAAGATTAACTCTATAACTCACTTAATGAAGAAGTAGCTGGCATCTCTAGCTGTTCAGTTGATCTTACCAATTCCCAAGGATACTTCGGCTGTCATATTTATTATGTAATATTACTCCTTATATTCTGAAGATAAATTTTGGAAAGTAAACGAGGAAGCTGCTTTTGCCTGTGTGATGCTCATTAAGGCTCTTCAAGACTTACTATTGCTTCCAAAAAGGGACATGCGAACTGGACACCACAATGTTAGATTTAGGGGGACACTGAAAAGACCGCTAGGCGTGTGATCTAGCTGTGCCTTTCTGCATCTTCTCCAGGACCACAATCTGTCCTGTAGCTGCCTCCAGTGTGCCAGACTGCTCCCTCTGCACTAACAGGAAGATTTTGTTACTTTTTGTCAGTGATAGGATTAGTGGGGCTGTTGAAATGAATGTTCTAGATTGTCACTCCTGTCCAAACTCTGCCCTGGAACAAATTGTTTTCTACAAGGGAATTTCCAGAGCACTGAAAGCATATCTCTAAGGGATGACGTACAAATGCAGGGCATTTTCACAACTGACAGAATTTGAAATCATCAATATCATTGAAGACAGAATGTGTCTATGACATCAGAAATTAGCAGTCAAGAGTATTTTAAATTTTGGCCTCTCAAGAACATATGAAAAATCCTAGTTCCCAGTATCACTGAATGTGGCCTTAGTAAAATTGGGACACTTCAAGAATTTTTTTTCTTGGCCAGGCTCAGTGCCACATGTCTATAATCCCAGTACTTGGGGAGGAAGAGGCAGGCAAATCTCTGTGAGTTCAAGGCCAGCCTGGTCTACAAAGTGAGTCCAGGTCAGCCAAGACTACACAGAGAAACATTGTGATGAAATACAAAAAAAAACAAAACAGAACAACAACAACAAAAAGACCAAAAAGAATTTTTTTTTCTTGAAACATAACAAAACAACAACAAAAGCGTGACAGAAGAGGGCTGGGTGTGAGTTCAGGAGTAGGGCACTTACTTAGCATATGTAAATATTTATATTAAGTCCCAATTGTCACAAAATAAGTTAAACTTATTTGTAACATCACATAACATGGAAACACTGTACATATTAATATTGTAACATGTGTAAATTGTATAACATTAAAATTGTATTTAAGATATTTATCTTGCGTTTCTTCATGATTAACTCTGAAGTTTCTTCTTTTTTTTTCTTTCCATCTTCTCCTCCTCCTTCTTTTGTCTTCTTTATTTTTGTAATATATGACACATTACTGTCACCTATAGTTACCCTGCTGCACTACAGCACACTAGCACTTCTTACTTCACCCTAACTATAACGTAGAGCTTTAGGTCAACATTTGACCATCCTCCCTTCCTCATCCTAGCTCTGGTAACACTCATTGTATTACCAGTTCCTAAGACAGCAATTGCTTTTTAGATTCTACACATGGGATCAAGAAACTCTTGTCTTTCTATACATTACACTCACCCTCTAACATAATGATGACCAATTCCAGCCATGTGGTCGCAAATACGGTAATTCTGTTCATTGTTACGCAAAATAATCAACTGTCTACAGATACTACTTTCCCCCTGTATTTCAATTGATGAACACGTAAATTGTTTCTATTACTTGGTTATTGTGAATAGTTCTTCAGTGAACAAAGGATCATAGGTGTCGCTTCACTGCGTTCATTTTATTTACTTAGACATGTACCTTGCCGGGAGATTGAGGAATTCCGTGGAAGCTTTTTGAGATCCAGGCATTTTGCTAAATATCAATTTCTCCCAAAGTCCCAACCCCAAATGATCTTCTTACCTTAGCCTCTACCTACTACAATAGCAAGCATACAGCATCAAAATTAACTGTAGTTGTGTGAGGATTTTTCATAATGTCTCCCATATGGCTTTATTACTCCACAAACCTAACAATAGTATTCAAGAATTCCCCTTTCTCCACATCCTCTTCAGTACTTTCTTCTTGGCAACATTACTTTTCATGTAGAATCTGACATACCAGAGTGGCTTTTATTTGCATTTAACTGATAGTTAATGGTGTTGAAAACTTTATCTTATTCTATTTGTTTTTTTTGCATTTGTTTCTTTTTTTTTCTTTTTTAAATTAATTTATTCTTGTTACATCTCAATGGTTATCCCCTCCCTTGTATCCTCCCATTCTTCCCTCCCTCCCATTTTCCCCTTATTCCCCTCCCCTATGACTGTTCCTGAGGGGGATTACCTCCCCCTGTATATGTTCATAGGGTATCAAGTCTCTTCTTGGTAGCCTGCTGTCCTTCCTCTGAGTGCCACCAGGTCTCCCCTCCAGGGGACATGGTCAAAGGTGAGGCACCAGAGTATGTGAGAAAGTCATATCCCACTCTCCACTCAAGTGTGGAGAATGTTCTGTCCATTGGCTAGATCTGGGTAGGGGTTTAAGGTTTTATGGCCTGCAGTTGTTTCTTGTACTATTCCCTATCATAGTATGACGCAGCATTTATGCTATATTGTGTTGTAATAATTTCTGAGTTTCAGGTCTTATACTTGTAATCTTTAACATATTTGAGTGGACATTTAAAGATGAGAATTCAGCTTCATTCTGCAAATGGATCCGATTTCCACAACACATTCTATGGAAAGACATTCTTAAACCTGTAAGTTTCAAAGTTAAATCAGACTGATGACTACTTTTCTCCTCTGGTAGTGTGCATAGCACCTGAACGCTACCAAGGAGTGATGAAGATTCTGAGAAGTACCAACTTGATATTTCCATGCTCTGTGACTCAAAGTCTTAATTACTGTTCTATTACTGTGAAGAGAAACCATGACCAAGTCAATTGTTATGAAAAATTACATTTAATTGGAGGGTTGCTTACAACTGAAGAGGATTAGTCCATGATCACTATGGCAGGAAGCAGACAGGCATGATGCTGGAGCAGTGCCTCAGAGCTTTCCATCTTGATCCACATACGGGAGGCAGAGAAAAACACTGGACTTGGTTTATGCTTCTGAAAACTCAAAGTCCATTCCCAATAATGTACCTACTCCAACAAGGCCACACCTCCTCAACCAGGCTACAACTTCTAATCCTTTCCAAACAGTTTCGCCAACTGGGAAATAAAAATTCAAAAAATTTGGGCCTATGGATGTGTGCAGTGTCTTCAACAGTTATGTCTTGCCATCAAGTTTTAGTGAGAGTAACCACAAGAATTGGCAATAACCACTAATGCTTGAGGGTCTATGAGGTTTTACTGATCCACAAAATCCAAAAGTGAAAATCCATTCCTGCCACTGAGCTTTTTGTTTGTTAGCCTATGGTGTCTAGTAGGAACATTGTTGCCCCATTTTAGGGTATTATACACTTATAAAAAATTATATCGTTGTAGATATAGAGATTTAAAGCTCATTGTTTATTCTCTTAATCTGTACAGTCTATATTGGTAAACACTCTTCTGTCTTAATTTCCTAAACTTTGTAAAGTATACTGAAGCTATGAAATACATTGGCTTCACTTCATTTTCCCCCCTTAAAATCCATTGTACGCAGCAATTGGGGTTTCTTGTGGTTCCATATGAATCTTAGGACTATATTCTTGGTTCCCAATGGCTTACTAGTAGGCATTTAATCTGTACATTTCTTTGCATAATGCAGATATTTTAATGATATTTATTCTTGTAATCAATGAGCATAGATTTTTTTCATTGTATCCTCTTCAATTTATTTCATTTATTCCTTTGCTTAAATTTGTTTCCAGCATTATTTTTATTTTTATGTTTTATAAATGAAACTATTTTCCCCATTTGGGGTTGCAATAGGAGTACAGTAACATTACTATGTTTTGTGTGTTTATTCGGTCTGCTACCATATTATTTTTTGGTTGTAAACTGCTTTTATTTGTTTATCACAAATTAAGTTATATTTTTATCTAACTTCAGCATTTTTATCATTAAATGATTTTGAACACTGTGATGGTTTGAATAGGTATGGCCCACATAAACTTATCTATTTGAATGATTGGGCTATAGGGATTGGAACAATTTGGACCTATGGCCTGGTTGGAGGAAGTGTGTCACTGTGGAGGTGGGCTTTGAGGTCTCCAACACAGTATCTTCCTGATGCCTGTGGATCAAGATGTAGCACTGAAGGCTAGCTTTGATATCACAGGGTAAACTGAGGCAGGGCAACGTGCTGGTGACTGATCACTCAGCCGACTTTTCTCTGAGCGTAAGTAGAAGGCTTGATTCTCTGGGCCAGAACTGCTTATAACTGAGAAAGGAAAAAAATTAGAAAGGGGAAAAGGAATCACACACACACACACACACACACACACACACACACACACACACACAACACACCTTGGTGGATGAAGCAAGCAAGCTTCAACAACTTCACACATGCACACTTGTTATAGATTATCAGTGTAAGCAAGCAAGGTAAATTTTTTCAGTCGGTTTCTCTTACTGGTAGGATGCAATTTGAGGTTACAAAGAATGAATCAATTATTTTATTATTTATCTTAAAAATTAATCTTGTAAGATTCTTAAAAATCTTACAAGAATCATAGATCTAAACTTTTATATGAAAACAGTCATTTCTACTCTAAATCCTCAGGGTGCCTATATATGTATTAATAATTTTATTAAATAATAAAAGGAAGATGAGGGCTAAAATCGGTATAAGAAATTAATCACCATCGTTATCACCAGCTCAGCTTCAGTGAGAGAATCAATCAGCCAGTGCTAACTTGGGCTGCCATTGCTCTTGCCCCCTAACCTCAAAAAGTCCATAGCTCAACTATTAAGAGTGTGCTTCTCTGAACTTCAAAGTGTTCCCTAAGATCTTCTATATCAGAGCCACTAGCAAAAACATCTTAACCTCACCTTACAAAACAATCTATTTTTCCAAATCCTTCCTAGAGGTGGTGGTCATTGCTAACAACCTACATCTTTAAGGTCTTTCTGTGGGCGGTCCATGAATCATTAATCAGGCTCAGCAGCAATGCTGGAAAGGTCAAGCACTATTATTCCGGTGCCAATGATACTGCCCAGTGAGGGGCTTGAAACCCCCTTGGAGTTTCCATACCACCCATATATTATAAGTGTGTGGTGATGACAAAGACAATAAACAGAGCAAAACTCCACGATAGCATGAAGTCCTCCCGACATGTATTACTCAGGGCTCTGCCTCTCCGAGGCACACCCATCATGACTGTCATGACCAGTTGGCCAAATTCCATGAGTCCTAAAGTTGTTTTGCTTTTTTCTCCTACATGACCCTCGACAATGCAGAACTCTCACGTTCTCCTCCACCCTGTCTGCCTGAACGCCACCATGCTTCCTACTACGATGATAATGAACTAAGCCTCTGAAATGGTAAGCCAGCCCCCAACTGAGTATTTTCTTTCATAAGAGTTTACATGGTCACAGTGTCTCTTCACAGCAATGAAACCCTAACTAAGACAAGCATTATCAAATTCTTTTGCTGGTAATACTTGGATGATCATGTGGGGCTTTGCTTTTTAATCTGTTTATGTGATGTAACATGCTTTATTGATTTATGTATACCAGAGTATCCTTGCATTGCAGGGATGGATCTTTAGAATGTGCTGTTGGATTTTGTTTGCTAATAATTTATTGTAGATTTTTGCAATCAACCTCACTGAGGACATTATCTTGAAATGTTCTTTAGGTGCCTTTGTTTAGTTTTGGTATAAGTGTAATGCATCATTAAGAGGTATTTGGAATAACTATTTCCCTTTCATTTTTATTTTATTTAAGGAGAGTGACATTAGCTCTTTTAAAAACCTTTAGCAGAATTTAACAAGGGAAACAATCCCATATAGTGAATGTAAACATGTTTTTGTTTTGATCCCAGTCCTGGGATTTTCTTTGACATGGGAAATAGTTATTGCTGATTCCATCTGACGAGCCACGTTTCTCCAGCTCCACATCACGGATGTGTTCAGGTGTTCTCTTTCTTCGTATCTCAGTCTTCATAGCTTGTATGTGTCTAGGAACTTTTTAACGTTTCCTAAGTCCTCAAATTGTGTGCAATTGTCTATAATCTTAAATGATTCTTCTCATTTCTTTGTGGCTACTTGTGATGTCTCCCACTTGATATTAGATGAAACCTCTCTTTTTCTCTTAACCTAGCTAACATTTTGTCCATTTTTAAAATTAATTTTATATTATATGTATCCATGTTTTCCTGGATGTATGTCTGTGAACCACATGTGTATCTTATGCCTGGGGAGGCACAAAGAGGAGGCTGATTGTCTGAAGCTGGACTTAACCAATGGTTGTAAGCCATCTGTGTGGGTCCTCTGACAGTGTGGCCTATGCTCTACCTGCTGAGCCACCTTGCCCAACACAGCTTTGTCTTTTTAGCACTTTAAACAAATTCTCCTTGTATATTTTACCTTTCATCTCTACCATCTATTTCATTTATATATAACCTGATCATATTATTTACTCCCGTAAGCTCATTTTGAAGTTTGTTTGTTGTTAATTTTCAAGCTTCTTGAAATGTAGTTCTGTTTAATATTTGAAACCTTTCCACTTTTTGAGGCTTTCCTTTGTGATGAAATAATGTACTCTAGCACTGTACTTTGATTCTATGTCTATTAAATTACATTCGCCTCTTATCAGATTTCACTTTATGGTAAGCATGAGGCTTACAAAAACATCTTTTTATTACCACAAGCTACCTTGAAATGATAGCAGTCTAATATGATCATAAAGATAAGAGATAAGAGGAGGATGAAAAAACCTTTCTATGTACCAACAATAAAAGTGCTGAGAAAGAGATCTTGGACACACACCTAGCCATAATAATATCAAAGACAAGAAAAATATCCTGGTATAATCCTAACCAAGGAGGTAAAGGACCTGTACAATGAGAACTTTGAATCTCTGAAGAAAGTAATTGAGGAAGATATTAGAAAATAGAAACACCCGTCCAGCTCTTGAATTATTAGACCTATTATTGTGAGAAAGATCATTCTATGAAAATCTATTTTAATATATCCAATGATATTCCAATCAAAATATCAACAGCATTATTTAAATAAACAGAAAAATCCTAAAATTCATATAGAACCACAAATAACCCCAGATAGCCAAAACAATACTGGAGAGAGAGAGAGAGAGAAAGAATATGCTGGATGGATTACCATTCCAGATTTCAAGATGTATTATTGAGCTCTTGTTATAAAAAAAAAAAACAGTATGGTGCTAGTAAAAAAGCAAAAGTGTAGACCAATAGAACAAAATAGTAACCCCGAATATTAGTACCCATAACAAGAACCATCTGATGTGTGACAAAGGTGAAGGGAAAAAAAGCAGTGGCAACAAACAGTACTGAGACAACTGAATGTCCACATGCAGAAGAAGAAAATTTGATCCTTATCTGTCACTCTGCACACAAATAATTCCATATGGATCAAAGACCCGATTGTGACCTCTGAAACACTGAAACTGCTCTAAGAAAAAAAAAAGCCAAATCAATCCGGAATAAAAAGATGAGTGCTAGAGGGATTACCATTCCAGATTTCAACAAAACCTCTGTGAAATACAGGTTTCTCAAGGGTACCTCATTTGCTCCAAAATCTATACCAAGCATTGACAAGTAGAATCTCATAAAACTCCTGTACAACTAAGGAAACAATTAATTGAGTGAATAAGATCCTCACAGAATGAGAGAGAATCTCTGCCAGCTACAACAAATCTGACAGAAGATTGATATCCACAACATATGAAGAACTCAAAAGAGAAATAGTCAAGAAAACAATCTACTTAAATACCTAAGTCGGAGAGGTAGAGGCAGGTGGATCTCTGTGAGTACGAGGCTATCCTAGTCTAAATAGTGATTCCAGAATAGACAAGGCTAGACAGAGAAACCCTGACTCAAAAAAATGGACCTACGTAAGACCTGAATAATTCCAACAGCAACTGAGACTTTAATATAAATGGGAGAAATCTCCTGGGGCTCCCACCTAAATGAAGAGCTCCAAGCAATTAGCCACTGCTAAGAAAAGAAGAATAGGCTTGCCTAGCTAGGATGAGCCCTCTGATTGGCTATTCAGTACCAATGCTCAGCTCTAGAATCATGCAGGCAGCACTGACTGGAGTCAGCAGGTTGTATTTGTAAGTGGATTTGCCTATCTGTGTGTGTAGGAACACTGGTTAAAGAAGAGGACGCCATGAATTCGGAGGGAGCCGGTGGAGGGCACATGGAAAGGTGAGGAGAGAGCACATGGGAAGGGGAAACGGCATCATTATATTTAAATTAGAGAAAAACAGATTGTAGAAAAAAAAACTATTTGCCTTTTTTTCCTTATCCCCTTATGCTTGTCCTTTGTGATTATATAATCCATGGTGGTGTGTTTACATTCCTTGTTTATCAAATTAGGTTTTTTTATGATCACCTTTCACTTTATAGAATGCAGGAGGCATAGGAAGTGTTGCCTCTAATTATGACAACCCCGTACGAAATGAAATCAGCCTAATATGATCATAAACGTGAGAACATAAACTAAAGAGGGTGGGAAAGTTCTAGGACAGTTCTGAACTTGTACTTCATTCCCTCTGGTGCTTTGAATCCTTGCTGTTCCTGTTCACGTCTGTCCATATTTAATATCTAATAACATACTATGTTCTTCCTGTTTTCTCATTTTTTGTACTGAAGAGATGAGTAGTCTACTCACCACAGTTATAGTGTTGGAACATCGGGTACTTGTGCAGCTATTATCATCAATTTATGCCGTCCAGTATTTTCTCTGTTATTCATTAACCATTTCTTTCCATTTCATTAATTTGCCTTTACACTTCTTTTAGGGCATGTCTGTATATAGTGTGGCGAAAGTCTTACAGACGTGGTTGCATTAAATCTGCCTGGAAAACACATCATATCATTTACTCTTTTTCTACATTTTGAAATACTCTAGTATTATTTCTTTGAACAAGTCTTCTACACTTTGGCCATCTTAAAATTTCTCTTCAATTACACCAGTGAAGTTATCGCTTTTCTATTGCTGTGATAAAACGCCATGACCAGAGCAGCTTACAGAAGGAAGGACTTATTTGGATTTCTGGTTCCAGTGGAGTAGAAAGTCCAGCCCCATCCCAGCAGTGAAGGGCAGCGTAGGCGAGCTTGATGACAGGAATTGGAAGCTGAGAGCTGAGGGTTTGTATCTTGAACCACAAACAAGAGACCAAGAGACGGAGAAAGGAAACTGGGAATGATGCGAGCTTTTGAAACCTCCAAGCCACAGGCACACATCTCCCTCAGCAAAGCCTCATCTCCTCAGCATCCTAGATGGTGCCAACAACTGGGGACCAGGTGTTGAAATGCAGCGACTATGGGACCAGGCCATTCAGACCACCGTATCACACTTTTGATACTGTCCCAAGCCTCCATAAACTTGTTTTCTTCCTCTTCTTTCTTGTTCCTCCTTTCTTCTCCAACTACATATTTTAGGTTCATTATTTGTTTCTTCCGTTTAGCCTACTCTACTTTATGCTTCCTGTTGTATTTTCAATTTCTCTCAGTATATATTTCAGTTCAATTTTTTCCCATTTTTTGTTTGTTTGCATGTCTTTGATAATTTTCTGGAAAATAGTGTCATTTCTCTGTGTTTTCTTGAAGTTCCTTGGGTTTTTTTTTTTTTTAAAAAAAACATATGTTTGAAATTTTCCCTATGAAAATTCTCCATACTGATTATTATCTGGTTAATATTGGCAATTGGTGAAACATTGACTGTTGGTGAGTTCGTGTTGTAATGTCACACCATCTGCACACTGGAGTACTGAAAATTAGCTTTCTTATGCTCGTGTGTGTGTGTGTGTGTGTGTGTGTGTGTGTGTGTGTGTGTGTGTGTATGTGTGTGTGTGTGCACACTTTTTCAGAAATCCTATATAGTCTGTATATATTCTCTGAACTTATAGCCTGTTCATTTATTTTGACCATGGACACTGTCAAATTTAACTGTTCTGTGGATCTGTTATCATTATGTTGTTACTAATTTAGCACTACGGATGATCAAAAAAATCCCACATTTTCCAGAATGAAGGAGGGAAAGATCAATAGATGGTCACTGCTATTCGTACGCCTTTCACTGGAGATAGGGGTAGCCTAGAAGTTGTTCTTCAATCAGTGCAGCAGAGTCAGGCACTGAGAATCTCTCTGCCCCTGCAAAGAGTCACCAGGGATGGATCCTCCTTAAATGTTGATTCCTGACAAAACCATCAAATTGTGTCATACCCTTAAGCCAAGGCTAAGGAAGACCAGCATGGCATGGCACTGTGGTAGGGCTGCGGCCCATAATCGTGGTATATTCATGGTTCATATACTGCTGACTACAATAGAAGTCTAATAGACCGGTGCTACGTGCCTTAGTATCTAGTCTGTTCCGGAGGCTCTGTGCATAGGCCTGGGAATGAAGACTGGTATTGAATTCCCACTGTTGGGTTTTGCCTCTAGAGCACTAAGTTAGAGGTGATAGGCCCATATGTACTATACTGTTTTACCCTCAGTAGGTGGGGTCTTCTTCGTGTTTGCATCAAGAGTTTGGTGTAGATTTTGGGAAAGCAGTCTTTGATCATTTTTCCTATTGCTGAGCTGGATCACACCTCAATAGATTTAGTGACCTGCACATCAAGCTGCACACTGCAAGGAGCTATCTCAAAGGTGACCTAAGGATTGGTCTGACTACATACCCTGCATACTCTAGACTGACTACATACCCTAGATAACTCTTTGTTACTAGGTCATAGACATATTTTCCTTCACACATAAAAATCTCAAATATCTATAGTATGCACTATAAATGTTCATAAACGTACACCCTATGCAATGTTCAAGTCAGAGGAAGCAGTTATTTGCAGTAAAACATTCAACTTCTTTTCTTACTACTTTCTTGAAATATACAGAACATAGTCATTGTTTAAGTCATACTACATGAAGTAAAATTTTATAACTTCTCCTATCTAACTAGCAACAGGGTATTTTTTTTAAATCTAGAACAAAACTAGAAATAGAAATAGAAAAGCCATCCTCTCAGTGGACCAGAAATGAGTCACGGGAAGGTGGCAGCCAGTGGAATCGGATTAAGAGGAAATCACAGCTCAAGAGCTATGTACAAGAACACTTCTGACGAGAAGCTTAAGGTGGTGTGGGGGACAGAGGAAGGGGTAGCTCCAAATTTAGATGTGACTCATGTGCGGAAAAGGAAGGACTGAGGTATCAACCAGCACAGGACAGCAAGGTGGGGCTACTCAGATGCCTTTTCTCCTTTGTTCGTGTTGGGACAAGTCTCCATGGTCAGGCATGAGCAGTAACACTGAACACATGTGAACTAGAGAGGCAGGAAGGACCCAGAAGGACCAGAAAAGCATCAGCCCTTTCTATAGCTTTGCCACACCTGTATCCTGGCAAAGGAAGGCACAGGGACTTGCCTCGAGGTACAGAATCTTAGGAAACCAGGACTGAGCATTAGCAAATGTGATGGACACCTGAGGGAGGAGCACGAATAAAGGACAAAGGAAGCAGAGCACAGTGGTGCACACGCACTCAGGAGGCAGAGGCAGGTGGACCTCTGTGAGCTCAAGACAGCCTGGTCTACAGAGTGAGATCCAGGACAGCCAGGGCTACATAGTGAGACTCTGTCTCAAAGAAAGGAAGGGAATAGAAAGTAAATAGAGAGCAAAATAATGGACCAAGCAAACGAAATCAAAGCGCTCAAGGAACTCTGGAAGCACCACAACTTGTTCACCTAAGGAAAGTTGTAGAGCTGGAGTGATATCGTGGGGGACTCGCAAGATGAGCGCAGAATGGGAGATCACACTTTTAGGCATCTTTTAAATTTAGCCACAAATGGGCGTGACAGAGACGTTCTAACATCTCTCACAGTAGGAAAGAAGGAAATAGTGAGTCAGAACAGTAACCACATGAGCTGGACATTCATCGCATCGTAGCACAAATCGAAGCAAGGGCTCGCAGAAATGGAGACTGTGCTCGCCTTTTAGAAGACGCCGCATGTGGTGAAATGCATTGTGGGCTTCAGGAGGAGACAGAGTGAAAGCTCTAGAAGCCAAGAAGTGCCTTGAAGTCAGAGTTTCAGCTGAAAGCTCTGAACGAAGTCGCTCAGCACCTTTGCCACTCTTTGTTAAAGTGACCACAACTTTAGAGCTCTCGAAATGCAAACAAATTCCATGTGTGAGGTATGGGTAAAATAGTTTTAATCCTTTTGCACAAAAAAATAAATAAATAAAATAAAAAAGGCTTTATTTCAAATGCTTAATTGAAAAACCTTATAGAATAGTGAGAAATACATTCCAAACAGGAAAATAGAAAATTAGAGTAAATGAATAAAGAAATTATGGGTTATTGGATTATACCATAAAATTTAGGTTAGTTCAGCTTATAGCTTAACAGAAAAATATCAGAAAATTCTTAAAAAGCAAGCAAACTCAAAGAAAACAGTGTTCCAATGTATTTCAAGCAAAAATAAAAAAAGAAGGCACACATAAATACTTAGACTTGAATTTTGTTTGATTTAAACTTAGATTATAAGAAAAAAATGTGCCATTTGTGAATACCAATTTAAAAGCTATTAAAAGGTTTGTGACATAAGGAAATCAGAGAATTTATATACTAATGAAAGTCTGCAAATTTTTCTGGTTAGTAAGTTATATTAGGAATTCAGAATTCAATCTTTAAATCTAGTATATTGATATATTCAAAATTGTTTGAATGTCATCAATGTCAGCTTGTGCAGGCACCTAAGTATAGGTAAGTATATATGTACATGAATAGTTGATGTCAGTTTTAATAACAGTAATATTTACTAATTCACATTTAGCAAATGCTGATCATTTATCACATCATAGAATATAGTACGTTCTTGCATATTGTCATAATATCTTCATCAACCCAAACGCCAAGTATATTACTCATATTTGTTTTGCTAATAATTTTGTAAAACAAGCTGGTTTTATTGACACTGAAAATTTGTTCTTTTGTATAACCCTCTTTCTGTTTAACTGTTGAAACTCGTTTTTAACAGCCTGTGTTCCAGTTTAGCATTTTCACTGTAGCCTTGCGTTCTGACACTGTAACTGGTGACAGTTCCAAGGGAAGGAAAAACAGACCAGAGGACTCTTTTAAAACAGTGCAGGCTTTATGTGGAAGAAAAACAAACCAACCAACCTTCAGGAGTAGGGGAGGGTGTGGGAGGGGTTTGTGTCTGCGAGAGTCAGAGCCTGGTGCCCACATCCAGTCTTGGAGAGTCACAGGGCAGAGAGGGAGGGATATAGAAAGAAGCCTTAGAGTTTTCCTTTTGACCCCAGGCTGACCTTTGTGAGGAGTGACTAAGAATGGTGCTTAGTGAGTAAAGAAGTCAGATGATGAGTAAGCGTCTCTCCTATGGCCAGTGGCTACTAGGGGTCTGCACCTGGGAAGGGACAGGAATCCGGGAAAGCAAGTTATTTCAGTCCTGGAATGCTCATCATTGTGGTCTGGTCGTACAGTAACTCAGACAACGCAGGAACCTTCATACTGGGCGTGGCCACGGCTGACAACTGGCCTATCAGGCAGGTAAGCACACATTCTAAAGAGACACCTACGTTCCCCTCTTCGGTTATGTGACTTCAATAACTTAAAATTTCCTCAGGAATCTCTTGCTGGGAGAAAAAGTGGTGAGAGCCTTGGGGCATACAGAAAGAGAACTTTTCTCTTGAAAAAAAAAAATACAGCTTGTGAGATGATCCTGTAGAATGAAGCTGAGACTCTGCTGGGCAGGGACCACACCTATCTCTTGCTTTCTATTTCGACTTTACTCGCCTGTCAAATCTGAAATCACTGTATCTCTTTGTCCTCTTTCCCTAAGTGACTACATAGAACAAATCTCCTTTATTCTATGTTTTATTATTATTTTGACTCCTCCCATTGGCTGATTGAGGATGGGTGGCCAGTCGAAGATATGGGATGTGAACCCCTAAGGATGGTAAGAACAACGTCTGAGCTAGCCATCTCTGAGGCTTGGGTAACTTTTTACTGACTTTAGAAGATGTGGCCATACGTATCTCTGGCTTCTGGATTTACATCAATGTTAAGCATTTTGATTTTTTTGTTTTTGGAAAAATTACCATCTCATGAATCTACATGTGAATCATGTGTGTCATTTCAGTTTCATCATGCACTATCGATGTTAATCTAGTAACTCCAAAGGCACCCCCACATACCTGCATATCAGTGAGGCTCTTCTCATGAGGATCAACTGTGTCCCGGTCTGTAAACACTGAACTTACTGCCAGAAGCACTGTAAGTCACAGATAACCAGAGGCTGTCCAAGATGGTTCCTCCTTAAGGGATAGCACGGCCATTTCCCCCCACCCCACCCCGCCTTAGGAACTATAAAGAGCACTTCAGCATAATGTGTGTTACTGGAATTAGAGCTTACAGCATGTCCTGCAAAATTAATTCATCTCTACATTAACAAAATGTATGTACATATTAAATGAGCCAAATCAGAAGTATCTCTACATACAGGTCAAGCCTAAAGTTAAGCTTAATTGTACATTTTATGGTTACCTCAAAAAAGGAGTTCAGACATTTTCCAAGCATTTAAAACATACTTTTTTAAAACTAGCTTTACGTTAGTTTTCTTCCCTAAATTTATAATCAGTTTTCCTCAGCATCGGTTTCTGAAATTAACCATTGAAAGCATCAGACCCAATTCACTAAGAAGAAACCTCAAAATTACTATTTCAATTAGCATTTTTTGATAACTCTGCTTGAAGTTCATCCCAATACCATTTCCTTTTGTCCTCAACATATTCAAATTGTATCTAAGCATTGGCATTTTTAACTAGCTTCAACAACAACAACAACAACAACAACAACAACAACAACAATAATAGCAACAACAATAAGCAGGCCTGGAACCAATTGCTCTCAATAGTCCCCAGAACATCAACAAATTCACACACATTTCAAAAAAGCCACACCAATCATAATTTTTAGTGTGCAATGAGTCTTAAAAGGAACAAATGCAAAGGTAAGGTGACCAGAGAGTTCTTAAACAGTTATTTTTAGATTCTCCAGAGGCAATGACTGTGGAGGTTTGCCCTCTGCTGTCTTAAGACACTCCTATAAAAGTAAAAAACAAAGCAAAACAACACAAAACAAAACAGTCCACTACAGTTCTGCCTTGCAGGTAGCAATGTAATGAGAAGAAATAATACTCTTTTGGTTACGTAAAGCACAGAAGGACTCTCCTTAAACACTCTTTTGTCATTACCTCGGATGTTTTCAGTTAAGCCACAATGATTCAAAGGAGTTCCAAACCTTTTGTGTCACATGGTGGAAACTTCAGATAGTTCAAGAGAACTCTGCATTTGTTCAAACAGGCTTCCAAATTGACAAGGCCTGTCCTACACATATTATTGTTAGATCAGAGCCCTGTCTACTTTTTCTTAAATATATATTTGTGTTTTAAGCATGTGGGTATTTCACATGCACTTATATCTGTGCACTGTGTTTGTGCATTGTCCACAGAGGCAAGAAGAGGGTGTCAAATGCCCTAAAATTGGAGTTACAGATAATTATGAGCTGCCATGTGGGTGCTAGGAATCAAACCAGTGTCCTCTGTAAGAGCAGCCAGTGTTCTCAACCACTGAACCATTTTTCTGGGCCCAGGCCTGCTCATTTAAGACATCGATGAGCTGGGGTGGGTGGTTAGGGGGTCTCCCATCTCTGATGACTATGGACAGGGGATGGGAGAAGAGGGAGGAAGGTTGAGCCTGGGAGGACAGGAGGGAGGTGGCTACAACTGGGGTGTAAAGTGAATGGGGGGGGGGGGAGAAGAGATTGGTCCCTCTGGATTTTCAGCCCTCATAGTTTGAGGAAATCAAGCCACATTCTCTGTAAGAACTGATAGGGCCCCTTATATGATGATCAGAATGCACAGGTCTGTGCAGGCAAAAAAAAAAAAAAAAAAAAAAAAGCAAACCTAAGACAAAGTGGACCTAACTAACTATGATTCTGATGGAAAAAACAGAAGAGCAATGGCTCCCATCTCCACAGTTCCTAAGTTTGACTGAGAATACCAGGCACCCAGTGCCACTGAGAGCTTTCTCTGCTGCAGTCACAGTGTTGTCTACATAGCAGGAACAGCCTAAAGAGCCTAGAAGAAAAATCCTAAAATACAAAGCCAGTCATCAAAGGGCAGCTGCTCTAAATGGTTCAAAAGAACCCCAAGTCACCCAAAGGATCCCAAAAGTAAATATAAAGGGAAAGGCCACAGTGAACACATTGGAGATAAACTCTCCACAGGTCTGACTTTTTCAAGAATCCAAAGCAGAGTGTAAATAATTCATTTTTCTGCGTCAGCAAGTAGAGGTAAGAAGGGCAGTTGGTCCCTGCTGAGTGAAAAAACAGGAAAAAGTCTCCGAAGTAAAATGGTGTTAGAAGTAGCTGGAGCCATCATCTGTTTTTCCTCCCTATCAGTGATTACCCTTCTGTGGGTATCTGAACCCCTAAAATGTGACTTTTGCTCTTTCTGTCCCTTCACAGTCGCCATAAATATAAATCAACTGTGTTAACTTTTCAGTGCTGCTCTCTCTTCTTGAGACTCAAGGGTTAGGAAGACATGTCTCATTGGTTTGACTAGGAAGTACAGCTGTCCTCAGGCCAGGCAAGGGCTGGGTCTACAGCATGAGAGTGCCATCAAGATTGGCACAACATGCAAAGGACAGTCCAGCTACTGTTGCTAAAATATGGTTCCACGGATCTAAAGAGCCTGGGTGCTACCATTACTAGATCAACTCTTCAAATATATGCCAATAAAAGAGCCACATGTTTAAACTCACACTGAAGCTGCTTTATATCAAAATAATTAAATATCTTAAGTTTAATCAGTTTGATATTTTTTATTTAAATAGTTTATTCATATTGCATCTTTATTGTTGTTCCCTCACAATTATCTTCCTTTTCCCCAGTCCCTCCCTCTTTCACCTTTCCATTCCCCTGGGCCCATGACAGAAGGGGACCTCCTCCCCCACCATATGATCACAGCCTATCAGGTCTCATCCTGGTAGCCTACTTGTGGGAAGCCGCGCTCACATTCGCCATTACAAGATGGCGCTGACATCCTGTGTCCCATGCTGACAAACAACTAATCTGCGCATGTGCGAAGGGATTTTCCACTCGTTGTGCTCTGCCTCTCCCGTGGCGTCATCTTGCCCGATGAGCAACAGCCAATCAGGGACTGACACATCCTAAGCGGAGGACAGTTTCCTATATAAGGGATGGGTTTCTGCTGTTTGGTCTCTCTGTCTCCATTTTACTTGTGTAAGCTTATGCTCTCCCTCTCAAGATGCATTAAAGCTTTACTGCAGAAGGATCCTGTTTGTGTGTGCAGCGTCGTTCTTGCTGGCGAGACGGTAACGCTAGCCACACCTACTTACCCTTCCTCTGAGTGCCACCAGGCCTCCTAACAAAGGAGAAGTGGTCAGATAGGGGGCACCAGAGTGCATGTCAGAGTCAGTCCCCACTCTCCACACATCTGTGGAGAATGCGCTGTGCATTGGCTAGATCTGAATAGGAGGTCTAGGTTTACCTCATGCCTTGCCATTGGTTGATACAGTAGTTTGTGTATGCCCCCTGGGTTTAGATCCACCAGCTTGATGGTCTTATTGTAGGGTTACTGGACCCTCTGGGTCCTTCTTTTCCCCTATTTCCCATATTTCTATCACCTGGAATCCCAATAGCAAGTCCCATCATCTTTCCCAACCTGCCACTGAGTGAATACTCTCAGAAGACATCCATGCTGGGCTAGTATCCAATTATAAGTGAGTAGATACCATGTGTATTTTTCTGGGTCTGGATTAACTCACTCACGATGATCATTTCTAGTTCCATCCATTTGCCTGAAAATTTCAAGATTTCCTTGCTTTTAATAGCTGAGTAGTATTCCATAGTGTAAATGTACCACAGTTTCTTTATCCATTCTGCGACTGAGGAACATCTAGGTTGTTTCCAGATTCTGGCTATCACGAATAAGGCTGCTGTGAACATAGTTGAGCAAATGTCCTTGTTGTGTGGTAGAGCATCTTTTGGGTATATTCCAAGGAGTGGGATATCTGCTCTTGAGGTAGCCCTATTCCCAGTTTTCTGAGAAAGCACCAGATTGATTTCCAAAGTGATTGTACAAGTTTGCATTTCCACCAGCAATGAAGGAGTGTTCCCCTTTCTCCACATCCTCACCAGCATGTGCTGTCACTTGAGTACTTGATCTTAGCCATTCTGATGGGCATAAGATAGAATCTCGGTCATTTTGATTTGCATTTCTATGATGATGAAGGACTTTGAGTATTTCTTTAAGTGTTTCTCAGCCATTCAATATTCTTCTGTTCAGAATTCCCTGTTTAGCTCTGAATTTCATTTCTTAATTGGGTTATTTGGTTTGGCGGTGTATATTTTTTTCAGTTCTTCGTATATTTTGGAAATTAGCCCTTTGTCAGATGTAGGGTTGGTGAAGATCTTTTCCCAGCCTATAGGCTGTCATTTTGTTCTGTTGACAGTGCCTCCTGCCTTACAGAAGCTTCTCAGCCCCATGAAGTCCCATTTATTAATTGTTGACCTTAAAGCCTGGGCTGTTAATGTTTTGTTCAGGAAGTTGTCACCTGTGCTAATGAATTCCAGGCTCTTCCCTACTTTTTCTGCTAACTAATTTAGTGTCTGTAGTTTTATGTTGAGGTCTTTAATCCATTTGGACTTGAGTTTTGTGCATGGTGATAAGTATGGATCTACTTGCATTTTTCTACATGTAGACATCCAGTTATACCAGCACCATTTGTTGAAGATGCTATTCTTTTCCCATTGTATAGGTTTACCTTCTTTGTCAAAACTCAAGTGTCCATAGGTGTATGGATTTATTTCTGGGTCTTCAATTTCATTCCATTGATCAACCAGCCTATTGCTGTGCCAGTACCATGATGTTTTAATTAATGTTGCACTATAGTATAGTTTAGATCAGGGATGGAAACTCCTCTATTTGATCTTTTATTGTACAGAATTGTTTTAACTAGTCTGGGTTTTTTGTTTTTCCATATAAAATTGAGAATTAATCTTTCAAGCTCTTTAAAAAATTGTGTAGATATTTTGATAGGGATTGCATTGAATCTATAGATTGCTTTTGGTAAGATGGCCATATTTACTATGTTAATTCTCCCGATTCATGATCATGGGAGATCTTTCCATCTTCTGATATCATCTTTAACTTCCTTCTTCAGGAATTACTTGAGAATTTTTTTTTCATACAAGTCTTTCATTTGCTTTGTTAGAGTTACACCTAGATACTTTATATTACCTTGACATCGTGAAAGGTGTAGTTTCCCTAATTTCTTTTTCAGCATGATTGTCATTTGTAAACAGGAGGGCTACTGACTTTTTTGAGTTGATTTTGTATCCAGCCACTTTGCTAAAGGTGTTTATCAGCTGTAGGAGTTCTCTGGTGGAATTTTGGGGGTCACTTCTATACACTGTCATATCATCTGCAAATTGGTATAATTTGATGTGGATCCCCTTGATCACCTTTTGTTTTCTTATTGCTCTAGCTAGAACTTCAAGTACTATATTGAATAGATATGGAGAGAGTGGGCAGCCTTGCCTAGTCCCTGATTTAGTGAAATTTCCTTGAGCCCCTTTCCATTTATTTTGATGTTGGCTATTGGATGCTGTATATTGCCTCTATTATGTTTGGGAATGTGCCTTGAATCCCAATCTCTCCAAGACTTTAAACATGAACGGGTTTTGGATTTTTTTCCAATGCTTTTTTGGTATCTAAGAAGATAATCATGTGGGTTTTTTCTTTCAGCTTGTTTATATAGTGGAATACATTGATGAATTTCCATATATTGAACCATCCTTGCATGCCTGGGATGATGCCTACTTGGTCATGCTGAATGATATCTTTGATGTGTTCTTGGATTCTGTTTGCAATTATTTTGTTGAGTATTTTTACATCAATGTTCATAAGAGAAATTGCTCTGAAATTCTCTTTCTTTGTTGGGTCTTTGTGAGGTACAAGGTGACTGTGACCTTATAGAATGAGTCTGCTAATGTTCCATTCAATTCTATTTTGTGGAGTAGTTTGAATAGTATCAGTATTAGCTCTTCTTTGAAGGTCCGGTAGAATTCTGCTCTGAAACTATCTGGCCCTGGGGTTTTTTGTTTGTTGGTTGGTTGGTTGGTTTGGTTTGGTTTGGTTTGGTTTGGTTGGGAGACTTTTGATGACTACTTCTATTTCTATAGGAGAAATAGGATTATTTAATTTGTTTATCCTAGCTTGGTTCAACTTTGGTGTGGAATCCATCAAGAAAGTTGTCCATTTCCTTTAGATTTTCAAATTTTGTGGCATATAAGCTTTTGAAGTAGGACCTAAGGATTCTTTGTATTTCTTCAGTGTTTGTTGTTATGTCTCACCTTTATTTCTCATTTTGTTGATTTGAATAGTGTCTCTCTGCCTTTTAGTTAGTTTGGCTAACAGTTTGTCTATCTTGTTGATTTTCTTAAAGAATCAGCTCTTGGTTTTTTTTATTCTTTGAATTTTTCTCTTTGTTTCTAATGTATTGATTTCAGCCCTGAGTTTGATTATTTCCAGCCATATACTCTTCTTGGGTGTTTCTGCTTCTTTTTTCCTAGGACTTCCAGATGTATTGTTAAGTTGCCTATATGAGATGTTTCCAGTCTCTTTATGAAGGCATTTAGTGCTATGAACTTTCCTCTTAGCAATGCTTTCACTGTGTCCCATAAATTTGGGTATGTTGTACCTTCATTTTCATTGAATTTTAGGAAGTCCATAATTTCTTTGTTTCTTCCCTGACCCACTTGTCATTGAGTAGAGAGTTGTTCAGTTTCCATGTGTGTAGGTCTTTTGTTTATTCTGTTGTTGATGAATTCTACTGTTAGTTCATGGTGGTCTGATAGGATACAAGCTGATATTTCAATCTGCTTGTATCTGTTAAGGCTTGCTTTGTGACCTACTATATGGGCAATTTTGGAGAAGGTTCCATGAGGTGCTGAGAAGAATGTGTAATCTTTTGTAGTTGGGTGAAACATTTGGAAGACATCTGTTAGATCCATTTGATTCATCGGTTAGTATGAATCCAATAATGACATCAGTTTAGTATCATTATTTCTTGGTTTAGCTTCTATTTTGTTGACCTATCCTTTGGTGAAAGTGGGATATTGAAATCTCCCACTAAAAATGTGAGGGTATTGGTGTGTGGTTTAAGCTTTATTAATATTTCTTGTACCAATGTGGATGCCCTTGTATTGAGGGCATAGATGTTCAGGATTGTGATATAATCTTGGTTGAATGTTCCTTTGATGAGTATGAAGTGCCATTCCTCACCTCTTTTGATTAATTTTGATTGAAAGTCTATTTTATTAGATATTAGAATGGCTACCCCAGCTTGTTTATTGTGTCTATTTGGTTAGAATACCCTTTTCCAGGATTTTAGCCTGAGGTAATGTCTATCATTGTGCCTGAGATGTATTTCTTGGATGCAGAAGAATATTGGATCTAGTTTTTGCATGCATTCTGTTAGTATGTGTATTTTTATTAGAGAGTTGAAGCCATTGATATTGAGAGATATTAATGGCCAGTGACTGTTATGTCATTCGATTTTGATGTTGGTTTCAGTAGAGTGTTTGTATGGTTGTGTTATCTATTTCCTGTGTTATCTCAGTTGTAGTTTGTCACTTTGGGTTGGAATTTTCCACAATGCACCATGCATTTCCTCTTCTTCAAATAATTTTAATACAAAGGATTTACTTTTTAATTAAGTTCTTCCTTGCCACAAATATGTTCCTCATTACTGGGACTTCACTTAAGACATAGAAACATCAATATTTGTGTAGTGTCTACATACCACAGACTATATCAGGGAGTGTTTATACTCAGTGTCTCCAAATCATTATTTTAATGTCTGAGAATTCTTTGCCTCTTACTGGCTTTGTGCCTGATGTACAAGGAAATATGTGCTGTACATACAACATTAATAGTGAAGGCAATTCAGGTTAAATTCTATTCTATTAAATTACTATTTACTTTAATTAGCTCTTGGATAAGTTATATAATTTTGAACGGTTTTTTTTTCCATCTACAGATGAGGAGAATGAAACTCAGTTCTTGGAGTAGAAGTGGGATAGTATTACAATATAAGTTCTCCAAAGATTATGGCTTTTCTCTCTTTTATTAGTAACTAGAGTCTTAGTACCTAAATATGACTTATTAATCCTTGATATTTGGTGCACACACTCACATTTATGTGTGGTTAACTTGATGAATTAAATTGCTAGTAGCCACTCAGCCAAAAAATGAAAAACATTCAAATATTTTAATTTTTAGTGTGTTCCCACACCTTTTGCAAGGAATAATTGAGAAAAAGTTGAATTCCTTGCTAGAATGCAGCAGCCAGATCATTGAAACCCACCCAGGCAAATTTGGATTTCCACACTCAATATGTCAGTTACATCACAGCTCTACAGAAGGTTGAGATGGTGATGCTGAAGAAATGGTTCTGCTATTACAGAAGAGTTTCTTTTTATCCTTCTGGTTACTGTTTCCTTTGAGGCCTGACAACGTGACTCTCATCCCCAGGATCCACATGGTAGAGAGAACTGACTACCGAAAACTGTCCTCTGACCTCCATGAAGTCAACCCCTCAACACAGAACTAACCAAATAAATGTAATAAGACATTTAGTAAAGAACGAAGTTATTTTTTATAACAAATCAGCATACAAAGCAGCGTATTTCATTGTCATTGTACTTTGTTTACGTTTATTCCCTTGTCCTTACCCTCTTTTATTATCATCCTTCCTTCCTCCAAATAGTGTCCCCTTATATTTTTATGTCACATGCATTCCATTGCCCTCTTTACGCCCCTCCCCCAATTCCCTTTCCGTAAGACCTGTTCCCATTCAGAGTCCACTGTCGAATTTCACTTCATATCATATCATATATACATGACACGTGGTTGTACACATTATGTGTAATAAATTCTATGTATATATACTATTCATATGAAGGAAAATGTGCAACACTTGTCTTTACCGAGCTTGACATATTTCAGTTAACACAATGCTCTATAGCTCCTTTTATTTTTTTACAGCATTTTTTATTTCAATATTCTTTATGACTGAATAAAATTCCATTGTATCTACTTCATTTTTTATAAGTCGTCTGTTCATAACTAGAACTATGTGAAATAAAAAACCTACTGCACAACAAAGGAAAGACACAGGCGGATAACTAGACAGCCCACAGCATGAGAAACAATGTCTGTCACCTGCCCATAGGACAGGCAATTAGTGACTCAACCCTATGGAGGTCCACAGAAGTTACCTGTGAACGTGGGATGTGTGAGTGACGACATGCCCACTCGCTACAGGGCCTCAGAGACCCAGATGTCACGTCCTGCTTTAAACAGTACTTCTGATCTCCCCACTTGTGTATTTTATTTCACATCCTTATAATCGCAAATGAAAGTAAAGTTCTGAGTCATATAAACATAGCATTTGGGGGAAAGACCAATTCAAAAAGACGTAACGAGCCTGAATATACTAGTGAACGTTTTAAAAAAAAAATGAGTTGTAAAAAAAATACTATGATCATACATTTTCAAATATAAAAGCACATCCTACTTTGTACTCAACATAAATACATGTCTACAATGACTATACTGTGGGTAATTTCCTTCTCCTGGGCCAAGTTCCAAAGATTTCATTTTCTGATAAGCTGAGATGATCCTAAATTTCATTGTTGAATTTGAAGTTATTCTCACTACAACTACCAGCATCGGCTTTCAAAATTCACAAACTAAAGAAAAATAAACAAATAAAAATATTTTAACATAAATTTAAAATAAAAAACTCTACAGTTTAAAGCTTTCTTCTAGAAAAAAAGCTGTAGTACATTCAAGCCCATGAATGTCCCAGAAAGAGGCAGAAAGCAGAAAGCCCTAGTCTGTAGTCAGAGCCAATGGGAGATCCATTTGCAGGTTATAAGCAAGGGCAGGTACAGTGATCACCTGTTTCCTTCCATCCTTCCCTAGAACATGGATGTTGATTCTATAATGCTCCATCTGCTGATTCTAATCCCCAGCATTCCTCTAAGGTAAATGTGACCATATGGCTAGGTGGTTGAACTACAGATTATGAAAAAAAAAATGTGTGCAGTTTTTGCTTTAAATGACTGAAAGATGCATATACCTGGCCGTTGCCCTATATTCGTCTTTTGGGTCATGATACAGATGTGGAACTGCAGTGGATATGACGATGAAGTGGGTCAGCATCTCACCAATGATAGTACAGTGGCTGGAAGGCACCTTGGTCTTCCTAAGACTCCAAGAAGTAGCTGTGTACCCTCTTGGCAATGTTTATTTTCTCTATGGACTTTTCCTTTGGAAAGCAAAATTAACTCCTCTTGTGTGACTCGTAAAGCATTGAGGTTGTCAGGAGCTCGCAACATTTTACAATTAACATACTCCTTAACATGGGGCTAATGGTACAACTTACCATTGTCTACTGCAATAAAAGTGTGAATTTGCTGAGATTCTTTTTGCATTTGACTTTGTATCACTTTTATTGAACACAGTGCCTCAAGACAACATAATGGAGTGTGCCTATAAAATCAGGGAGTAGGAAATCTAAAATGGCAATTCAGCTTCATAGGCCCTGGAAAAACCCTACAAACGTTTAGTCAAGTGAATTATACCGTCAGCACTCTCAAACAGTTCTCAAGTGCTTCCTTACAAAGTGAGACCTTTCACCCCAGATCCGTGTGGCATCAACAAAAGCCTACCGGAACCTACCGGTGCTAAATGTGGGCTACCTTTATTAATTTTGTTTGTTTGTTTGTTTCACTTACTTACAAAGTTTCTATTACTACTCTGTGCAGGAATTTCATACACTAGTCTACTGTAACAGCACTCTCAGGTCCATTACATTGGCAGCACTACTCGTCCAGCGAAGCAGGGAGGGAAGTGTGCAAGGGAATGCGCTAATTAATGTTGCTCAATGCGCAATCAAACAACCACAGAGCAGGGAATTTAGTCTGAAGTAAAACAAACAAGTGAAAACGATAAAATTAGGGAGTATGGGAATCCCCTTGCTCATTTGCTTTGTTCTCAACTGATATATAAATGGAGGACTGTAAAATATTTCAACACACAAATCCATTGGGAAGAGCACGGAACTTGGGATGATTTGTGAAGAATATTAAATCCGGAGCGTTTCAAGGGGAAAGGAAGCAGAATAAGCATGATTTGGAACTAAGGTAGCCTGATATACTATAGAAATTCTCAGAAACCAACTTAATGGAAGTGGAGATTGTGCTGAGAGAGGCACAATAAAGAGCGATCGATGCGGGCTGCCGCTCACACAGGCACCACTGGCATGTCAATACGGAGCACTTGATTTTCAAAAGGTCTCAAGTAAGGATGGCATCTGGATTACAAGACCAAATTGGTATTTTAGAAAGACCGATCTGATTTATGCTTTGTGTTCAGGGAAAACAGGGAAAAGAGCTAAGCTGTTGGAATAACCTAGAAATGAGACGGACGCACTGCTGCTGATCGTAGGTTAGATGAAAATGGAAATTTAAATGGGTATTTTCACACTATAAAAAAAGACTTCCAGACTAGAAGCTAGTAAGAAAAACAATGTTGCAATGCCATCTCCAGATCAGGATTTGCTGTTTCTGTTTCAAAGTCACAGGTGTCTGGGCAGCTATCATTGCTTGCCACAATTATTCAATGTTCTTAATAGTTTGACAATTGCAACCAATTTTTACTACTTATCCGCCACCTTGTCCCCATTTTTGAGAGGCAAGGAGGGCTACTCAGGGAGAGTGGTGGTAAGGGTACAAAGTTGTGGTGTCCCAGCCCGGGGGAAAAATCGAATCAGGGTTCACCTGAAGGGGGGGGTGCTGGAGAGATGGCTCAGAGGTTAAGAGCACCTACTGCTCTTCCAGAGGTCATGAGTTCAATTCCCAGCAACCACATGGTAGCTCACAACCATCTATAATGGGATCTGATGCCCTCTTTTGGCCTGCAGGTGTATGTGCAAGCAGAGCACTGTATACATAATAATAAATAAATAAATCTTAAAAAAAAAAAAAAAAGAGGGAGTGGGGATTGAAAGTAGGATACCGAGACACAAGAAATAACGAATCAAGTCAGGAAATTCCTGATCAAGATTCACTTTAATGCTGACTAGTAAGAATATATACAGAGCAAGGTCAATAGAATCTATTCTAATCTCACTCACCCTAGCCCCCCAGGCAAGAATACAATAGCCTAAATTGCTCTCTGTGGAACTTCCTAGTTCTCTGACTAGTTCCCTGTAAGAACTTCCTTGATCCTCTGGGTAGTTCTAAGTTGGGACTTCCCTACTTCTTTCAAAAGTAAATAGTCCAAGAATAGCCTAAAGCTGGAGGGGAAAGGGGAGCTCTGGTTACCAGCTTCTCTTTTACTTCTTTCTTGTTACATTTTTTTTTTTTTTAGATTCAAAAACAAGGGAAAAGGAAAAGATTTGGAAATTGTCCTGAACTGGAGGCCTGAGGAATCTAAACAGTTTCCCTGGGTTATTTATTAACTGCACTACTCGCTAGCATTTGTTTCATGAATCTAAGAATCATTTTCTTCACTATCTAAATGCCAAGAAGTTTGTCCCCGCCTTTTAGTCACTTCCTCAATTCCTGAGAAATGTGTTAATGTAAATAAAATGTTCATCCTTTATTCAATATATAGGTGGAGCTCCTATCCATCTGTATTTCATAAAAGAGTCTACATACATATGCATATGTATATGTGTAAGTTTGTATGTATGTATGTATTCCACATGTATATTTTTGGGGCTCAGATACAAGAAGATAAAAACTTTCCTTCAAACCTAGTTTGCAGATTTTCTTTGTTAATTCTATTTTTGGTGGCAATTGTATCATCTTTTCTAGGTTTACATGTTGGATGCCTTCCAATTCTAGTAATTTATTATATCAGCAATACTTTAACAATTTTGTTTATGAGTTAAGCTATATTCCTTTAAATATTTAGATTCGTTTATTTAGTGTGTGCAGTATGTTGGTGACTGATGCACACAGTAGTCAGAAGATGGTGTCAGAATTGAGGTTACAAATGTTTGTTAGCCACCACATGACTGCTGGTAACTGAACCCAGGTCCCCTGCAGGAGCAACTAGTATTCTAAAGTGCTGAGCCATCTCTCCAGCAGCTTAGGCATTATCCTTAAAGCCTTTCTTCCCACCAAGAAAGTTGAGTGAGATTTTCAAAGAAGTTGCTTAATAAATCCATCCCTAATGTGTTCTGTGACAAGTGACAAACTTACCTCTCCAATGTAATGGTGGCATGAGGCAAGACGGTTCCAGGCAACTCTCTTGTGCTGTACATAGTAAGCCTTTATCACCCCTCCTCCATTTAGATTATTAATTTTCTACCTACGTTTGATCAAGAAGTCAAATGTTTAATCCCAATGAAAAACATACCGTGTCTCCAGTGTGACTTAGAGTGAACGTGTGGAGTTTGTGATTTCTTAGGTTCATCTCTCCTTCTCCAAATGGGCCACGTTTCATGTGTTTGCACAAAGGTTTGAAGAGACAAGGAATAGTTTCAAAGAGAAAAGATATTACTGTTGTTTCCAGGGTCAGCTCATTGGAAAGCATGCTGCTCATAAGAAATGTCAAAGTCAGTAAAAGTTAGATAGTCCATGACTGCAACCTCAACCCCCATAAGTGGAACAGAGTGCAAGGTACGCTTTTGCTTCAGCGTTATGTGTGGACTCATAAAGATGATGGCGATAAAATTACTGTCCTAGGGAATTAGTTGACATAGAGACAATAACTGTAGGATCTGGACATTCAGTGTGTGACACTGAATCCTGTAGTTATAATAGTTTGATAGATCAACTGACCAAATAAACAAATATATTATATAATGCAGAGAGGTAAGTGAATATTAACCTGGACAACAGAACCAGATGCAATGACCAAAATAGAACACTGAAACAGTGGACCAGCAGAGCACAATACAACCCCAAAACACTTGTAAGCATTGCTCAGCTTACTTCATGTTCTATTTGGAACAGTAGATAGAAGTGTACTGAAAGAAAATGAGAATATTAACACCCGTGAGCTCACTGTATTAGGTGGACAAGGACTTGTAAGAAAGCAAAGAAAGCAAAAGAATCAAGGCAGCATAAAATGGAGATTCTTTTGTTAGACATCTTGCCAACTCTATATTGTGGAAGGCTTGGTGATTGGGAGTTCATTGTGATCTGTCCGTAGTCATTACTCCATATATGTTTTAAAGTAAATTCCTTACACAAAATATTGCTTAATAACATACAGAGTCAGGAATGGTGGTGAGTACCTGAAATCCTACTTGGAAAGGTGATGTGGGCAAGTATGTGTTCCAGGCTTTCTGGGAAATTTAGTAGAGACCCTTTCTCAGAATGTGGCGAGAGGGTCTGAGGGTGGAGAGGGGTGATGTGACATAAAAGTAGGTGTGGTTATAGCCCAGGAGAAAGATGCTTAGCAAGCATCCACAATGCCCTGGGGTCAATTATCAGCAAACAGAAACTGAACAACAAAACATACAGATTATTTTTATTTCCCATATTTATTTGTGGTTTTTAATAGGTAGAGCTTAATAACCATCTGGCTTACAATTGAGGCAAGTCCAAATGAACTTAGCAGGTTCCCATTTGGTCACTGTGTTGGAATGAAACAGAAACAGGAACTATTACACACACACACACACACACACACACACACACACACGCACACACACACACACATATATATATATAAAATCACTGCACTGGGCAGACCAGACCAGTAGAGACCAAAGGTGCTCAGAAACTAGTTTAGCTTGATTCTCATGAAGCAGCTAGGTCTCATGTGTGACTCTGAAAAGGAAAAAGATATTATCTGCTATTTTGTTTAGCCTCCTCTAGGATATAACTTTTCCATCCAAGTTATTTCATTGATTTGATGCTTCATCCTCAGAGAAAACATGAATTATTCAAGGCATACTTTGCAAGAATGTCAAAGATGAAAGGTAAGGCCGTGCACTGCATGTAGACAAGGGTAAACAGAGGGTGGTACATATTTTTTTACTCATTACTTAGAGTAAGACTCCCCCGACTCCTGTTGTCTTGATGATCTTGGGCAGCTATAAGAAAAGACTATAGCTTTAGGTGCTAAAAAAAAAAAATCATATCCTTCTTCCAATACTGAAGACTGATATGTCCGAGGTTAAAGTGCGGACAGACCCTGTTCTTAATGAAGGACACTTCCTGGTTGCAGAGGGTCAACTTCTTGATGTGTGCCTCCATGGTCTTTCCTTGGTGTGTTTCTGGGGTTGCATAATTCGGTTTGGGTGTTTGCTCTTGTTTCCTTCTAAAGACCTTGACGGGACCATAAGGGATGACTGCTATTAATCTGTCATTTTTCTCTCCAAGGCAAGAGTTTCGAACAGCACTGCATCGGGTCTTAATTTTGGAAGTTATCAATATTCCTCAATTTCTTCAACTTTCTCCAATTCATTGTTTCCGTCGTTGTTTTAATCTTATACCTGGATTTTTTTTTACCACATCAAAATCCCAGGTAAAGAAATAGGAGATTCACTCTGTGCCTTTAGATTCTTTTTTTAAAAGATTTATTTATTGATTATGTATACAATGTTCTTGTCTACATGTACATCTGCACACCAGATCTCATATTAGATGGTTATGAGCCACCATATTGTTGCTAGGAATTGAACTCAGAACCTTCGGAAGAGCAGCCAGTTCTCTTAACTTTAAATTCACATCCTAGGTTTCAGTTTTTAACTACAAACCTTCCTTTTCCCATTCCCTCTGCTTCTTATCACTATTTGTTTAAAATGGCAACATAATTTCTTTCTGAAGCAAAGGCCTCCAGATTGAAACTGACTAAGGCATTTTGCAAAGATGTGAAAAAAACTTTTAATAAGTTAAAACAAATTTCTCTTTAAAATTTCCCTGTAAAGTGTTGTGGGTCTCCTCGGGAAATCATTATGGAAAATGGTCTCTCACATACTCCTTAGATCTAGCCATTTAGAGGACAATACCCCCATGTACTATAATTTGGTATTATTTGTATGTGGGTTCTTTCACTACAGGGATCCCTCTAGCTGGACTCATCTCAGAGGGCACACAACTAACTAGCTTACTTGACCATATGCAGTGGATAAAGGCGCCATAAACCTTACCTCTAAGCTATGCACTCAATATGTGTTCTCAATATGTGTTTCACCAGAAAGAAAAACTGTAAAAGAACTTTTATTCTCCTGAGCTAATTATTGTCTGGATTACTGCCTCCATCTGCTAACCTAGGCTTAGTGCTGGGAGCTTCTAGCCTCTGTGCAATCGAATCTAGGCCTACTATGTTTTCAGCCTCTGAGAATTATTGCTTAATAAGCTCACCCTTACTTGTTCTTTCTGAGCTCAAAGCTGGCTTGTTCAACTCAGTGGTTCTGGGTCAAACTTTTCTCCTAGCTGATTTCTTCAGCCTGCCTACTCTCTGGGCCTCTGGATTGCTCTGCTTAGCCTCAAACTAACTCCAGCAATCTTTTGTAATCTTCTGTCTTTCTCATTCTCTGGCTCATTCTGTCTTTAACTATGCCTAGCGTGTTTTCTCTTCAACCTCTTCCTGTAAAACTGTCTCCTCTCTCCGCATTGCCCCTTAATTAGCTTCCCTTTCCTCTCTGTTCTCACGAGAGTTAGGCATGTCCTATTTGGTCAAATATTTCTCAAATTTTCTGCCACTCAATGGGTTAAAGGAGTGTACCATGGTGTGTGGACCTAAGCTTTTCTTCACCCAAAACTTGCTCTATACCAGGCCGGTCTTGAAATAAAATCTGCTTGCCTCTCTCTCCTGGATTAAAGGTGTGCTTGCATTCCAGACATATCATACAAACTTAGAAGGTCTTTGGATGTGATCTCTTCCCAGCGAAGCCACGTCCTTGAATTTAAATTACTCTACAAAGAACAGGTTCTGGTTGACCATAGTACTTTCCACTCAACGAGAATACCTCTTAAATAAACGGTTCCCTCCCAAATCTAAGTTCAGTGTTCTGAGTCTGGGAAAATTCAGACTAAACTAAGGCATGGTATTGTCCCGTCTCTATTATCTGGTGAAATGATACAATACATCTGTACGGAACTGAAAATACAATTTAAAAATAAGTAAATTGTTTTCTGTTAAACTGAGCAGAAGCTGTGATTTTCATTACCTATTATTGTCAATTAACTTTTTAAAAAAAAAAAAAGTAAATGTAAAATGCTTTCATTAAGTGACTTCTAGAATTTTTCCATCGTATGGACAATTATTTTCCTTCAGCTTAATTCACCTCATTTTAAATATTCATTCAACCTAAGAAAATGGACACAAGTCACTTCCTTTGAAAGGCTTAGAGAGAAGTTAGAGAAGAGATGCTCAGGTGAAGGCAATCATCACTGCCTACCGCGCCAAGCATCTGAGAACATTACAGTTACAGGAAGTGTAACAGGACTATGAACATTCTGCATAATAGATCTTCTCTCAGGATCAATGCACTTCTCGACGTTGGCTCCCATGGTTCCAATCGCCACTGAAGTGTTAGTGTCTCCTAATTTATCTCTCCGTGCTTGACCGCTCTCCTCAGTTCTAGAGCTGTGTCTCTGGCTTATTATTTTAATTTTAACAGCCATGTCAAATTTTGTATGGCTACATTGAAATTCATGATTTTCTCCTCCCTTTAAATCATCTTGTTTCCTGATCTTTTTACCACATGTTGAGGAATGTATGCGTTATTAAATCTGGCAGCTGGCCACATCCAATTTATGTTGCTAATGGCCTATTCTGTCTTCAATGTTCCTTGACAATATACATCTGCATTATTTCTCCCTTGGGGTCGTCACTAACCATCTATTCTTGTCTCTATATAAGATATTCTCCACTTATCAGCTAGAATCATCTTTCTAAAAAGGGAATTAGATCACATGTCTTTCCCTTTGAAAATCATGTATGTAACAATAAAAATTAAAGAAAAATGTCAGTTTGGCAGTGCAGGCCATAAGAGGAGCTAAAGGAAGAGAGTACCTGGGCAGGACTGAGAAGAAGAAGGTGATGAGTGACATAATTTTATTTCAATTAAAAAATGTTTTAAAATAAAATCTCCTTTATTGACTCCCAGTGCAATTAATACAAAATCTCACGATCATGACTTCTAACCCAAGTCTCATCTTCTGCTACAGGTTCCCCGACATGCCACGTTCCAACCATAAGGGCCTCCCACCTCTTAATCGGTTTTAATCATGGCAAGTTTCCACTTTGGTGATTGATATATGAAATCGGTTTTCTCTATCTATACACATTGACTTGCTTTTGCTGCTTAGCTGTCATTTCAAATGGTCCCTCTTTATTGAGGTTTCTTCAGCACCCAGTGAAAAGCAGTCATTTGGATGTTCTTCGTGGCTGTGGGTTTAGTTTATGCATTAAACATCAGGTCCAAACTTCACAAGAGGTTTTAGGATGCAGCTGGGTGTTGGGTTCTCTAGAGCTGTAACACTAACAAATGCCAATTAAGAGCACAGTAAATACACAGACAAAACCCATTAATGAACACATGAAAATAAATGAATTCCCCGCCATCAAAATCAGGGGCGGGTATGTATGCACAGACACATGAACACATGTGCAGCTCAGTCTGAATAATCTATATAAATACTAAGAGAAGTAAAAACAAAAAAGCAAAACAGTTGTGACCTAATTAGTCAGGCTCAACTTCTCATAGGATGAATGTGACACAGGCTTGTCCTTAGAAGAAAAGAGTGATTCAGGAAACAGAACACAATTGCAAATGATTATCTGGAGGTAGGCAAACACCACACAGGAACACTGGAGGATAAGCACCACTACAGCACGGAGGGGAGTGACTAAGCAGAAGTGATCAGGGTAGGCATTGGTTTCCAGGATCAATCCAGCTATTTCACACAAGGATCAAGAATCCCTCAGTGGTGCAGAACTAAACAGAATTCTCAACAGAAAAATATCGAATGGCAGAGAAACACTTAAAGAAATGCTCAACGTCCTTAGTCATCAGAGAAACACAAATCAAAATGACTCTGAGATTCCATCTTACACGCATAAGAATGGCTAAGATCAAAAATTCAAGTAACACCACATGCTGGCAAGGATGTAGAGAAAGAGGAACACTCCTTCATTGCTGGTGGGAATGCAAACTAGTACAACCACTTTGGATATCTATCTGGTGCTATCTCAGAAAACTGAGAACAGGGCTTCCTCAAGACCCAGCTATTCCACTCCTTGGAATATACCCAGAAGATGCTCCAGCACACAACAAGGACATATGCTCAACCATGTTCATAGCAGCCTTATTCATAATAGCCAGATCATGGAAACAGCCTAAGTGTCCCTCAATAGAAGAATAGATAAAGAGACTGTGGTACATTTACACTATGGAATACTACTCAGCTATTAAAAACAAGGAATTTATGAAATTTGTAGACAAATGGATCGAACTAGAAATGATCATGAGTGAGTTAACCCAGAAGCAGAAAGAGTCAAATGGTCTATACTCACTCATATCTGGACACCAGGCCAAGGGGCATGTCCCATGAAAGTCTTCACTTACCAGGAAAGTGGCATAGAGGTGAGGACATCCTATTGTGACCCTAGGTGAGAGAAGTATGGAAGATTGGGGAAACAGAAGGATCCAGAGGTCCTAGAAACCTACAAGAAGAACACTATGATGGGTGGATCCGGGCCCAGGGGCTCTGCTCAAGCTATGGTACCAACCAAGGACAATACGTGAAGTAAGCATCAAACCCCTACTCAGATCCAGCCAATGAACAGGACATTCTCCACAGTTAAGTGGAAAGTGGGGACTGATTTTCACACAAACTCCGGTGCCCATATTTGACCACATCCCCTGCATGGGGAGGCCCAGTGGCACTCAGAGGAAGGATAGTAGGCTACCAAGAAGGGACTTGATACCCTATGAGCATATACGGGGAGGAGGTCCCCCTCAGTCACAGTCATAGGGGAGGGGAGTAAGGAGAAAGCGGGAGGGAGGGAGGAATGGGAGGATACAAGGGATGGGATAACAATTGAGATGTGACACGAATATTATCAATAAAAAATAAATAAAAATAAAAATAAAAGAATCCCCCAGTGCTCGTGGTGGTAAATGAATCAAATTAAGCATGTAAGCAGTGTGGATCCTCACCACAAAATAAAAACCTTCTTCTGATAGTGCCTGGCATCCCAGGTGTTGTTTGCAAATCTCTTCTGGGAAGAAGATGGTAAAAGTGAAAACTTGAGATCAAGGAGATGTCAGGGCAGGGTCTGAAGGTAGCAGTTTGCCAGCTGCCTAACCTTGAACACTAATTCTCTCCTCCTAAGGGCAGTATGTTTTGCGGGATTAATGTTAAGGATGCATGTAAGTCATGCTATGGCATGCTTCACAGGGGAAGGATGAATAAATTAAACAATGATCATTTTATTATTAATAATACATTAAAGCACAGTGTCAGAAGCATGCTCCAACCTTCAGCAGCACCAGTCTGTAGTTGTCTTCTCTCTTTACCTGCCACTCAGGTGCTGACAAGTGCTGGTACCAATGATTAAAAATGGTAGAGTATCAGTTTACCTTGGGACCTTTCCCTGTGGAGGAGAAATGTTAGTAGAATCATCTTGCACGCATATGTCACGGATTGGTATATGGCTAAATGATACAGTGAAGGCTTAAACAGCAAGCTAAGTCATGTCTTTGTGGCAACAAAGAAAGAGACACACAGTCTTGGGGGAAAAAAAACTATTTTTACCACAAATACTTAGTGAGCATTGACACTGTGGCAATCGATGAGTGGTTTATATGCCGGGCAAGGAGGCACACTTGACCTCTGCTCTCCAAATGATTACAGGGTGCTAGAAGGGACGGACATTAGTACAAACTTTAAAAAGTAGTACAACATAGCGGCAAGTTCTATTTAATTTCATAAAAACAAAAGTTTTTTAAAAATCTTCATGCCTGTAAAAACATTGATAAGTTCCGCTAACTTACATCATGCTCTGAGAACATAGTAGTGCCGTGACAAGCAAGAACAAGGGTGAGCAATCGACTAAGTTGAAGGGTGAAAACTAGAACTTAGTAAGACTACATTTAATTGGTTTCATGTTGAACTCAGTAAAATAATTTAAACACAGGAAATTGAATTTCATTTACATATACGTGTGTGTGTGTGTGTGTTAGTTTATTTTGTACTGATACAACCTACAACCGAATATCTGAGGATAGGTAACTTTTTAACATTTTTCTTTTAATTTTTTTTATTAATTCTTTTATTTACTTTACAATTGGACTATGGCTTCCCTTCACGTCTCTCCTTCCAGTCCTTCCCTCTCACGTCCCTTGCCTCCCATCTACCCTTCCTCCCTTTCCTCTCAGAAAGCATAGATAGCATCCAGCCTTGGCATATCAAGTTGTGGTAAGACTGGGCTCATCTTCTCCGTTTGAGACTAGACAAAGTGGCCTAGTTAAGGAAACGGTATCCAGCTGCAGGCACTGTAGTCAGAGACAGCTCCTCATCCCGCTTTAGGAGTCCCACATGGAGGTCGAGCTGCACAGCTGTTGCCTGTGTGCAGAGGGCTTGAGTCCGTCCCACGCATGCTCTCTGCTTTGCGGTTCAGTCTCTATGAGCCCTCATGGGCCCAGGTTAGTTGATTCTGTAGGTTTTTTTGTGGTGTCCTTGACCCCTCTGGCTCTTCAATACTTCCTTCTCCTCTTCCACAGGATTCCTCAAGCTCCACTTACTGTTTGGCTGTGGGTCTCTGCATCAGTTGCTGGGTGAAGCCTCTCTGATGTCAGTTAAGCTAGGCTCCTGCTTGCAAGGTTAGCAGAGTATCATGAATGGTGTCAGAGGTGGCTCCCTCTCATGGCATGAGTCTCAAGCAGGGCCAGTCATTGGTTGTCCCTTTCTTCAATTTCTGCTCCATCTTTTACCCCTGCGCATCTTGTAGGCAGGAAAAATTGTGGGTTGAAGTTTTTTTGTGTGTGTGTGGGTGGGTTTGTGTTCTGATCACTCGATTGGAAGTCATGCCCAGCTGGTTCAGATTCCATATCCCTTGTTGCTAGGAGTCTTAGCTGGGGTCACTCTCATAGATTCTTAGGAGTTCCCAGGACTCAGGGTTCCTAGCTCATCATGTAGAGTCTCCTTTCCATCCAGTTGTCTCTCCCTCTATCCTCCCGCATCGCATTCCTACAGTTCCCATTCCCATTTCTCCCCCATAGAGGGATTTTAATCCAGTAACATGGCTACTCTGGATGGAATACAGACACACCCTCAGCACACTCCTTTAGTCCCAAACAACGAAGGCAAAGTTAGCTTGTAGAAGCACCCGTGTTTGAAAGTGACATCTAGTTGAGAGGCAAAGCGATGCATCGGATAAAGATTTGACGGAAGAGAATATGCCCAACTCTCACGAGAACAGAGAGGAAAGGGAAGCTGCTTGACAGAGCTGAGGGAGAGGAAGACAAAGCAGTTTTACCAGGACGGTTTAGCAGAGACAGGTTGAAGAGAGAACAAGCTAGAAGCAGGTGAAGACAGACAAGCCAGAGAATGTGAAGAAGGCAAAAGATTAGAACAGCTTGCTAGAGGTAGTTTTGAGGCCAAGTAGAACAACTCAGTCAGAAGCTGAGAGAAGCCAGTTTCAATCAGTCAGCTTGGAGAGGAGTTTGGGCTAGAACAGGTGAGTGAATTAGTCAACCAGAGTTTAGAAAGAGCTAGAAACGATGATCTTATTCTACATTCTGGGCCTAGATTAGATTGTATAGAGGCTAGAGGCTTCCAGATCTAGGCCTAGGTTAGCAGACAGAAGCATTAAGGCTAGGGGATGGCAATTACATCTGTAGAATCAAAGATACTCTTACATGTACCTGTGTTAGTGTGTGAAGAAAGTATAACAAAGAACCAAAAATTGGGTGGCTCAAACAACAGAAATCTTAATCTCACAGTATTAAGGGCTAGAGGTAGAAGGTCATATTGTTTCAATTTAGTTTCTTCTTGGAACCCTCCCCTTGGCTTCTGAGTGGATCTTTCCCACTGTGTTCTGACAGGATTCAGGCTCAATGTGTACGTGCCCCTGATGTTTCGTCTGTCCCAATTTTCCTTTTTAAAATAGACACCAGTCAAATTTAATTAGCACCAACAGCTTTATTTCACCCTATTAAGAGGCTCTGTAAGGGATCTGAGTGGAGTCATGTACGAGGGTCTAGAGGCTAAGGATACAAAGACGGAAGTCTGGGGGTATACGCTTCAAACTCTAGCTGATGCCTCAGACGTCTGATGACCGGATGTGCTTCCAGCCTTCCCGTTGCCTTGCTGTCCGTGGACAGTAACTGTCTCAGCCTGCTCTTCAGTCCTGTCACGTCTGACCTTTCTTCCTAGTCTCTCAGCAACTCCCCTAGATTAGTCTCCATCCCTCTCTCCGACAACACTTCAAAGTTCCTTCACCTCACTCAGCCTCACTCCTCCTCCATGCTGCCTGCTGCATCGTTATTAGGGCGAGCTTCTTAGTAGTCACCCCAAAAGCCCTTTCTGACTTTGCTGGGTATATGTGCCTGGAGGAACTGTGGGTAGCCCTGTTTCACCCAGGGGAACTCAGGTGGTTTCTCTTGACAGCCTGTGCCATTCCTTCTCAGTGTGCACAGATCCTTTCTCACACAATCCCCACCGCCTCCGGAATGTGCTCCGGAAAGCCTTCTGCTCTGCGATCCCCCTCACAAATCGATGTGCCCCAAACCTTCTGACGTTGAGCTCCTCTTAGTCTAATGGCTGGGAACTGTCTCCTACACCGCTGGGGAAGTTGTTTGAGCGCAGATGAATTGGCTCCTCCTGCCCTCGGGGATAATAATTCTACATTTTCTACTCTATGGTGTCTGAAAACTATTGTTCCACATGTTTCATTGTTTCTTTACCCTTTTTTTTTTTTTTTGGCTGCTTGAAAGATAGAGTGGATATAGTTTCCCATTATCCCATTATAGCCAAAGACATTCAACATTTTAAAACATAAAAAAATATTTTCATGTTTTTGTTTTATATTCACAATTGAAATCTTGGAATAAAACTGTGTCTTGACTCCCAGAAAGCATGTGAAAGGTACATATAAAGTGCACCTGCTAGTTTGTATTATTCTGAATATGTTAAAACACTGTTTTAAGAAAAATTATTCAAACAAGGAAGTAAGACATGTGGTGTATTGCTGTCATCTCAATAGGCGGAAGAGGAGGAGGAGGGAGACTCTCAAGTTCAAGGCCAGTTTCGAACAAGTCAAGATCCCATCTCAAAAACAAACAGTAAAACAGAATAACCTAAATGAACAAAGACCCAAACAGCCTGGGTTATGCGTGATGGCAAAGTATTTACTATCCTGAGCGTTGGGGAGGAATAAGAAGGAAGATGATATCAGACACATTGCTCATTGAGTTGTCCTGCATTATTATTATTTTTATTATTATTATTATTATTATTATTATTATTATTATTATTATTATTATTATTATTATTATTTTGGTTTTTGAGACATGGTTTTCTAGTCCAGCCTTGGCTCTCCTGGACTCACTCTGTAAACCAACACAATCACCTGCCTCTGCCACCCTGAGTGCTGGGATAAATGTGTGCACCATCACTCCAGGCTGCTTGTCATAGTTTTATGCCATTATTTTATTGTAAAAATTTCTATTAGCTCCTGCATCTTTTTGTTTCTTTGTTTTTACGGTGCTCTGCTTATTTTCATTATTCATATGTGAGTATTACACCTTTTAAATTTGAGACGTAACTTATATGCATTTAAAGATTACCAATTTTAGATATTGGTAATGTCTTTATAAAGTCAGATTATGGGTTGACAGAATTGCCAATTTATAAAGAAGTCAATATCACAAAAATAGTTTTTCTTTCTGGAACAAGTTGGCCTCTTCACTTCCTTGATACATATCATATTAAGGGACTCTCAATATTTCATTGGCAGTGGCTAAATTTACATTTTCTGAAAATGAAAATTATTCATCAATTTTTTTACATTTAACTTAAATATTCTAATAGCTTACCGTAAATAAGTGTATTTAAATTATAAATGACTTTAGAAAATGTGACTGGTTGAATGCATACAACATTTTATACTATAAAAGAAAATATCAAAGACTGGGAGTATATGCTCTAAGCACTTTTAAGTTCAAGAAAGGGTGTGTTATTACCTTTAATTTGGATGAGGATTGCTTCGTAATCCCTTTGAAAGTTATACTTAGAATATCTGTTCAAAAACATTTTACACACACACACACACACCACAGAAATCTGTTCAAAACACTGGCATTGATGCATGTTGTTTTTAAAGGCTGAAGGAATAGCTCTCTCCACATCAGGCTTACAGCTGTCGTCAATAGTTATTTAAAACATTGTAGCACCTTTGGAATATTAAAGGCCAATCATCATATTGATGATGCTAGAAGGTTCCAAAAACATCAAAAGTACAAAAACGCTCAACAACAAACAGTGCTAGGAACACATATCACTGGTTTCAGTTTCTTTCATGTTGTGTATCCTGTGACACCGTCTTAAACATTAGTATTGAAGTTATTTATACTTCAGCTTGCCTGAAGCGAGCATGGCCGGATTTTGGAATGCATTACCTGTTACTGGCTGTCTACTCCATAGTCCTCACCAAGACTAGCTAGACTAGAATTTACAACGTTCATATTATTGTGCTTTGGACATTTTATGTCACTCCATGTTGGGTATTTAAAACTTCTTGTGTCTTTTTCTTTTATTAGTCTGCAATAAAAACATGTGGCAGCTGCAAGTCCTTAGTCTTTGTCTGCCCAGAATGGCAAGCATTCTGGACCAAGCTGTGTGGGAAGGGGGCGGGGCATGTATTCATCCAGGGTTGTGCCAGCACAATTTAAAGGCGGCTATAGAAAACCTAATGCTGTGTAATAAAGTGACAGCAGACCTAGTCATAAATGGCAAGCACCACTCCACTGAGGGGTGGAGGAAGGGACACAGAAAGCATCATAAAAGACACAGAAGAATGTGTTAAAAGACTCTCTCACCCTCCAGGGCCTCCCTCACCTGTGAGGTGTGGCGCCTTCTGTTTCTGGAATAGGCTTGAACATCATTATCTTGCTTGGGGTTTCTGTAATGAGTCACCAAGGTGACAAGAGAGCAGATGGAATGAATGAACAATTACACAGCTCCTTAGCAAACTCCTTCCCTCTGCCTCTGGGGAGCAGGAAGTTTAGTCAGAGTGAAATGCTGAGTTCAGGGAGAGATCCCAGCAAATAGTGATTCTTATATCTGTAAAATGCGTGCAAATCTGAGCCCTGCTCTTTTTTCCTCTGGCATGAAACAGAGACTTAATACAAACTCTGTGCTTTAATGTACTTTAGCTTTTTTTTTTAAACTTCAATGCAAAAGTATTTTGCCATATATTTTTATTATTACTGAGAAATATAAAAATCATTGAGTGTTTTGTTTTACAATATTTATACTGACACTGATAGGCTGTTTATTCAAAGCATCAGTGTGAGTGTACTCACATCCAGAACATGCTATATTAAAGATGGTTACTGCAAAAGACAGATCACAGTTGGTACCTGAGTCTAATCTTTCAATCCCTTATTTAAAAAGTGGTGAGAACTTGTAATGTCAGCCCTGGGGAAGCAGAGACTGGCAGATTACCAAATCATTGAGCATCAGGCCAATGAAAGACACTGTCTCAAGGACAAAAAACAAAAAAACAAAACAAAACAAAAAAAAAAATGGGTGGCACCTGAAGAATAACAACATGTACCTAGACATTTAAAAAAATTAAAATGTCAGTGCATTTTGGAAATACTCTAATGATTTACATGGAAGCTCAAACATCAAAATATATAGTACCTACATTTTTTCTATTGAATTAGCCTATAGCACAACGCTGCTCAATAGTGACTCCATCCTAAACCTTCATGCTAGTGTAGTTTTTCCCTTTCTGTTTTCTCCCTTTACACACTTTCTTCTAAAGCATCTCCTAAGCCCGGTTAATTTCTCTTGATGTTTCCCAGTCTCTCCTCATGGCTCCAACTTTTCCTTCCTTCTCTTTCTCCTCTGGAGTACCTGCATTTATCATAGCAATTTTGTTTGTGATCTTCACTTCGGTTTGAGATGCACTTTCTAAAGGCACTGGAGATCGTTTGCTGGCAAGAAGTTAAAACCAAAAGTAGAAACAATGACTCTAACGCCTGAATCTTCCCAGCTGCACATTGCTGAATCTCAGCTTAGCGTCTCCAGCCTGGAAAATTCCCTGCATCCAATTCTCAACCAGCTTTCTGGACTGATACTGATTCCTGAAGCATGTGCACATTTAGTCAGTGAAAGGAAGAAGTCACTGGGACTTGAAAATAGGCACATGATGGTCCCTTGATCCTACCAACCATGATGTTGGATGGAAGGCCCACATTAGGTCCCCTACTGCAGCCATAGTGAGCCAGCTAGCAAGTGCAAGTGGCCCTTCCTCCAGTACCTGTGCAAGAAAAATGCAGAGCCTGTGCCTTAAAAAACAAAACAAACAAACAAACAAAACTCTTTTTTAAAAAATTAAAATATAATTATTTCTCTCCATTCCCTTTCCTCAAATTTCTCCTATACCCCCTCTTGATCCTTCTCAAATTCCTGGCTTCCCCTACTTTAGTTGTTTAAAGTACTCCAGAGGAAAATTCAGATCCCAACTTCTTACCTTATTGCCTCACACCCATTGTTAGTTCTTTTGTGTGTGTGTGTGTGTGTGTGTGTGTGTGTGTGTGTGTAATTAAATTTGTTATTTTAAAAAATACTTGCAAATAAAAAATACCACACACTGAAAAATTCGGGCAAGTCTCTCAATAAATTTCTGGAACCCCGCAGTGAATTTCTATGTGCAATATTGAATATGTTTTCATGTACTTATCTACCACCAATAGAAGAAAACCCTGTGACAGAGTTAGAAAGAGAAAAACAGTGTCCTCATATCCTCCCTTATAGCTCACACCCATTACTCACACTCAGTCCTTCTTCACCCCCTAACATTCGTCCCTTCTTTTCCTCTTTTCTACATGTTATACTGTTACCCACATATGTATCTTTGTATGTATATTCAATTATGTATTTAAATACATTGTTGTTTAGATTCAGCTTTGAGGAATAATTTGCAGCTTTTATTGTTTCTGAGATTATCTGACCTTGTTTAAAATAATAATTCTAAGTCCATCCATTTTCCTGAAATTTTTGTGATTGTGTTCTCTTTCCAAGCTAGTATTCCATTTTTTTTTATATACACCAGATTTTCATTATCTATTCATCTCTCCAAGGAACACAGGTTGATCTCTTTTAAATTTATCTGTGAACAGGATAAAAGATAAGAACCCAGTTTCATTCTCTGCAGAGTAGAAGCCCAGTTTGACTAGCATCACTTGATGAAAAAGTTATTCTTCTTCCAATGTATGTTTCTGTCTCCTTGCAAAAACATTAAGCCGGCATAGCTTTGTTGCTGTATTTCTGGGTTCTCCGGTCCAGTCCCTTAGTCATCCTGTTTATTTTTATACCTGTACCACACTGTCTTCATCACTACAGCTCCACAGGACAATTTGAGTTCACATGCTGTACCACCAGCATTGTTCTCGCTCTTTAGGATTGCTTTGGCTACTTGTACTCCGTTTTGTGGTTCCACATAAACTCTGGTGTTGGTTGTATCTGTGAAACACAGCACTGGAATTATGAGAAACATTGTGTTAAGTCCCTAAAGTAATTTGGGTAGTATGGCCATTCCCATAATATTTATCCTGCCAATTCTGGACGGAGCATCTTTGTATCCTCTAGTATCTTCTGTGCTTTCTGTTTTCAGTTTCTTGACATTTTTGTTGTAGAGGTCTTTTACTTTTTTGATTAGATATATTCCTAAATACTTAAATGTATTTTTGATTTGCTTGCTTATTTTTGGCAGTGATAAGGGAGTAAACTCAGAGTCTCATGGATACAAGGCAAGGAGTCTACCACTAAACTACATCTCTAGAACTTAGAATTATTTTGAATGGGATATTTTCCTTTTTTCCCCTGGGAGTACATGGTTGGCATACACAAAGGCTATTGAGATATATATATATATATATATATATATATATATATATATATATATATATAGTGATTTAGTATCTTGCAGCTTCACCATGTTTATTAGGTCCAAGAGTTTTCTAGTGGACTCAACATTTTTATTTTATATATGTGGGGTTTTTTTTCTCCATGCTTGTCTGTGTTTAGGATATTTTTGGCTACTTGTAGTTGTTTTTTGCTTTTTGTTTTGTTTTTTTGTTTGTGGTTCCACATAAATTCTTGCATTGGTTTAATCAAAGTCTATAAAATATGGCTTTTGCAAGCAGTGTCCATAGATCTCAAACAGGGAATTGGCTTTATTTAAACGAGAGTTAGAGTTACAGATAGTTGTGCACTGCCATGTGATTCCTGGGAATTGAACTTGGGTTATCTGAAGGAGTAGCCAGTGCTCTCAACCACTGGGCCATCTCTATAAACCTCAGTAGGACACTTTTTGTTCTTTTGTTTTGTTTTGTTTTGTTTTGTTTTTGTTTTTCGAGACAGGGTTTCTCTGTATAGCCTTGGCTGTCCTGGACTCCCTTTGTAGACCAGGCTGGCCTCAAACTCACAGCAATCCGCCTGCCCCTGCCTCTCAAGTGCTGGGATTAAAGGCCTGCGCCACCACACCCAGCTCAGTAGGACATTTTATATGGAGAATCATGCCACCTGCTAAAAAAAAGGGTAGCTTGACTTCTTCCTTTCAAACTATCACAGAATATCTTGGAAAAAGTATGTTCGATGAACTAGAAAAGGTAGAGAAAATTGATCCATTTCTAGGTAGATATTTTCTACCAAATTTGGACAAGAAGATGTAAATAAACTAACCATATCTATAACAAACCATAACATTGAAGCTTTCAGTGCTTTCTAATAAAGAATACCCTGGGACTAGACAGATTCACTGATAAATTCTCTCACATTAAAAAAAATTAATATAAAGTTCCTTAATAAATATATGGAAATTTTATCAATAAAATAATTGTCACCTGAGTTAAATAATTCATTTAAGGGATTAGATACTAGCCATGGTGGTCAATACATATAATTCCCATACCTGGGGTTTTGAGACAGGAAGATCAGAACTTTGAGGATGATCTAGGGTATTATAGTGAGACCTTGTTTAGAAAAAAAATTTTTTTTGTTTAGAAAATTAAAACAATAAAAAGGAGTGCAGAGATATAAACAATCAAAATATAAGCATACACCATGGTGAAGTTAAATTTAGTATAATGATGCACACCTGTTCAATGTACACTAAACAAGAACTGTTATACAGTACACATATACCACAAGGGATAAAAGTCACCTGGTAGTGTCAACAGATAAAGGAAGAAATGACAAAATTAAATCATTCGAGTAGTCAACAAAAAGCCTGTATAGGGAAAAATAATAGCACTGGACTGAATGTTTTAAAAAGAAAATCTTACATCAAAAACCATATATAAGATAATGGTCTCTACAATCACCATTATTGTCTACTATAGCAAGAACAGTAAGGGACATATTCACTGATTACCAGACCCTACACTTGACTAGGATGGTGATTGAAAATCATCACTGTTCTCTGTGCTTCAAGAAAGGTAGCTGCTTCCACACAGCACACTTAATATTATGTTAATTAATTATGACTGAAAATCATCACCAACACCTCAATAAAATTATGTAAACTACTTCAATAAAGTTCATAGGGTAACGTTTTTGGAGACCAGACTTGGCGATTTTCTTGTAAGAACCTGTGAGTACAACATCCTGTGAAAGCATTTTTCTAGGAGTATAAACTAGCTCAGCCACATTGGAAATCAGCCTGGAGATTTCTTAACAAACAGGAAAACAGAAGCAGTAGCATCTGTCCTACCTGTACTACTGCTAAACATATACCCAAAGGACTTTAAAAATCACGCTGCAGAGATATTCGCCTATCACTCTGCTCAAAACAGCTAAGAAATGAAATCAACTTAGATGTCCATCAGTTTATGGTTGAATAATGAAAATATGGTGTATATATACACAGTGGAATATTACTCAGTCATACAAAATTATGAAATGTGCAGGCAAATTGATGAAACTGGAAATGATTGGCTGAAGAGGTCACGACGACTCAAAAAGACACCTGTTGGAGGTTCTCTCTCATTCATGGGTCCTAGATTCAGATATTTCATCTTCTTATCCCAGAGTGCATGTGAAAAGTAGGACACTAAAAATACATCATTGCGGGGGAGGCATTTAATGAGGGGGATAATAGAATATAGGTAGAATACAAGCAGAGGGGGAATACTGGTTGCTGAAAGGTTCAAGATAGCGTGATGGGGTTTTGGGAGCCGACAAAGGGCTAAGCAAAATGACCAAACTCTGCACGAAGAAGTTACTCGGTTATCTATGATATTACAAGTAAAAATTATAATAAGAGAGGATAGTAGAACACATATGATATAAAATAAACGGGGAGGGTTAATGGAAGTTAAGGGTTTAGGAAAACTTGGAGTAGAGTATAGGATAAAGGGGGGGTTGGGTGAGTTAAGTAAAGCTAAAAATATATATAAAAGAGCTTTACCTAAAGCTAAAAAAATGAATGAAGAAGGCTATGAAACACCACTAGCCTGTAAGCTAATTAAGTGTGTAATTTAAGAAAAGGAAGTTTGCATGGAGGCACCTTGCATAGGTGAACAACACTGTTCCCAGAAAGCAAGGGTTACTGAGTGACAGTCTCAGTGTTAAGCTTGGGTTACCTCTCTCGGAGTTACTTGACAAAATAGTATAGGCTATCAGTGTTGTACATGGTTTTCAGATGATTTACAGAGTACTGCAACGGCACTACTCACATGGGATGCAGGGCATGGAGAAATAAAGTTTGAACTGAGCAGTAATTCCTTCTCTGTCTCTTTGCCTCTGTGTCTCTCTGTGTGACTCTCTGTTTCTGTCTTTCTGTGTTGCCTAGTTTTTATTGTGCTAGAAGCCACTATGTGGCCTAGTGAGGGTGCAAAGATTCTAATGGTCTTACTGTTGGACCTTATATGACATAGTACAGACCTTATAGGCAAAATGTTCCCACAGGTACAATAGTGACAGCAATGTTTTGGGCTAGCCAGATTCCCTTTTGATTAAACTTGAGGCCTCTATATGGATAGAATTTATTCCTGGTACAATAAACATGGTAAAAAAAAATCACTACGGAGGTTATATGCAGTAGGGATTAACCTAATTCTGTTGTTTTGATTAAAAGGACATGCTATTAAACTGCCTCTTAAATATATGTTTGTAATAATAGATGATTGCAGTCATCAGCTTAAAGAAAGGAAAAAATTCTTTGCTGCAAATAGTAGTTAGTGGAGAAATTCATGGCTGTTTTAAGTGCTTGGAATGAATGAATGAGTGTTCAGCTATCAACTGGACATTAAAAACTTACCTTCTTTCAAGTATAGAGCCATTAACAAACCTAATTTCAAGTTACACTCCAGAGCTATAGTAATAAAAATGAGCACAGATATGCAGAAGAAATGCCACGTGCAAGTTCACACAAGTGAGTGTGAACCTTGATAATAATATAAAAAATACACACTGGAGTAATAAGGACAGCCCATGGGGCCAGGAAAGTTGGTTATTCCCACGGAAGCTGTATCATCTCCCACTCTGCACAAAAGTCAACACCAAATGAACCAAGGGACTCACGATAAGACCTGAAACTGACACTGATAGAGGAAAAGTAAGCAGCACACTAAAGATATTGACCTTTATAAGGGATTTCTGAATACTAATTCTACTGCTTAAGAAATAAGATCAACTATTAACAATGGGACTTTGAAACAAAGGTTTATTTTGTTTTTTGTTTGTTTGTTTGTTTGTTTTTGTTTTTGTCAATAAGGAAGCTGTCCACTGTTGAAAACTTGCAGAGTGGGAGAAAATAGTGCCAAGTCTAAACTACATCACAGATTCTTTTTTAAGAAAAGCTCATCTATGGACACTAGCCCAAGAGGCAGGACTCATGAAAGTCTTCACTTACCAGGAAAGTGGGACAGAGGGGAGGACATCCTATTGAGACTCTAGGTGAGAAAAATATAGGAGATAGGAAAATAGATGGATCCAGAGGGTCCTAGAAACCTACAAGAAGAACACTATGATGGGTGGATCTGGGCCCAGGGCTTCTGCTTGATCTAAGGCACCAACCAAGGACAAAACGTGCAGTCATCATCAAACCCCTACCCAGATCTAGCCAAAGGACAGAACATTCTCCACAGTTAAGTAGAGACTGGGGACTGACTTTCACAACATCTCTGGTGCCCCATATTTGGCCATGTCCTCTTGTTGGGGAGGCCCAATGGCACTCAGAGGAAGGATAGCAGACTACCAAGAAAAGGCTTGATACCTAGCATCATATTCAGGGGGAGGAGGTCCCCCTCAGTCACAGTCATAGGGAAGGGGAATGGGGTGAAAGCAGGAAGGAGGGAGGGAGGGAGGGAAGGAGGGATGGAGGGAGGGAGGGAGGAATGGGAGGATGCAGGGGATGGGATAGCAAATGAAATGTAATATGAATTATTATATTTTTCAATAAAATGTGTCTTAAAAAACAGAAAAAAAGAAATAGAAAGGGAAAATCCATATGGCAGGTGAGATGGGGAGGAGCCTGGAGTAATAGACAGAAAACTGTAACCAGGATATATTGTATGAAATGACTTTGAATATCCTCCAAAGTTCTGTTGTGATCATGGTCTATAGATTTCAAATTTGAAAAACCCAAATCAGAAATGTTTCTCAGTCTGTAATAAAAGTTTTAGAAAAGTTTTTTAAAAAAAAGAAAGAAGAAAAGAAAAGAAAAAGAAAAGCTCAGCTATAATCTAATTACTTGGAATTATAGTTTCAAGGCTTCACCTTGAAGCAAAATCTAATGTTTGCTAAAGTAGTCGTTCTTCCTTGATTCCTCCCCCTCTGCTATTCTTTGCTCCCATTGCTTCTTCTTTCCTTCCTTTTCCTCTTTGCTTCCCATATTAGCTACTTTGTCAGTTGTTATGATAAAAAGCCTTACACAGGCAACTTAAGAGGGTGGGTTTGTTTAGGCTCAGTCTGAGACATGGTCCTCATGACAGGAAGTCAGAGCACGTGGGAACTTGAAGCAGAAAACCACCCCGAATCCACAGTCGGGAAGCCTGGAGGAAGACTTCCTTCTGCCCAGCCCCTTTTCTCCTTTTTGTCTCACCCAAGATCCTAGCCTATGATTTGATTCTGCTTACATTAGGGTTAGTCTTCTGCTTCAGCTAACCTAATTAAAAAGCATCCCTCACACACATGCCAGAAGTTTGTTTCCATGGTGACTCTAAATCCTGTGAAGCTGACAGTCAAAGTCAGCCATCATCCTCCCTGTCCTCTTTTTCTTCCATCTGTAATAATTACTGATGGATGGCAATAAGTAAATTAGATATTTGGAGAGGCTAGATTTGCTGAAAACGTATTCACACTGTCAATTCTGTTCCAATGGTTTAAAATAATGACAGACTTGTCAACCAATCATATTAATTTTTGATGTAGGTTGTTTTTGCAGATGGATAAAGTCTATATGTTACAAATGTAAAGTTTTCTGTGTATAAATTCCGTACAGTTTTCGCTACATTATTGATTCCACCCAGTATATTGTACCAAGTTATAGATTAATCATTTTTCAATTACTAAAAAGTTATTTACCATACAATTCTTGAATTGTCACACCATAATATCATAATTAAGAATACATCAAAACGAAGCATAGAGCTGGTGATACGGATCAGTGGATAAAAGTGCTTGCTATTTCAATCTTGATTACCAGAGTTCGGTGCGTGATAACCAAGCTTTTAAAAACATGGATATGGGTTTAGAACTCCTGAAGCAACATGGGTAGGGAGGCGGGGTGAGAAAGCAGAAACTTCTGGGATCTTGAGGGCCAGCCAGTCTGGATACACAGTATGGCAGCAACAAGAGAAGCACTACCTCAACAATATGGAAGGAGAGAAGAGAATCCTGAAAGATTCCCTGTGATGGCCAAGTGCACACTGTGCCACTTGCCTCCTGCTCACACATCATACACACACCAACAAAAGAAAGCATACTAAAATCACCATGGTTATCTCTGTGCCTGTGAGCGCCGCCTCCTCCTCCTCCTCCTCCTCCTCCTCCTCCTCCTCCTCCGCCTTCTCTCTCCTCCTCCCTTCATCTCCTCCTTCTACTCCTCCTCCTCCTCTTCTTTTTCTTCCTCTTCTTGCACCTGAACTTCCTACCTTAATTTACAATAGAACTGTCTATCACACAAAATATAGAACCTTAGCTCTTTCTCTCTCAGACCTTCCCTTCTGCAAGAGTACATTTCCATTTCTGGGCTCTTCAGTCCTATTCCATTTCTGTGTCCTGTGAAACAGTTGATTTATATCGACTGTTATTACATTCAGTGTTTGCTTTTACTACCAGAATGCAGGTTGGTAGTCCTCATAACTCAGTGAGGGAATCAGAGAGTAATCTTGGAATGTGGCAGAAACGGTACAGACATTTTAAAAGTATTTTTTTTTTACTTCTTGAAAAAATTCATATGTTCAAATAAAACATTTTAAACAATCTATCCTCCGTCCCTTCCCTTCCAATCCCCATCCCCACCTCGTCTCCCTCCCAGCGTCATGTTTCTCTCTCTCTCTCTCTCTCTCTCTCTCTGTCTCTCGATAAGCTCTCACTATGTAAACTTGAGTATTCTGGAACTTGCCATGTAGATCAGGCTCCTTGAACTCACAGAACACTGCTCGCCTCTGTCTCCCAAGTGCTGGGGTTAAATGCATGTACCATCATATCTTGTTTTCTTGTTCTCAATAGTTATTAATATTTTCAGCACAGTGTGCCATTTTTATTTTGAAAACTAGCCAACATAGCATTGAAAACATTTACCTATCTTTAAAACTTCTTTAGTTGTTCGCTCATATTTGCTTAGTGACACAAGTCATTCCACATTCAATAAAAATAATATAAAATATGTATCATAATTTCACTTTGCATAGCCTTTCATTAAATAATATTTATATATACATTCCCAAATTTTTATAGCTTCCTGTAGGTATTTGGATTATGAAGGAATATGACTCCTTGGGAAGACAACAGTAGAAACTCATGAAGTACAGATTGTTCTTAAAATTCCATTTGGCATTACTGCATTGTCTGTACTTATAGTAAATAAATAAACTAAAAATAGAACAGATCTCTTAATAACCTTTAGAGAAAGTGAAGGTGAAAAGAGTACCAGAGACTAGGCACATTGGCTAAGAAAGGCACATTGGCAAAGAATGTAACATCTTAACATAGATTCTTATAGTAAAGTGCAGGGAGAGTTCCCATGGTCTATTTGAATCATTACTCTGGACTAGCTATTAGTAATAGAGTTAGTGTCAGAACTTCTCTGACTCTGGCGTTCCTATTTCTTCAGGGTGATGAACTATCCATTATCGTGTAGAAAAAATAGTAACACATGTGGTGCCTATGGTTGGTCACTTCTCAGAAGTGCAAACCAGAGACAATTAGGTCTTGATGCTTGTTTCATAGAGGGAAGTGATGGGAAAGCACCTCTATTTGGACATTATTTTTTTAATTTTTATTTAAGTAATTTATTCAGATTACATCTCAATTGTCATCCCCTCACTTGTATCTTCCCCTTCTCCTTCCCTCCCTCTGTCATCCTATTCCCCTCCCCTAGGTCTGTGACAGAAGGAGACCTAATCCCCCACTATAATTTCACAGCCTATCAGGTCTCTTCCTGGTAGCCTGTTTACTCTTATATATGGACATTCTTAATGGTACAGCAGTGATGGTCTCTTCTCTAGTTTAACAAGCTCTTTCAGACCTTGTTATTGTTTTCAGTAAATCCTTCATAGCCCCAGATTCTGGGTTCAGACAGCTACTCTATTTTTTTTTTCATTGTGGCAGTGATCTCAGCATGCGCACAAGATTGACTTGCAGGAGTATTTCAAAGTTTTGCAAGGGTCCCTGGATTAACCAGTAGATCATCGATTTTGATGTAGGTGCAGTGTCCCATTATAGAAGGGATTTGTTGAGCCCCACTCGGAGTCAGGAGGATAAAGTAGAAAATGAGATCAGCAGTTTGGTTCATGGTGCTGAGCCTGGAAGTTTCTCCATAGGTTCAGACAATCTAAATAGTTGATGATGGAGTGTCTTACAAAATGTTCACCTCTTTGCAATATTTATTTGCTAAGACGGTCTCCCTCCCTGACTCTGGATAACTTTGCAGTTGACTCAGCAAGATTTGGATTCTTTGAAGAAAGACCTTCTTGCATAATTGAGGTGTTGTTGCTATTTACTGCAAATTACAAGTTATGGAAAGTTCCTCTCCTCTTATTTTTCATGGCCTGCATGAATTAGATTTTATTTTTCAAAATATAAGCTACTCCTTGAAAATAACCACAACAGTGGTGCATTATAGGGTAATTTTCAATGGTTTAATTTTTGAGAACTTTATATATGAGCACTACATCTATCAACTGTTCTCCCTCCCAAATTCACAAACTCTTTTTCAATTGTTATTATTACTTAAACATGTAGGTACACACACATACACATTTGCTACTGAGTCAATGCAGCTTTGCTCCTATGTGTATGTGCATTCCAGGCTGGCAACCTGGGTTTAGAAAAACCATGTGAGAGCTCACCATTGGAAAAAAACTGATTCTCCATCTCTCATCAGCTACTGACCATCTGTAGTTCTTCACCTAAGAACTTGCGAAATCCCTCACCCTGTATTGGTATGCATTTTGTTTTAAATCAACTGAATCCACTTAATGCAGCCTGTATGTATGCGTGTAGGGCCATCTGGTAGACCATGAACAGCCTTTCAGAGATCACATCCCCACTTTTAAAGTACCTCATCTAGGGATAGAAATTTACCCTTGCTGGAATATTTGGCTGGTTTGATCTTGTTGAGGTCTTTGGCCTGAAGTCATAGGTACTGTAAGTTCATGCGCATAGAAGGTCTGCCATGTCTGCCAAATGCTATTTATCTGCAGATGCCCACCACATCTGCCTCTCACAGTATTTCTGCTCCTTATTCTGAGATGATCCCCAAACCTTGAAGGGAAGTTGATGTGATATAAATGTCCAGTTTAGAGCTTGTGGTTTATTTAGGGGTTCTAAGCCTCTTGTCAACTAACCACACCATGCCCTATAAATTATACCTGTAGCACAAGGTTTAAAATTGCAATTTTAAAACTTTTTTGGTGGTCAGTGCTATGACAATTAAAATGTTACAATTTTACAATGTTTACAATATTTAAAATGTTAAATATTACGATTTAAAGTTATCTGGGGGGCAATACTATGACAAAAATGTCTGTTATTGGTAAGGGACTTATTGGTAAGTCACTTATGGGGTTGAGTAGATGGCACAGCCATTACGAACATGTACTGTTCTTGTAGGGGACCCAGGTTAGGTTTCTAGTACTTACAACAATAAATATTTAACCACACAATCAGAAAAATGTCAAGAAGCAAAAGATGCCCATAAAAGTTATGGCCAGACCCTAGGTTGGGTAAGTTAGGGCTCACTTCGCATGGACTGGGGAGATATAGAAAAAGCATGAATTGCTTTTCAAAGATTTATATGACTAAATCCCAGAGACTCAATGGCTTAAACAGCACAATTTTATTTTTTCACCTCATGGAGGCCAGAGTTCATGACAAAGTACTGGCAGCTCTAGTTATCTTGTGGTCTCTCTTATTTCTTTAGAGACTATTGTCTTCTTTTTATGCCTTTAAGCAGTCATGTTTTCATCCATGGTAGATTTTCTTTCTATGAAGTTGCCTGTCATATCAGATTTGAGAAAAATTCTAACCACTCTTTGATCTATAATAGCTCTTCAGAGCCCCTTTAAGTAAATACAGGCACATTGGAAGCTAATCCTTCAGTATATGAGATTAGAAGGCAAAACCCAGACTACATTTTTAATTCTATTTCACTAATTTCAGATGTGATTTTGATTTTCTATTTTCTTTTCTTTTTTCTTTAAATCATTTATTCAGATTACATCTCAGATTGTTCTCTTCCTGCTCCCCACTCCCTCCCTCGTTCACCCAATTCCACTCCCCTAGGGCTGTGACAGGGACCTTCTCCCCATCCATATGAGCACAGCCTATCAGCTCTCATCTGTGTAGCCTGCTTACCCTTCCTCTGGGTGCCACCAGGCCTCTCCACCAATGGGAAGTGGTCAAATAGGGGCACCAGAGTTCATGTTAGAGGCACTCCCTACTCCCCACACAACTGTGGAGAATGCGCTGTCCATTGGATAGATCTGAATAGGGGGTCTAGGTTTACTGCATGCATTGTCCTTGGTTGGTACAGTAGTTTGTGCAGGGCCTCCCGGGTCCAGATCTGCCACCTTGTTGGTCTTCTTGTAGGGTTCCTGGACCTTCTGGGTCCTTCTATTCCCCCATTGCCCATACTTCTGTTACCTAGAATCCCAATAGTAACTCACATCATCTGTCCCAATCCACCGCTGAGTGAAGACTTCCAGAAGACATCCATGTTAGGCTAGTATCCAATTATAAGTGAGTATATACCATGTGTATCTTTCTGGGTCTGGGTTAACTCACTCAGGATGATCATTTCTAGCACCATCCATTTGCCTGCCAATTTCAAGAATTCCTCGTTTTTATTAGCTGAGTAGCATTCCATAGTGTAAATGTACCACAGCTTCTTTATCCATTCTTTGACTGAGAAACATCTAGGTTGTTTCCAGATTCTGGCTATTATGAATAAAGCTGCTATGAACATGGTTGAGCACATGCCCTTGTTGTGTGGTGGAGCATCTTCTGGGTATATTCCAAGGAGTGGAGTAGCTGAGCACCCAGACTATTAACAGTACAGTTCTAACTCCTGTTGGATGAAATGAGACCAGGTCTTGAAGCTGTCTATGGATTTACAACAGACATTTGAATAAACATTCCTTGTACCGTACATAAAAATCAATTTGGTGAATTTAATTATTATTGAAAAATAAAATCCTCCTGTATTTTTGTAAAAGTGCCTAGAGAATGTTTTTATGATCCCGTATAAAAGAGTGCCAAGGACACGGGGTTCCAGAGACACCTATCTTCATCAGAAAAAAGACATTCAAGGACAGACACAGAAGAGAAAAACAAGAACAGGCTCGTTACTGCAAAACCCAAAGCTCATTCTGCAAGGTGGGTGTGACAGGCCAGGTGGGCAGCTGAGTGCCTGAGACTCAGGGTGGGGGCACTTGATAGACCTGAAGGAAGTTTGGCATCACAGCACCATCTGAGAACTTGAGGATTATGTTCTAGTCACTGAATTAAAAAGATAGGTTTAATCAAATATGAAGCTCTCAATATAAAACTGGTGCCTTCGGGAATGTGCAACATGAAACGGCAGCTCTATGAGGCACTGATGAGGGGACCACTGAATTTGGGTCCTAGGGTCCCCTGGAGAACTCCCGTCATCCACAGAACAGCACTGTGCAGTGACTACATAGGTACAGTCACCACGACCATGGAGCTGTATTTTTGCTACGTGATTTCTTGTCTTCTTGACTGTCCTCCTTCAAAGATATGAAAGAATATTTTTTTAAAAAAACCTCTCCATAAACAAAGAGTTAAATGAATGATTTATAGCTGTTCATGTTGCATTATCTACAATAGTCTAAAAATAGAAACATGACAATAAATAACTGAGTTATGATATCTCATGCATATAATGTCGTGGTGGTCATAAAAATGAATGCGGAAGAATTTCATAAGTATAAACTCACAAATGTAACAAATGGAAATTTGTGGAACAACACAGAATCTGTAATTCACCTATAATATTTTAAGTTCAAAGATATACTATATTTTGATTATAATATAAGTTTACATACAAAGCATATAAATAAATAATAATAGCAGTAATGCTATTGTCTCAGTGGAAATAGAATTCAGGTTATAGAAGGACATGAGAGAAATTTGCATCTATAATGCATAATCTTATAGTGTTATGCTTTGAAAGCTCTTTTTAATTTCATAACTTTCAATAATATATGCAAACAAGACTACCAACTTCTGATCTACATAAAACGCCAATAATCATGTCATATGATTGTGGATCCTTAGAGATATACTTTCTCGATAACTTCATTTCTTCCCCTTTTCTTCCATTCAACAAATATTTACTGGCTACTCATCATGTGTAAGATACAGAACAGGGTATTAAGATCTTTGTCTTTAAAAAAAAGTAGAAATGTATGCTGCATTGCTTTTCTCATGCCTATCTATGTATCTATGTTTGATCAATTTAGGCTGTATTTGATATTATTCTAATTTTGCACCCCACTCTTTTTTTATATATATTTTGTCTGAAAACATGGAATATGGGATGCTTTTCTCTTCAGCTTCGCTCTTTGCGAGGTGACTGCTAGCTGGATGCTTTCCTAGAAGCTGTAATATCTTTTTACATGAATCCTTCTCTTGGTTTAAATTTCTAGGCAGAAAAAAAAACCTCTTTTTTTCTTGTGTTATTACATATATATAATGCTAATGTGCATCTGGTCCTTTGTGATGGCTTTCACATGTTATTTGGCACACAACACATGTTGCCAGCTGAGTGCTGGTTTCTATGAACCTTGTCCTAATTTTTTATAATTTCTAATAAAATCAAATAACTAGCATTCTTCATATTTGGCTATTTTTTTTTAAATGTGTCCACTTTGACCCATGGCTTGTCTCAGAGTGAAGATTTAAAATAACTCCAAGAAAACATATCTCACACAATGTTAGTCCTTCAGCACCTGGCTCAGAAAGAAGAGTTTGTCCACTGAGGTCATGAGGAAAAGCTAAGCAGATGAGGTAATACAGACTTGTCGATTCTGGAAGTTTCCTAAAATATGCAACTTTCTGAGAATTTCCTACATTTGAGTCACAGAGAGTGGTTCTGATCAATCTACCACGTGGATACAGCATATTCTATTGCCCTTCTAAGTGTGTGCTGCCAATGCTCTTGCATCTTATATCCTAAAATGACTGAACAAACTTTATAAGGTAATGAGGTCCTGGAGCTGCCCATCTGTTCTCTACGGCATCTGTGGTAGTTCACTGGTCCTCATATTGACCACAGGAGGACTTTGACAGCAAATGGTGACAGTGTACACAAGTTGAATGGAATCGTCCAAAGGGAAGTGAGACTGGACCCATGCTTAGGGGCATGGACGATGGCCTCAAGAGACTTCTTTGAAGGACACTAATATGAAAGATATTGTAATAGCAATATATAAAAGAGTTACACTGGACTGAAATTATAATCTGTCTACAGGCAACTATTTACAAATCACAGAGTACTATAGCATTGCAGTAATCTACCCCCCAAGCTCTGCCAAAATTGAAAAGAGGTCCTGGTGATAAGTGAGGTAGAGAGAATCTGCAATTCTTCAAGTTGAGGAAATGAAAACAGTACTTTGAGGTGTGTCTGTTCACAGGCTTGGATGTGTGCCTTATCGCAGAGGAATATTAATTCAGAACGTGGCTACTCTTGCAAGAGACCACATCCAAAGTCCCTCTAGGTCTGCGTAATCTGGCAGGAATGTAGGCACAATGGGTGGTAGTGACACAGACATTTAATCCCAGGAGACAGAGGCAAGAAGATTTCTGGGTTCAAAGCCAGCCTGGTATACAGCAATTTTCAGGTAAAGCTCAGGTCCAGGCATGGTGGTACACACTTTTAATCCCGAACGATAAAGGTAAAGTTAGTTTGTAGAGTGAAGTCTAATAGAGTGGCAGAAAAGGTGATGAATCAGAGAAAGATTTGACAGAAGAGGTTTTTGCCCAACTCTCCCAACAGAGAAAAGAGAAGCTACTCAAGGGAGCAGCCCAGAGAGTAAGAGTGAGAAGAGACAGTTTCAGGGAGAGCAGTTGCCCAGAGAGAACAGGTGAGGGCAGAACTGGCAGGAGAATGAGAAGGAGCCAAGGAGATTAGAACAGATTGCTGGAGTTAGTCAGAGGCCGAGCAGAGCAACTCAGAGGCCTAGAGCAAAGCTAGGTTGAATCAGTCAGGCGGGAGAGGAGTTTCAGCCAGAACGGCTGAATTGATGCAGCCAGCAGAGCTCAGGAAGAAGTAGAAAAAAATGAGCTTATTCAGCAGTAAGTCTCAGAGGCTGAAAACATTCTGGGTCTAGATTAAATTGTGTGGAGGCTAGAAGCTTCCAGGACTAGGCCAAGGTTAGGCAGGCAAATAAAAGTTACTTTTACGGCTTATATAGTTGACTCTCTTCCTCAACATAATTTAGACAGTGATCTTATCCAAACTTTAAACTCATACAGTAAAGAGAAATTCGTTCATGCAGCATGGCAGTCGCTCAAGACTACCCTACTTGCTCTTAGAAGTGTATGTGCAACATTCCTTTCTTTCAATCAGGTAAATTTGAAGAACTTGCTGCTGAGGCTCTTTCACTGAATGCTACAGGTCACCTCATAAATGTTCCATTAGGCAAAAAAGGAACAGGGTCAGACCAAAACTAACACCTAATATTCTAGATTTGGCAGCAGGCAGGGGGACAGGTGGTAGAACTCTTTCATGCTCACAGGCACTCCGAAAGGTGTCACTTAACATGGGTGATAGAAACACAATTAACTATCTGCTTCTCCGATTTAGAAATGGTACTGAGAACCCAATGTTCTGTAAAGGAAGGATCAAAATTCCCAGTTAAAGGTGATTTGTATGTAGAAAGAAAATGGTTTTGCTATAAATATCGGGTGGTTTATTTCATGCCGTGCCAGAGGGAAGAGAGTAAAAGAAGAACCATATTCTGCAAGGTTGAAAATGAATCTGCCATGAACATCTCTCCACAAACCCACAGGCATGGATTATAAACTATAAACATGGTTTCTGTAAGATTTGAGAAGTGTATCTGCTTTTAAAATTCAAACTGATTTGAACTAATAATAGAAATGTTTAACACTGAGGGAAGGTGTTATGATTTTAGGACACTGTATGAGATTTTCTTGGCTTCCTTCAGGTGATTACATTATTCAGTGGGGGGTTAAAACTGCTATAAAGAACTAAGAAGCATAAGAAATCGGTAAAAAGTCAAAAGTTCCCTGAAAGAGGAAGGAAGACATGGTGGAATTCAAAATACAGTCACCCATCAACCGGAGAGATCATGTAATAAACTACTGGAGAGCAATATATGTGTATATATATGTATATATAGATATATATATCGAGAGAGAGAGAGAGAGAGAGAGAGAGAGAGAGAGAGAGAGAGAGAGAGAGAAAGAGGTGAGGAAGAAAGAAGCCTGGTAAGGCTTTAGCTGTGTGCACATACACCAAATATCAGGGTGGACCTTCAGTGCCCAGCCCAGCCGCATTAGACACAGGAACATGTAGCCACTGCTAGTAGGCACTCATGCAGGAAGTATGCTCCTCAACCTAGCCCTTCGCCCATGCCTCGATCAACTCTGCTGTACCCGCATCTTGAGATGACTTAGGGTAGGATGGCTCACTGTGGCCACTCATGACTTCCTCACTTTCCTTTATAATCAGTCCTTGACTTCTCCAGCAAAACATTTTAAAAGTCATTTTTTTTGGTCTGTGTCATTTTAGCATTTTACAGATCCTGCAATTCCTTGTATTTCTACTGTAAAATATTATTTTATTTGTTCTTATTTTTGTTGTTGAGTATGCTTAAAACGGCCAGAACAGAATATTTGATAGCATAAATAATGAGATGATTAGTGTTGTATACTCATGTGCTTATTTTCTAATGGTAAAAATGTTTAAAAATTACCCTCCTGGCAAGTCGTCAGTATACAATATAGTTAACTAAAGTCCTCACTTTCTGCATTAGCTGTCTGCATTTATTCTTTCTGTATAACTACAAATCTGTTCTGTCCTATATTTTTACCTTCCTATGTCAACCATTCTAGCCTTTGTCTCTGTGTGTTTGATTGTTGTTTTTTAAATAATGCATATAAGTTAGATCATAAAGTATTTTTATTTTTTACCTCTCCTTCTTGGTGTATCATAATTTATTAATTCATTCACTGATTAATACCTTGTTTTTTTAAATTTTCTCTACTGGGAATAATATTTTAATGAACATGAGAGTGAAAATATCTTTATGAAGTGCTTTATCTAGATAGCCACAATACGTACCAACAGAAGTACAGTATATCTGCTTTTAAATTTTTTTTAGAAAACTCCATTCTTCCTATAAAAGTTTTATCAATCTACATTCCCACCAACAATGCTCAGGCTTTACCTACCCTCTGACTTCAGAAATCCTTGCTTTTGATTTTTCTTTTTCCTTATTCTTGATTAAAGTCATCTTAACTGATGTGAAATGCCATTTCATTGTGATTTGGTTTGCACATTCAAGGAGACTAGTGGTAGTCATGGGCACCTTTCATAGGATTAGTGTCCATTTCAAGGCCTTGTTTGGGGGAAAATGTCTTTTAACTATTATAAAATCATGTTATCTGATTATCTGGGGTTTTCATGTACTTGACTATTAGTCACTCTCTCTCTCTCTCTCTCTCTCACACACACACACACATGCACACACACACACACTTTCTCCTATTTGAATTGTTTCCACTTTTAATGGCTATTGCCTCTGCTTTACAGATTTTCAGTCTTTTGTCATCTTATTATTTGTTATGTTGCCTATACTTTTGACATCATGCTTTTTAAAATGACTGCCAAGGAGTTTCTCTCATGCTTTGTACTTTTGCAGTTTTAAATATTTTTTTTAAGTCTTTGTTGTGTTTAAGTCCATATTGAGTAAAGTTTAGGATATACTGTAAGATTAATATCTAATATTTTATTTTCCCAGCATGTCCTAGAGATTTTATTTATTCTTCCTCCAAGATACCTCATTGATACACACACACACACACACACACACACACACACACACACACATATATATATATATATATTTAAGGTGGTTGGTCATGAGTCACCTCATTTGGTTTGGATTCTGGGTTTTCTGCTTTCTTCCATTGGTCCACATTACTGCTTTTATGCCTGCATCATATATTTTTATTATCTCTGTTGATTTTGGAATCAAGTAGTGTAATGTCTCCAGTTTGTGTGTTTTGTTGTGAACTTTCGGTTATCTTTCCTGCTTATGAGAAACAAGTAGGGTTTGTGTTTGAGTGGGTAACTGTTTTGAGTTTGTAAAACACTGGGCTATCATGGCTATCTTAATATTTATTCTTATACCCATAAGAACAGAACAAGACCTCTTTTCCTCAGTTGCTAACATTAGTTTCTTTCATCAGGTTTCTGTATTTTATATGATTTTTTTCTCAGTTAAGTTTATCCTTAAACATTTTATTTCATTAACAACAATGAGCTATATGAAAGAGAAATTAAGACATTGCTTTTTTTTAATGCCCAAAAGAACACCCAATGCTTTCTCTGACCTAGACTTGTAAACTCTTTTGACATTCCTCTCTTTTACCCAGTGTCCAGTACTCTCTTCCACCCAAGTGGGTTTCACAGCCTGAGGACTTGGGTTTGATTCCCACTGACAAAGTTGGTCTTGCACCTGAGTGCTTTGTGGCCACCTGTTGCTACTGCCACCTAGTGGTAACCCACTACTTTCCTCTTCTCCTTTCTTTTTGTCATCTGACTTCTTTATATTATAAAATAACAATGATAACAGGCAATATAGATTATCAAATAACTAAAAAATATGGAACTCTAAGATTCTAAGGAATTTACATTAAAATAAGCAAAATGACCATCACGACGGTTGACTATAATTTCAGCTTTAGGGGAACTGGGGCAGAAGGATGAACAGAAATTGTAGCAACCTGATTTTACATGGTGATTTCTAGAAAAGTGGAGAATACGTTTCTATACCTCCCAAAAACGAAAGCCAGAATGAGTTAAGTAGAAATTTATTTTAATTAGACAGTGTAACTGCTAACAAAAACAGAAGTAAGTGGAGGCAGAGCTCAAGACCTCTGAAGTTTATAGTTTATGATGGGGAGGTAGAATCCCCTCTGTTAGATGGTGCCTTATGAATCAATTCCTCAGTGATGAGCCATCCAGGTGTCCATCTTATGTAGCACTGTAGCTAAGAGAGAATAAATTAAAGTCTGAAGGTGACAGAAACCTGGCATGAAATCCAACAGGGAAAGCAATATGGTGTCACAATTACCAACCCCATATTCTTAACAGTCCAAATGTTCTTATGAAGATATCTTGATGTGATGATTCTTATCCTATAATCTTAAACCTACTAAAGCACACTGTATAATAACAGAGTCATCAAATTGCATCTGCTGTCTTAAATCAACAAACTGACCTCCAAATAATAACTGGCCTTTTACAATAGTAACACCTTTAGACTGTAGACATACTTATTAATCTGTTTTATTGGACTCTTATACCTCTACCTCCCTTCCAACTTTTATTACTTCCAACTCCTCAACTCCAGGTAAGAAAGACAGAAGGTTAGTAGGGAGAGGGAACATTGAGATCTTTTTAGACTACTTCCTGCTGATTGAGGTATTGAGGTCCTTGGTGTAAGGCCAATCTTAGTCTCCTCAGGATATCTCCAATTTCTTACCATGTCTCCTCCTCCTCCTCCTCCTCTTCCTCCTCCTCCTCCTCCTCCTCCTCCTCCTCCTCCTCCTCCTCCTCCTCCTCTTCTTCTTCTTCTTCTTTTCTTCTTCTTCTTCTTCTTCTTCTTCTTCTTCTTCTTCTTCTTCTTCCATTTCACAAACTAGCAACAGCAGCAGCAGACATAGGAACCAGCAATAGAAATAGCCACATCTCTTCTCCTGGGGCTCTGGTCTTTTTATACCCTCTCTAGACTCCCCAGAATTAAACTACCTTAAACTGGCAGAATCATGTCCCTCCCATAGCTGCAAGAGGCAACTCATCTGTTGCTGTCAACAATCTAAAGCAGCCCCATATCCCACACCTGGATTAAAACAAAAACATGTTTACATAGCAGGGCCGAGTTCTTAAAGACACCAAAACTAGATCTATTATTGTTTTCCATAATTGCAACTTCTTCTTGCGACCATGTCAGCCATTGTAACTGAGAACCAGCTTCCAGTACAGTTACAGCTAAATCTTTCCAGTCTTGGTGATAATCCTGTTTTAGGTGGCCCAGGCACTTAACATATGTTTCACATGGGGTGAGTGTATTCTGTACCTTACTAGTGATTCATTCATTTAAGATCTTGTATTTTAAGAAGATTCCAAGCTACTTGTTTATTTTGTAAATTTTCACCATTTTCTGGCATTTGATGCCAGGTAACTGGACTGAGAAAGCTAATGGGAGTGGTCCCCTTTCCTCAATTTCACTAAGAGATGGTGCTGTAGGTTTAATAAGCTGTATATCTTGATCCTCAATTTCATTGGGTACCATAGGTTCACAACTAGGCACTTCTTGTTCTCTTACTTTCTATGTCTCTTGTCTCTGAAGCTTTGCATTATCACAGCTAAATTTTCTTGTTGTATAGCTATTTTTTAGCGTTGTGCAGTTATTTTTAAACCTTTTCTGAGTTTTTTTTCTTGCTGTACAGCTATTTTTTTCAACATTTTTTGATCTGAATATATATAAAGATTGCAATTGAAAGTAAGGAGGGGTGTACTTTGTTGGTCATAGTTGCAATAAGTACGGTGATGGGTTTTTCAGGTAACATTTCTATCCTCTCAACTCCTACCCTTGGTCTTAAGGGATGTAAAATGGAGTTTCCCATTTTTTTTTTTTTTTAGTGCAAGAAAAGCCTGTCTATATAATTAGCATGTCTTTTGGAATAGCTTACTATTGTTCAATGTCTTGGAGGTTCCTGTATCATTTCTTGTTCTGGGCTCAAGGCTCCCGTGTCTCCCTAGGGATCCAGCTGAACCTGAAGAACTGATGATCCTCTGGAGAAGAACCCAGGAAAAATTTTCCTCTGTGACATTTCTGTCAGATGTCCTCTGCTTTCTGCAATGTTGGTGGGCTTTTTCCTTCTCCAATCATGTTGGGTTTTTCTTCCAACCATACTGTATGCCTGGTATAAATGTTGTTTTTAGTTTTCAGAAGAGGGTATATAATGAGACCTGTGTTCAAGCTCTACAAATACATGGCTTGGGATGAACTTAAAATGTTTCTATCTAAATATCTGTAGGCCTAGGCCTGGCGGCTTCTAGCCTCCATACAATCTAATCTTCTGTGAGCCTGGGCCTCTGAGTCTTCAGCTTCCAGCCTCCATCTGCTAACCTAAGCATAGAAGACCTTCAGCCTCCAAAACCTACTTCTGAATAAGCTCACTCTTTCATGTTCTCTCTGAACTCTGACCGGCTGGTTCAACTCAACTGTTCTGGCACAAACTCCTCTCCAAACTTACTGAGTAAACATGGCTTCTCTCAGCTTCTCACTGAACTTTTCATCTTGGAAAAACTACCTCTGAACTCCAAGAACAGGACTAATTGCATGAACTGAGTGGAAGTGCCTGAACTCAACTGAATTCAACTGACCTACCTGCACCAAACCCAACTCCTGAACTCTACTGTACTATTTCTACAAGCTCTCTCTACTCCTGTACTGTTTTCACAAAACTCCCCTGTTCTCTCTCTCTCTCTCTCTCTCTCTCTCTCTCTCTCTCTCTCTCTCTCTCTCTCTCTCTCTCTCTCTCTCTCTCTCTCCCTCTCTCAAATAGCTTCTTGTTCCTGTCTGTTCTCATGACAGTAGGACATATCCTATCTCTGACTCATTCTGTCAAATCTTTCTCTGATTCATCACTTTGTCTGTCCTTCAATTAGACATCATTGTTTCAGATTAAAGGTGTGTATTAATTGCACATCTGATTCCAGCAAGACCACACAGATCTAGGTCTTTGAGTGTGGTCCCTTGCTAAAATTCCTCTACCCAGGACTGCAGGTAATAGAAGATGTTAGAGAAGTCAGGGGTTATGAGAATGCAAGATGCTCATAGTCACTACAAATTTTAGTGCACTACGCTTGAAAAGGGGATTCTGGACAAAAGAATAATACAATGCATTTAGAACTATTTTTGCTACTTTATATTTAGAGTATCATGTGGCATTGAGATTTGACAGACTTTTTTCATATTCTGAAACCCAAGAGCTACAATGACTCACTAAATAGATATATAAGCATAATCATTAAGTTAGAGTCTATTGTAATCCAATTCAGTCAATAAGCAAAAGCTATGGATTGCATATAACTTTCACTAGTTAAGTTAGAGTCAGTGGTAGTTTTATTTAGTCAACTAGGTAAAAACCGTAGATTGTATTCAAACCTAAAGATAGAGAGATAAAGTAGAGTGGAGAAATCACAACTCTCCAGGAAACGCTCCTTGGCAGCAGTTCTCAAATGTATTCCCTTGAAAATGTCTCAGAATTCCTTTCAAAAATTTGAATACACCACAATCTCTTTCCTCCCCTCTCTCCATAATATAAATAGTCTAGTATATTATATTATATGTCTATATAGTTAAATCTGTCAATATATTTAATAATGTAAATTAAGGTAAGATTTTAACCATGTTTGGTGGCTCACGTCTGTAACCATAGCACTTGGTAACCCAGTGCAAGAGACTTGTAATGATTTGAGGCCACCCTTGGCTACAGAGGCTGATCCCAACTCAAAAAACAACAACAATAAAATATTTTAAAATAGCTGTGTCTTTATTTTTTTAATGTCAAACATAAATCCATTACTTTACTTGAAGACAAACAGCATGTTTTATGGGCATGGTTAGCTACATCTTCAAAATAAAAATGAGTGATTAGAGAAGCATTTCCTTAAAACGTCATAATTCTCTTTAATGTCTAGATGGGTGAAGACAGGGAGCCTCAGATTAGCTGTAGCTTTTCATCTATTGAGAAAGTTCCCACCATGGAAAATTACAAAGCTGTGCAGTGTGCCATGAGTGAACATACAAGAGTGGAAAACCCTGGTAATACATTTTCATCATACAATATTTTGACATGTGTACCTCCTGAATACAATTTTCCATTTTCAATATTATGAAAAAAATCACTGCTCAGAGCAAAAATGTTATGTAAATAAGGATTTGTTCAGGTCCAGCATCTATGTTTATGAACGAGAAATGAACTACCTTAATCTAAATGAAATTGAATGAATATTATAAAGTTATACTCGAAATGATACTGTGACCAGGTGAGATTTGCAAATTAAATTATTTTACATGGCTTAGCTCTCCTCATCCTTCACCTTGAAAAGAAAGGTTTCTTGTATCTGATTGGCAAGGAAGAGAGGAAGATTGAAGAGATTTAAAATAAATTTGGGTAAGACTCAGTTCCATGCCCAGAATAACTTACAGGTGATACGTATTTTTAATTTTACCCACAATTTAGGTACAGACTTTTTATCATGGTCTTAAAACCTAATGGATATGATGGTGGTCATCAGACAACTTAAAATATTAAACTGAAGTTATTCAATTTCAAACAATGTCTTAGTACGAAAACCATTAAGAAAGATTTTACCTGGTGCTGGGGGAATAGACGCATCTGTAATTTTACCCAGATTAAAATCTATGAACAGAGTAATGACTGGTGTGGCAAGATAACCAATGGATTCAATATTGTCATTGAATGATATGGAGTATTCTAATTATCATATATATACACACATATATATATGATTATTTTTCCCATTCTGTAGGCTGACTCTTTACTTGAGCTATTTTGTGCATTACAGAAACTTTCTAGTTTCATGAGGTTTCATTTATTATTTGTTGGTTCTTTTTTCCTGTGTAATCAGAGTCCTGTTCAGAAAGTCCTTTCCTGTGCCAGTGAGTTCAGGTAAAATCTTAATTGTTCCTCTGTGAGATTCAGGACATCAAGTTGTTTTTGTTTGTTTGATTGTTTGTTTGTTTTTTAACTGAGGTCCTTGATGTATTGGAATTGAGTTTTGTATGCAGTGAGAGATTGGACATGAGTTTGATTTCACTATGTGTATCCATTCAGTTTGTCCAGCACTATTTTTTTTTTTTTTTGTCAAAAATCATGTAGCTAATGGAGTGTGGGATTATACTAGGGTCTTCAACTCTATTTCACTGATTGGTTTGTTTTTATGCTAGCAGCCTGCTACTCTCATTAAGGCAGCTCTATAGTATGACACAGCTGGAAATCCTTGATGGCAATACCTCTCTAGCAGTTTTGTTTCTGACTGTTTTTGGTGAAGCTGGTTTTTTTTCCCCCTAGCAATTCACGTGCTATGTTGAACAGCAGCAGGGGAAGCAGAAATCTCTGCCTTGTTCCTCATTTTAGTGGAGATGTTTGTTGTGTATTTTTTCCACTTAGGATAACGTTGGCTGTGAGATTCCTGTATATTCCTCTTATTATGCGGAACTATTTTACCTGTGTATCTGCTCTCTCCAGGACATTAATCATGAATTGGTGTTGAATTTCGTCAAAGGCTTTTTGTGTATCTAATCTGTATCTCTGGGATGAAGATGAGTTGATTATGACAGTCATTTTTATGTGTTCTCAACTATTTATTCCATTCATATCTTACACTTTTGTTTGTTTCATTAATTTCAGCTCTTATTTTGATTATCTCTTTGAACTTGTTTTTTTTTAATGTTGACTATTCTTGTTTTTCTAGGGCATTCAAGTTTATCATGTATTATTAGTTTGAAATGTCTCAATATTTCTCATGTCAGCACATAGTAGTACAAACTTAGATCTTATGAATTTTTAAAAGTCCTATAGCATTTGGTATGTTCTGTTTTCACTCTCATTTACTTCTAATCATTTTTAATTTTGTTACTTTTTAATTCTACTTTTGATTTAGTAGTGTTTGTTATTGTTTTGTTTGTATTTCTTTTTATGACTTCCACAAATTTGTCTTTTTGTTGTATATTGTAGTTGGTGTCCAACTTAAATGTGTGTTATTCAGATAGAATGATATATGTGGTTCCAATGTCCCTGTACCTTTTTGAGGCTGGCTTTGTGTCCTATTTTGGGGTCTGTGTGAAAGAAACCCCAGTGGGCTGCTGGGGAAAGAAGTGCATTAGTTAGTGTTTGGCTGGAATGTTCTGTACACATCTGTTACGTCCCTTGTATTTCTGATGTCATTTAATGCCAGAGTTTCTCTAGTTAGTTTTTCTCAGATGATCTAATATGTACAGTAGGATATTGAACACCCCTTTACCACTGTGCTTGCATCAATCTTTAACCTTAAGTCTAATGGTGTTCTGTGAAACTGAGAACTTCTGTGTTTGTTGCATACATTTTTAGGATTGTAATATCTTATTCTTGAATTTTTCCTTTAGTGAGAGCAAAATGACCCTCCTTATCCCTTCTGAGTAGCTTTTAAAGTCAGTTTTGTCATAAATCAATACTGTATTTAAGAAAACTCAGAGGGGGTACCAACATTGAGAAATGAAAAAATAAACCTCTTCTTGGAGACATTTAGACCAAAAGTGATCCTAAATTTGGAATCTTCATTTCTTCCCCTACGTCTTTCCGTCGACAGTTTACGTTTTGTTGTCTGATTATTTTCACTCTGTCTGTAGTCTGCCCACTGTGTGTTATTGACCTGCCTGTTCATATTGCCTGTCAGCTGCCCATGCCTCTAAGAAAGGTTTGCTCTTTTGAACAGCACAGAAAGCATGGTATGGGCAAAGAATGAAGGGTTCTTTTCCACACAGACCTTTAACAAAGGAAGATGTGGGTTACTGAAATTCCGCAGATCCAGAACAGCATGAAAAGCCACAAACATGTCATCTCCCGTATCCATATGCTGCTTCCAATGTCTGCGGGATAATTATTGTCTAAGGCTCATTTCAAGTTTTTGACTGTTTTCAGCAAATGATTATTGTAACACACTCACATACATACATTCTTCTTGGTTGGAGCATTGAAGGTTATAGAGTATAATATTAAAGTTATACGTTTATCTTAAGTACTTTTTTATGCTCTACAGTGAAACCTATATTTCTTAACTCTTTCTGTTTTGAAATACATAAAATCACTACAACACAAAGAATAGTACACATTTTAGAATTTTTTCTCTTTTTTTTTACAATTTTAAAATATTTTACATATATATTTATATTATTACACACATACACAGTAAATTACCTACAGCAAGAAGTACCACAAAACAATGAGGAATTACATATATACATTATATTCATAGTGTTTTGGTTATTTGTATTTGGCAGCCTCAAAGAAAACATTTTTCAATCTTGGTGAGTCTAAAATTCTGAATGTAAATCAATATCTATCATGCCTCATCATTATCAACTTAAAACATCTATCTAGATGTAAAAACATCTAAGTTCTTATAGCTGACTGCATGGGAAGTTCAAGGTACAGGAAGTTTGCAGTATAGGAAGTTTGCTGACATTGTTTTATTAGAGGTATATTAAAGTTTAGACAAGCAGAGAGCGAAGCATGTTGGCAGATTGAATATCAACTTAAGTAATTGCCAGAACATTATTAACTTGATTGCAAGATCTGGCAAAAGCTAAGTTCTTTGAAGACAAGAGGTGTTTAAAATATATTTTTATTATTATATTAATATATATTACTATATTATATATTATGTATACATATATATTAATATATTAAAATATATGTATATATGTGTGTATATATACATATATGTGTATATATTATCTCAGTATCAGATATTCAAGTAGCTGTGCCTGGTTGCTTTTTAGTTTCATTTGCTGTGGGCACTTTTTCCATTCTTTTTTAATAAAGTAGTGTCTATAATTGAATGTGAGGTGTGTTTCTCATAATGGATTTGTTTAATGGGGACGTGATACTATTAATAGTATTATTGAGGAATACATACTAATTCCTGTCACTATGTTGTTGTTATGGCATTCTATTGAACCCCTTTGAAGTCAGTGTTCTAAATTGTTTATATTTTCCTTGTGCTATTTTGGGTGTGTTTAACTTTTTTCTTCAAAACTAACTATTTCTCCCATTATTTCCTACAGAACTATTTTGGTATTCACAAAGTCTTTAAATTTGTGTATATATTGAAAACTCTGCTTTCTCCTTTGCTTATGACTAATAGCTTTTCTAAGTATCCTGTGATACCTGTGGTCTTTCATAACTTGTAGAAGAGCAATTCAATCCCTTCTGTCCTTCATGATCTTCACTGAAAAATCCACTATTATCCTGATGGACTTGCTTCTGTATGGACTCACATACAGATGTTTCTCTCTTGTCACTTTCAGTATCCTTTCTTTGTCGTAAACACTTGTTTGTTTTCACTATTGTACAACATGAGACTTTTACTATTATTATATTTGAGGTCTTTTATTGTGGTTTTTTTTTTAAATTGCTGTTTTGGAATCTCTGCCTTGTATACCATCTGGTTTCCTTTTATCAGGGCACATCACCATAGGGTTAAAATTTTTGGGTGGTGATTTACTGGTTTGGTTATTTATGTGTGTGTGTTTGTGATGGTATCTAGGTATCTAGAATTAGGTTTTTGGTACTGTTGCTTGGGATGGAAATATTATCTCTTGTTTTTTTGAATAGGTATTTGAAGCTCTGTTTTCTGTTACCCTAACTTGCCAGATGGTTGACCAGCTATATGTTACTTGGAGTTAAGTCTTTGTCCTATTCAGTGTTGATGTTTAAATAGAAGCTTTTAGGATCATCCCGAGCTCAGTTAAAGCTAAGTGAGGTTTCTAAACCCAGGAAGAGACCTTTTGTAGAGTTGGTGGATTCTCACAATCTACCACAGGAACTTAGAGAAAGTGTTCAGAACTTTCCTCTGGTAAGGTTTGTTGACGAAATCAGTGATATAATCCTGGGATATCCTACCTAAAGAGGAAGGCAAAGGACTGGGTTAGGGTGGAAAGCAAGTGTGTGACACACAGTACTCTGGGAAATTGTAGGAGTGAGTCTAGTGCTCCTTCTGGAAAGTGGAACTCCTGGGGTGAGAGAAGTGGGTGTCTGTGGCTGCAAAGTCTGATGCGACCTTAGAGAAGGGGCTGAAGGGACCAGGTTTGTGCATCTGAGATGGCTGGAACTGTAGGGGTGGGTAGAGTTAACTTGTGGTGGTGGTGTCTTTGATCCCAGGTTAGGGATAGGGTAAAAGGCATCCCAGTAAGATAGGATTGGGTAGTACACATGTTGGGGATCCCTACTTGGCCATTATATGCAGAAAGACAGGTGTAGTATGTTCTTTTAGGCAAGTTGAAGGCATGGGTATAGTTGCTGGTGTAGGTTTTGTACACATGCCTGGGGAGGAACAGAGTCAAGAAGGTAGGAGTGACTGACGGCAGGTGTCTACATAAGATACATTTTCTAAGAGAGTACTCAAAAGAAATGTTAGAGTTTAGGAATACCAGTAGAGAAAGAATGCTTTCCATAAGCTAAAATATTTGGAAGCAGTTGAATTTATAAAATACATTCTCATTAAAAACTTCAAGGACAAGAAAGTGGCAAGAAAAAAGATAAATAAATATTTAATTGTGTGGAACATTAGAAACAGTGTCATGTAGTTGGGAACATGGTGAGGGGAAAAAAAGAAAAAATTGAAAATATATTTTTCTAATTTAATGTCAGACCCTAATCTACAAATCTAGGAAGCACAGAGGACAAATTCAGAACAAATATCCTCAAAAACAGGTTTTTATAACATATTATATTTCATCTGCAAAAATAAAAAATAAGAAAAATATCCTGAAGAAGAGAACTACCCTATGTTTTATAGTAGCAAAGAATTTTTTTTTAAATTACACTTGGCTCACATTCTTTTCCAGGATCTAGCCCAACAGATCATCTGGATGAAAAACACACAGACAAATATCGGAAGAAAATGACATCATACATTAAATGAGCATTATAGATATCTACAGAATATTCCAACTGAACACCAAAGAATATACATCCTACTCAGGCACATACAGAAGATGTCTAAAATAGATCGCATTCTAGAACACAAAACAAATCTTTACAAATTCAAAAAGATGGAAATAACATCTTGTATTCTACCTGAGCATAATGCAATAAGACTTAAAACTGACAGCAAACAAATCTTTAGTGAATACACAAACTCTTGCAGAGTAAGTAATTCATTACTGAATGATAAATGGATGGACCAAAGAAGAAACTAAAAAATAAATTAAAAAATGTTCCTGGGACTTAATGAAAATGAAAGTAGAACACATCAGACCTTCTGGGGCACACTGAAATATGGCTCTAAATATCTACATCAAAATAATCAGACAGAGCATAAGGAAATGATGCAACAAACTCATAATGCAATTCAAAAATTCGTAAAGATAAGAAGAAACCAAATCCAAACTAAGTTGATGGCAAGAAATAACAATAAAAGATAATAATAAAACCCTAGCAGAAATAAACTAAACAGAGATAAAGAAAACAATAAAAATGATCAATGAATCTAAGAAGTAGTTCTTTGAGAAGATAAACAAGACTGACAGTCTGTTGGAAAGAAAGAGGACCAATGAAAGAGAGAGAGAGAGAGAGAGAGAGAGAGAGAGAGAGAGAGAGAGAGAGAGAGATCCAAATTAACAGAATCAGAAGTGAACGAGAAAACATTACAATAAACGCCAGAAATGTTCAAAATATTATAATGAGATAGTTTGAAAGCTTCTACTCTATTTAGCTAAAAAACCCAAAAATGGATGTCTCTAGCCAGATCACTAAAATTAAAACAAGAAAACTTAGTAACCTCATAGATCCATAACAAATAAGGAGATTAAACTAGGAATAAAAATATTTCTAAAAAAAATAAAAACAGGGACAGTTCTAGTCACAGCAGAATTCTACCCAAATTTCGTAGAAAATATACATCTATAGGATTTCTCTGGTGGAATATTTGGGGTCACTTATGTATACTATCATGTCATCTGTGAGTAGTGATACTTTGACTTTTTGCTTTCCAATTTGTATTCCCTTCATCTCCTTTAGTTGTTTTATTGCTCTGAGTAAGACTTCAAGAACTATATTAAAAAGGTAAGGAGAGAGTGGGCAGACTTGTCTTGTTCCTAATTTCAATGGAATTGATTTAAGTTTCTCTCCATTTAATCTGATGTTGGCTGTAAGCTTGCTGAATACTGTCTTCATTGTTTTACGTAAGTATCCCTGATCTTTCCAAGACTTTTAACATAAAGGTGCATTGGATTTTGTTGAATGCTTTTTCAGCATCTAATGAGATGATCATGTGGTTTTTTTTTATTCAATTTGGTTATACAGTGAAAATTATGTTGATGGATTTTCATATGTTGAATCACTGCTTTGTACCTGGGATAAATCCTACTTTATCATGATGGGTGATAAATTTGATGTGTTCTTGGATTCCCATTTGCGAGTATTTTGTTGGATATTTTTGCATCAATAATCATAAAGGAAACTGGTCTGAAATTCCCTTTCTTTATACTCTAAGTACACAGGAGGAAGTGAAACACCAACCCACCTACAAATACTTTGACCCAAAATTTTCCCTGCCTACAAGACGTATGCAGAGATAAATTAGAGCAGAGAGTGAGGGATTGTCCAACCAATGCCTGGCACAACCTGAGACCCATCCCATGGGAAAAAGCCAACCCCTAACACTATTACCAACACTCTGCTATGCTTGCAGACAGTGTAATAAATATAATAGATGAACTTAAAGACAAAAAAACACATGATTATCTCAATAGATGCTGGAAAAGCCTTTGACAAAATCCAACATGACTTCATGATAAAAGTCTTGGAAAATGTAGGTCTACAGGGAATATACTTCAAAGTAATAAATGCTTTACATGAGACACTCACACCCAACACTGTCATAATTTGAGAAAAACTTGAAGCAATGCCCCTGAAGTCAGGAATGAGACAGAGTTGTCCACTATCTCTAATTTTTAATATTGTATTTGAAGTACTAACTAGAGCAATAAGGAAAGATAAGAAAAGTAAAGATATACAAATAGGGAAAGATGAAGTCAAATTATCCATATTTGCAGATGACGTGATACATTAGAGATCTTTAAAATTCTACCAGAAAACTTCTAGAGTTGATAAACAAAATTCACCAGCATAGTGGGACACAGAATCAACTTGCAACAATCAATAGTTTTTCTATCTGCCAACAACAAACATACAGAGAAAGAGATCACGGACACACTGACATTCACAGGAGCCCCAAAGAAAATAAAGTATCTATAAATAATCCCAACCAAGGAAGTGAAAGATTTCTACAACAAATATGTTAAACCTCTGAAGAAAGAGACAGAGCAAGATACCAGAAAATGGAAAGACGTCTAGTGGGGATGAGTTGGTAGGATCAATATTTTTTAAAGTAACATTTTACAAAAAGCTATTTCCAGACTCAACAAAGTCCCAAATCAAAATCTCCATCTCATTCTTCACAGAGATAGAAAGGAAAAAAAACTCTTCTAAAACTTACAGGGAACCACAGAAGACTTCCAGATAGACAAAACAATACTGAACAAAAAGAGCAACGCTGGAGGGATTATCCTTCCAGATCTCAATATATATTACAGAGCCACAGTAAAAAAAAAAAAAAAACCAAAAAAACAAAACAAAACAAAACAAAACAAAACAAAACAAAAAATATAGCACTGGCACAAAAACAGACACATGAACATAAACCAAGGGAACAAGTGTGTCTGCTGAAATAACACTGACATTTTAGTTTTGTAAGGCAACTAAACACAGGCTGGAGTTCTGCAATTCTGCTTTTTCTCTTCTTTCCATTTCTTTTATCTTAGGCTCGGCTGTGTGCATTCCTAGTGACCATTTTGATCACTGATTAAGTATATCAGCTAAATTATCTTATCTTCTTCAGTCTAATGGCATAGAGTGAAGTTTTGCCAAAGTACATTGGAAAAAGATAGCATAATATAAAGTATATTTATGATGAATTGAAACATAAGGATATCCTCAAAACCTTTGAGCAGAATAAGCAGGTTTTTAATATGATCTTATTTTATCCTTTAGTCCCAGATTTTTTGATTTGTATTCTATCATGGCTTAACTACAATAAGGACCTTGCCTTACTTTTGTTGTCCTTTTTTTAAACTTTTTGTTTTTTTTTTCTTCAAGACAGAGTTTCTCTGTGTACCCTTGGCTGTCCAAAAGCTCGCTCTGTAGACCAGGCTAGCATCAAACTCAGAGATCCATCTGCCCCTGCCTCTCAAGTGCTGGGATTAAAGCCATGCACCACCATCAGCACCACACGACATCATTTGGTTTTTTAAAATGAGTTTGTAGTAGTGAAAACATCATCCTAAAATATTTATATTTACAGATACACTCAGACATCAAATTAAACGTGTGAAGAATATGCAAGTTCAGTGTGCAATGAAGTTAAAAATAGAAAGCAATTGGCTACAGATTATGTTCTTGGAATATGTTATAAACATTTTTTAATTTTTTATTTTTGTGTATACATTTATATATTACACATATATACAATAAACTACCTATAGCAAGAAGAACCATGAAAAATCAGAGATTATATAATTGTTACATTCTTAGTGTTTTGGCTATTTGTATTTGACAACCTTGAAGAAAACATCTTTCCTATCTTGGTGCGTCTAAAATTCTGGGAGTAAATCAGTCTCCATCACATCTTGTCATTATCAACTTAAAACATCTACCTAGACCTAAAAACATCTTAACCCCTAAACAACTAAGTTGCATTGTAAAACTAAGCTACTTGGCCTTCAACCCCATTAGAGACTTGAGAAGGAATAAACTTGTTTACCTGAGTATGCTGGGAGTGCAGGTTAGTAGGTTTCCAAATGAGATGACAGAAACAGTTTTCTACCTGAATCATCACCCAAAACTATGATGTTGGAGCATCTTCTTCAGCCTTCTGGCCCAATATATCTGACAGACATATTTGTGAGGCAGGAACTATTGAGGACTTGCTTACCCTGTATTGCCAGAGATTGGCCTTCGACTCTGCCTGCATCCAAGCTTGCCCTTTTTTTTAATGCAGAATTCTGTCTGTGGTAGAAATGAGGACATTTCTATTTAATGAATTCTAAGAACAAATTGAATTTTACAACACACACACACAACACATCCCACACAATTACATGAAAACAATTATGAACTCCTGCAATGAAGTAAAGACATATTTCTCAGTAAATTAAAGCAATCAATGCCCATTTGTGTTTCTTTCATATAGAAGAAAGGCTTGGTATAGGTTTTTTTTAAAGGTCAAAGGTCAAGTTCATAATGTAGAATTAGATTTCTAGATTCCCACCATATCCTATTTAACTAATCATCACCGATAAAGACAAATTCACAGATGGTAGTTTTTAATACATTATTGGTTTGTTCTACCTATAGATTTTATTTTAAAATAGTCCTTCAGAATCTTTTCATTTGAGGGAGTATTTTGTTCTATTTGGAGAGAACAAGGGAAGAGACAAGGTCAGAAAAGGATGTATGGCAGTAGGAGGGCTGGGGGTAGTTGAATCTTGCACTATTTATCTTTACTTCTGACACGACCTCTAAAAATGTATTCCCCTTCTATTCACTTTTACATCTCTAGAAAAATACACCTATGTTTTTAATCTGCCTCTGCTTCCTGATTATGATCAGCTGTCCCACATTCTGGCTGCCACAGCTTCTCAGACACGATGATGGACTGTACCCTCAGGCTGTCAGCAAAAATAAGTCCTTCCTCCCCAAAGTTATTTTTGTCAGGTATTTTCTCACAACAACAATAAAGGTTTCTAGGAGACTCATATACCCCAAACGGGTTCCTTGGTACTTACCAAAGAAATTGAGAAATCATGTCCCTATAAAATGTTCAAAAACATTTATAGCAGCTTTTTTTTTAAAGTTTGGAAACAATCAAGATACAGGAAAATGAACACACTTTTGCAGTTCTGGACACCGTAACATTGCCAGTATTACAAAGAAATAGTGAGGCGTATAAGGAGACCGTGAGGCATATAAAACTAAACTCTCTGGTAATGTGTGAAAAAAACTAATGATAAAATGCTATAGCCTATAGAATTCCACTTATTTGGTACCCGGAAAATGTAAAACTATGAAAATACTTTAAAATATCAGGGGTTGTGGTAGTTGTGAGGGGGATAGAGATAGGGCAAAGAAGACATTTTGGGCTATGAAATGGCTTTGTCCAAATACCACAGGGGTTGCCAAATACCAAGCCCCACAGACTGTACACCAAGGAGGAGCAAACACTATCATAAACTACACATTTAGAATGGTATTGGAGTGTCAGATTTATCAACTGTAACAAATGTACCATGCTAACAACGTATGTAGAGAATAGGACAGGCTAAAAGTGCATGTGGGCAGGGACTGTGTTAGAAGTCTTTGCGTCTTCCTTTCCACCGGTGAAGAAGTAAAATAAATATTTTTTAAAAAGAAATCATAATGTTTTACACTAAACGTGATTGTATTCTTTTTCTGTGCCACCCAGCTCTTAATGTAAACAGTGTGGGCTTTGATTTTTTTCAAGTGCTACATGAGCTCTGCCATCCAGCTAGCCTGCTCTCTTTGTACCTCAAAGCTGACTTCCTTCCACATTCATCTCTGTCATGTACAGAAGACCTTTCTTGCTCACTTCACTAGCAAATTAAATGAAGTATGAGCAAAAAGCTCTATGGAAGGTCTCAGAAGCTTCAGATGACAAGACCAGAGAGGCGTTCTTCTCTTCACATCATTAGGAGGGCACTGTTGTGGATCAGAGAACTTGCCAAGTGTCTCTGCTCTGCTATCACAGCATCTCTGTCCTTCTTCCACCAAAATCGTCACATCTTTTCTATTCCCCATAATATTTAGATGGTTCAATACATGTTTAAAAGTCCCTTATTTTCTTCGCATATAGACAGGTGGAGATTAGTTCTGGAAAACTAGATTAAAGAGTTATAGTAGTTCTGGAAAACTAGATTAAGGAGTTATAGTAGGTCTTTAGATCAAAGTTTTTAAAGTTTAGACACCAGTCTACAAAGACTCTGAGGACAAGCATCTTGGTTCCATGGCATCACAAAAATATCTTACTACCTTGAGAGTACCAATCAAATATTAGCATCCAATGATGCATGGTGAATGTATAAATGATTCATTAGTAGACTGACTTGTATAGGGTTTTTAAATGTGTATTCTCATATAACACTGTTATCCAAAAGAAAGTAAATGCATCTAAGCCCCTCAGAGACAAAAGGGAACTTAGTGCTCTTGGATCCTGAGACCTAGGTTGTCTGTCCTGAGAGGAGTGCCAACCATCTATCCAATGAAGGTAAAAGGCTCTCTGCCATCTACCAACACTGGCTGAATCAGAGACAGACACAAAACCCAAATAATAAATGACATGGTAGAACCTAAATGTATTTGTGATGACAATTTTAGCATATCTACCTTTGATGAACCTATGGCCACTGGCTTTACTTCTCATGATAGAGTTTAGATACTCTGATATTGTTACTTCTTACCCAACAGATAAATGAGACAAAACTATACCACAATGTTACGAGATAACAATGTTGGGAGTGGCTGGACATCTATTTAAATGATTATACCTGGAGACCAATTACATATTTCACTGAAGACATGAAAATAAAAACATGACAAGTGGATTTTAACATTTGGTGAAAGCAAAATTCCTATCTGATTAAAACCATTTCCAGGAATATGAACAGCAAGGGAATTCAGTATGTTAAACTGTGTGAAAATTGATTCAATTTTATTATAATGTTCTCCTTTTGTATAATAACTTTATTCATTATGCACTTTTCTATCATTCATTCACTGATTATTCTTGCCACAAAGGCATCAGTTTTTATGGGTTTTTTTTATTTCTAACATTTTCATTTCTAACTTAAGATGGAATATTTTGTATTCTCTATTTGTTTAAGCCCACATATTATAGGATTTTGCACTCTAAAATTGGTTAATGATGTTCACTATGAAAAACAAAGCTAAAAATATTGGCAGAAAACAGTATCTTTTCATGTATCATTAATAGTTTGAGATCTCTAGGACTCTGAGTACCAAGACATTAAAGACATACTGGTTGTTTGCCTTTGTAGATAAGAAAGGGTGGGTTCAAATAACTATCTCTGTGACTCCGTGTCATTCTGATATTTACCGTTGGAGTAAAATGATATATTTTCAGTCATATAACATAAGAACTATTTCAATATTATATTGTAAGTGTGATAAATGGAAAATAATGTTGATGTATTATAAAGGTGAATCTTGGGTATCAATTTGATTAGCTTTATAATTGTCATGGAAACACTCCTCTTGTAGGTGTCTATGAGGGTGTTCCTAGATAGGTGTAACTGAAATGGGAAGATCTGTCCTGACTGTAGGTCACACTATCCCACAGCCAGGACACCAAGACAGAAGAAGGAAGAAGTGGGCTGAGTGCAAGGATTAATCTCTCCATGATTCCTGAAAGCAGGTGTGCTGTGACCTCCTGCCTCAAACTCCTGATATCATGTCGTCCTTGCTCTGATGGGTGTGGGCCAAAGTAAGCCTTCCCTTCTTGTCAGTTGGTTTTTCATAGCAGCAGGAAAAATGATGAATACAAACATGCTGCTTAAGATTCTGATCACTGTGTGTCCTTTTGGCTTAAAGATGGAAAGTATCTTATCCTAGATAAAAATCAGTAATTCAGCTTAAAAGACACTTTGGGATGATATCTTTCTGTATATGTTCAATGTTTAAGGGGCATTATGTTGCAGAGAAGCTTCTGATACTAAGCTGTCAGGAGAGTTAACATGCACATTATTCAAAGGAGTCTTATGTCATTAGTACATGCATAAAAAAACTCGAAGAGCAGTGGACTGTTTTCTCTGTCCTCTGCTTTGTTATTGTTCTTGCTTTAGCACATATAAGTCTAGATGTTTCTAGGTTATAAAAACAGTTTTATAGTCAAAACATAATTGGGCTTTAACATATGCATCTTCTTGTAGTTCACATGCCTTTACTCAACCTTTAACTTCAAATTTAAAAGGAAAAGCGTGGCTCGTCCAATTTTGGAGCATCTTTACTCTGTGGCCACTGTATCTAGCAGTTACTTTTTGCAGTACAGTTTCTTCTGGAAGATCTATATATTCGTGTAGATGTGCAGCGAGAAAGTGTTGTCATCAAGGCAAGGGGATAAGGGCAGGGGATACAATATTCTTTATCAATTATTTTATTAATCAAGCATGCATTCAAAGTCTACTTTACAACATGCAAAAAGTTAACTTTAATTTTTAAGAGTGACCTCAGTTTAAGGGTCAGGTATCTTACAAAGGAGGGAAGATAGACAGATTTTGTTTTTAAACGAGTGAACTCCTGAAGTGTTGTTTCCATGATACAAGAAATTGGTACATTTACACAATGGAATACTACTCAGCTATTAAAAGCAAAGAAATCTTGAAATTTGTAGGCAAATGGATAGGATTAGAAAAGATCATCCCCAGTCCCAGAAAGACACACGTGGTTTATACTCACTTATAAGTGGGTATTAGCCATATAACACAGGATAACCACACTACAATACACAGACATAAAGAAACTAAATAACAAAGAGGACCCTAAGGAAAACGCTTAATTCCTACTCAGAAGGGCAAATAGACTAGATAATGGAAAATGTTGAAGAGAAGGAACAGGACACGAGGCTATCATAGATGTCCTCTAAAAAACTCCACCCAGCAGGGATCAAAGCAGATGCTGAGAATCACTGCCAAACTTTGGGGTGGAGCCCAGGGAGTCTGATGGAAGAGTTTGGGGGATAAAAGGACCTAGAGGGGACAGGAGCGCCACAAGGGGACCAATGGAGCCAACAAATCTGGGCATGGGTTGTAGGGATGTTGGGCTGCAAAGACTGGTGGTCCATCAACCAAGGACCATGCATGGTGAGGACCTAGACTCCTTGCTCAGATGTAGTCAGTAGGCAGCACAGTCTTCTTGTAAGTCCCATAATATAGGGAGCAGGGGCTGCCTCTGACATAGACTCTGGTGGCCACTCACTGATCACTTCCCCGCTGGTGGGGTGGCCTTGCCAGGTCATAGAGGAAGAGGATGCAGGCAGTCCAGACAAGACTTCGTGGGCTGGGGTCAGATGGTAGGGGAGGAGGGATCTCCCTTTCTGAGGACTAGGGGAGCGGGGAGGGGGATGAAGGAGGGAGAGCAGCACTGTGAAGAGACAAAGGAGGGGGCTACAATCATGATATAAAGTGAATAAATTAAAAATATTTTTCAAAAAAAGAATGTGAAACATAGCTTTCTAACAAAAGAGAAACCAATACAGTTCTCTTATCGAAGAAATGTCTCAAATAAGTACTTATTTAACTTCAATAATTGAAGAACAGTAATGAAAAGAAATAGAAAATAAAGTAGGTGATACAGAAGTATCTAAAAATTTGAATTTCCTTTATCCTCTTAGCAAAAAAAAAAAAAAAAAATCAATTGAAATCAGGCTGCAATACTGGACATATACTACGTTCCAAGCACCACAGTAAGAATGATAGGATTTCCATTTTTTTTTTTACAAACTGGATTATATTCTGTCCATAAGCTCATATACTGAAGCCCCGATTCCCAGTTCGACTGTAATTAGGTACTGCTTTTAAGGAGATGACCAAGAGATCACAAGAGTCCCAACCCCACAGGCCTTATGCCTACATGAGAGGAGGAGATACTGGGAATTCTTCAACACAGAGGACAGAGTAAATAACCACACAGCCAAGTAGTGTCCACCAGCAAGTCAGAATAAGGTTGCCATATAGAAAACCAAGCAGAAGACACCAGTCCCCTCCTCACCCCCTTTCTCTTCTTCCCCCGCCTTCCTCCCCTCCCCCACCTCTGCCTTCCTCTCCCCCTCCTTGGTTTACAGTGCTGGGATGAACCCAGGGCCCTGCATGTGCCAGGTAACCAGTCTACCACTCAGCTACCCGTGCAGGTGCCTCAGTATTGGGCTTGTGGCTCTAGAATTGTAAGGAATTAAATGTTTGCTTTTCATTTCCTCAGGTCTTCAATAATTTGTCACAGTAGTGATAACAGATGTTTTACATATCTTAAAAAATTGACCAGAGACTCCTATACTGCCATGTGCTGTCTGCACTCTTAGTATTCTCATCTTCATTATAAAAAAAATCATTATTGTTGTTTTTCATTATTGCTGGAGTGTAGCTAGTTGTCACTTATCAGCTGGGGTGGAGAATGTGATTTCATCAAGCGCACTGGAGTTGACCCGAGATATGTATACATCATCTACTAAATGCTAGTATTATATGTTGTGACCAAGTTATGTGGTTTGAATGATTTCCACTTTGAGAGTAATTTGATAGCTTTTCTATGTCACCTTCTCATTGTTAGGAATTGAGTGTAAGTACTTGTGTGAAGAAGTTCGCAAATCATACAGAATCTTCTCTATCCATTTCTAAGTTTCCTTTACCTTGTTCAGGATGCTTCATGAAATTTGATGCTGTACTTGCTGGATGCATAAATAATCATATGGGTTCTCTTACTGTGTTATGTAAATGTCATCACTAAAATCTTCCTCTCTTTATTGGATTCTGTGGCAAGTTTAATTCCTATAGTAATATCATGATGGATGTTCCTATAATTCTTACTATAGTTTCTCTCACTATTCCTGTGCAGCCCTTGAGCATTATGCTTGTAAGCCTTTGCTCAGAGGTCACACTGCTTAGTTTCATCTCTTTAACAATGTGGGGGTTTTTTGTTGTTGTTTTCTTTTAATAAGTAAATTTTAACACTTATATTCATTGATTTGAAAAGTATTTGGCTTTAATTTTTTAACTGCTGAAGAATTGCTGCTGTTAAAATTCTGTTGCTTTAAGCCATTTTAAGGCATGTATTTAACTCAAGTCATTTTCAGGAGTCGTACAAGCTTTTAACTGCGGAGCCATCTCTTATGTCTTCCTTTTTAAACGTGTTTTATTATTTTATTAGTTCTTGGAGAATTTTGTACGTTGAATTGTGATCATATTTGTACTCCCCTACTCCCTTCCCAGCCAACATTGGGTCTTTCTTATTTACATCCATGCAAGTTGTGCTGCCCAAACGTTCTTGCCTGTGGGGCCTTCCCTGGAGCTTGGATGGCTTATCAGGGCTTCACACTTAGGAAAAAAACCTGACCCTTCCTTTCCCAACATTAACAATTGTGAGTAGCTAGAGTTGGAACTTGGATCCTAACATCCCTCTTTTTTGCCAGCATGTGGTGTGTTTTGGGTCTTCTGTATGCTGCCACAACCACCATGAATTCATATATGCAGCTGCCCTTCTGTGTCTGCACATATTATAAAAGTTTTATATTCTTAATCACAAGTATTAGTTTGTTATAATATGTATACCTACTTATATGTTTCAACATAAGATTTAACCTCAATACATGCTTTTTGTAATTCATCTGCAGTATCATCTGTGGAAGACCATTGCTGTGCCTGTCTACAACTTTGGATTATGAGAAAATATTCCTTTCTTTGGACTTCATGCCATTGCTGAGGCATTTTATTTGATTTTTATTAGTGTATAAGTGCTCAAACCAAGACATTCAAATCCTCCAATTTCTTATTTTATAAATGTTTTTGCTCTAGATATTTTTATTCATTTGTTTACTTTTAAAATTGTTCACTTTACATGCTGATTGTAGCCCCTCCCTTGTTATCTCCAATCCCACCTTCCCTTCCTCATCCCCCTCTCACTCCCTCCCCTAGTCCTCAGAAATGGGGAGCCCTCCTTCCCTAACATCTGACCTCAGCCTATCATCTCTCACCTGGACGACCTGTATCCTCTTCCCCATGTGGGCTGGCAAGGCTGTCCCGCCAGGGAGACATGATCAATTTTTGGAGGCTAGAATTCATGGCAAAAGTAGCTCCTAATCCCCATTCTATGGTGTAGGAACCAGGCCCGACTGGGCGGCCTGCCTGTCTTGCTGTTTCATGTCCTGTTTCTAGCAGCTTCCATGTCTGTGTTTATCTTGGTTAGCTAGTTGTGTTTACTGCTCTGAGAATGCGCCCCTCCCTTCCTCGAGACTTTTCCTCCTGTGTGCGATCACCTCTTGAGGGATTTCACCTGGGAGGAGGAGTCCTGTTTGGCTGCCTATAAGAAGGCTCTTTGGAACTCTGGGAAAAGAATAATAAACTGCTGCCGTGGCTGCTGCTGAAGCTGCTGCTCTCTTAGCACGAAGGACCCGCTGTGTTATTGTGTGTGTGTGTGTGCATGTGTGTGTGCATGTGTGTGTGTGTGTGTGTGCGTGTGTGTGTGTGTGCGTGTGTGTGTGTGTGTGTGTGTGTGTGTGTGTGTGTGTGTGTGTGTACATGAGTTAAATCCGCAGCCCCTCGTCCTGGACTCGGTACCGTGGTGGCATGGGCGCCACACTATGGGACCGACAAGGAGACTGTTTGGCTCTATATCTTTATGTGTCTCTGTGTCTCTGATTCTATTTGTGTGAGTGTGTATGTATGTATGTATGTATGTATGTATGTATGTATGTATCTACATCTATATATCTTTTGATGAAATACACACACACACACACACACACACACACACACACACACACACTCACGACCCCATTCAGAATCCCAGAGTTTGGTATTTCTATGTGTGTCTAATTCCATCCCACCTGGAAATTCATCCTACAATGATGGATTCCCCAGATTCTCTGTAACTGGACCTGTCTATTCACTGAATGACACCACCGATCTGTCTATCAGCTAAATGACATCACAGATCTATCGGATTAGTGACAACACAGTGTCAGCAGCACACTTGCAGACCAAAATCCCAGTGGTCTCAGATGTCCATTATTTTGATTTTCTCTGAGAGTTCACTCTTCCCTAAGTTCCCACTCAATAAGTGAAATGCACTATTCCATAGATTTTCTATAGTTTTCAAGTTATTTAATATAAGTCTTACACGTGTTTTCTGTTAGCTTATAATAACTGAAGATAGAAATTTCTAGGCTCTACATTGTTTAATCTTGTCATTATCCATTTTCTTAATTCTTGCTTTGTCTTGAAGTTCCAATACTTACAAGTACTTCAAGAACTTGCATCTGGAGTTTGGTTCCAGCTGCTTTAAGCATCATGTTGTTTAAACATCTTTTTTACTACAATGGTTTCATCTGCTTCTTTTGTTGTTATGCTCCATAATGATTCCTTTCTGCTTTGCGAGGCATGAATGAGATGATATTGTCTATGCTTTGTTTCATATCAGACACAGCTTTACTTATAATTACTAGGAAATTTTGTTGGACCTTTCCAGACTTGTATAATAATAGCTACAGTTGTGTGCTTCAAATGGTCAGTCCAATTTGATCATTACATCATAAATACATTTTTGATAAGGTTTCCATGTTCTCCCAATTGGCAAACATTTTCTTTTCTCTTCTTTCTTATGTTCGCTTTTTAATATGGTTGAGCTTTAGTTTCCTTATATAGCTCAGACTAGTGTCACTTTGATATTCTTCTGGCCCAGAATCCTAAATATTGACAGCTTGTAGGCATGTGCCACCCGCCCAGACTGGTGTTTGATTCTTTTCTTTTTAACTTTTTACCTTTTATTTATGTTCATCTTTGTATGACTGTACACATTCCTTGGAACAAGAACTGTAGGCTGTTGTAAGCTGTCCTGAGGGTGCCAGAAATCAAACCCCAGTCCTCTGAGAGAACACGTGCTCTTCAGCCACGAGTTCTTTCTCCAGCTCCTGATGTTTGATTCTTGTCTCATAGTCCCACATTCCATTTTATCCATCCAAAGGCTTGTAGTGGAACTTGTGTCTTGAAAGCACATATGTCTTTAAGCTTGTATTTGTGTCTTTTCATCTCTCATTGATCTGCAGGCTTTTGTCTCTCCACTAGATATAGAGTCGGTCAGTGTATCTGACTGAAGAGTTCAGGCTGAAAGGCACAATTATTGATGCCTCATTCAGGCAATAGTAAAGTTTTAGACAGACAGACAGACAGACACACATGCTTCTTGTGTCCTTTCTTACTTTTATTCATAGCAATGGGCTCTGCTGTGAAGCAAATTATTTTCACTAGGGCTTATAATAATCTTTTATTTTTAATGAAAAGTTCATTTGTTGTTTCTTTACAAACTTCTACTTTCATTAAAGGACATATATCTAGCTGTGACTTGGGGAAGTATGAAGTTGTGTGACTTTTAATCTTATTTTTACAGTTGTATGAGTTTGCTGTAACTTAAAGTTTTCACTTCCTCTTTCACTAGTTTCTGTCTCAACAAATGTTTGCTTGCTTCTTTCTGTTATTTCTCTTGACCTTTGGCATGCACTCTATACCAGGACAAATGTGCTTAGGGAATTTAAAACATGAGAAAGGCTTAATGATTGTTTATTAAAGCATGGCTCATTTTGCCTTAATAAAATAATTCTTTCTGATTCACATATTGTCTGATACATGCAGAATATGCTGTTACTTATTAGTCTTAATTTCGAGACATGAAAACACTCACAAAGTTATAACATTACTTTCAAGTGGGTAGTATACATGTATGTGGCATGATGAGGAAGAGGAGATTTAAAAACTTGCCTTCACCAGGAAAGATGCTCATAGTTGCCTTTTAAGCCTTATGCTTATTTGTAGTCTTATCACAGGTTGGAAATCCACTCTATATTTTTTTGAGAATTGCATTACATGCTGTGAACTACAATTTTTTCATCTCCTGAACATTTATTAATCATTCTCCCTTTGGCTGGAAAGACTGAGTTGCTGGTAGCTTGGCGAATTCTGAGATCTTCCAAAACAATATCACATGAGTCATGGCACACTTACTTATTAGACTCTTAGTACTATCTATTATGAAACAAATATCCCAGTCTTGTGGGTTGGTGTCCTGCTCTAGGCATTAGTCATTTCCAAGGTCTTAGGAGCCTACCCTTCATTATTTCAAAATGACTATAGACAAACACCTTTGTAACCCTATGCTAGACACTTCAAATAATAAAGTATCTAGTTCTTAGAGATGAAGTAGCATTTATTCTTTTATTCCATCTAGATCTTCATTATCAAGAAGCCTAATTGTCTCTAATAGATATCTTTTCAGATGAAGGCTTTATAGACAAGTTTGTTGACAAATAAAGAAAACAAGCCCATAGAATTAATATCTTTTATGGCAATACTAGCAATGTAGAGTGATACCATACTAATGACACTGAACAACAATTTAAGTGAGGGCAGGACATTGAAAAAGGGTTTTGGTTAAAGTCTTAAGTTCCAATGTATTTAACACTGATTATTATCAGTGTTATAATTTTAAATGAATAATCTGTTTTTAGTTTTTCTTTACTACATTGGGGGATGAAGAATGTGTGATATATATTTGCACATAGAATGGAACACATACTTATGCAATCTTGATGGTATGAAGTAGAAGTATAGAAGGAAATATGCTAATAGATGAAACAGAAGGTAGAAAGGAAAGTGAATGGATAACACTCTCATTATGTTAAAAGAGGACTGAGAATTTATAGACAGATGTTGAAGGAATTCAGTGCAACCTATATGGCAAAATAAATAATCAAGCACATATAAAGAGTGAGAATAAAAAAGAAGAACAGTTAGATTACTAATAAGACATTTTCAAGTTTTCACAATGGCCAAGCAATGGTAATAGTTTAAATATGATGAGTCAAGACATAAAATGGTCATCCTGATTATTAAATGAGCTTAGAGGGAGCACACAATTCTTCTTTCTGGATATAGCTTTAATATTAAACTGTGTTGAATTTTTAACTTGGTGCATACTATTTAAACAGACTATTTTTGCAGTGTTCAGGATTAAATACAACAGCAAAGGGTTCACTGTATTCAGGGGCCACCGCTCTAGTTCCCATAGAATCTTTAAAATAAATTAGAGCTGTATGCTTTTTCATTCCTCAAGGTTAATATGAATGGCTTACAAAGGCATCTTAGCTCCTACGTGACAATAGGGCAAAAAAATAAGTCTTGTTTTTTTAACTGATGTTAGAAAAAAAATTCTCGAATACTTACATCAAGATATTCACCAGCAAAGATGTTAGAGCTAAAATGACAAATTAGATAATTATTTACAAATGTTCTTGCTAAATGAATGATATCCATAGCTTGAAACCTTGCAAGTGAATAAGAAAAAAAACATGTGACCCTCGTAAGTATGTCAAGCTATCTGAGACTTACACTTCAGGGATACGTTTAATTATCAAGTTTCTTCCTAAGAACCCAAGTGCTTACCTTGCTTGAGTACTTGTGATTCTCTCAGTGCAGTTTAATGAGTGTGCTTATTTAACATAATTTGGTATGTTGTATTCTAGAAGCTTCTAAGGTAAAGTTAAAAATTACAAGTTAAGAGTAGGTCCACAGAGTACCCTGCCGTTGCTTCATAAGCCCTCTGAAGCTTTGAAACTTCTTTCTGAAGTACCTGCTGATTTACACAGAGCCCCACATTAGAGAACAGGTACAGAATGAGAGAGGATGGAGTGCTCATCCCTAAACATCGCCTGTCTTGATCTCTCCTCCCAAAGCTCATTGCAGAAGGGAAAGGGGTGGAGTCTGTCAGTCAGAGCAGTGGATGACTACAAGCAAACAGTAAACATCTAAATATCTATTTCATACTATACCAGTACTTTAAGCATTTGCTCTATTTTTCTTTTAATTTTTTTATTTTTTATTAAAATTTTTTACATACACTTATATTATTGCACATATATACAGTACTACAGCAAGAAGAGTCACAAAACAATCAGGAATTATATAAATGTTATAGTCACAGTATTTTGGCTATTTGTATTTGGCAGCCTTGAAAAAAATGTCTTTCCTATCTTGGTGCATCTAAAATTCTGAATGTAAATCAATATCTATCATATTTCATAATTATCAATTTAAACCATCTATCCACATGTAAAGGCATCTTAACCCCTAAACAACTAAGCTTAATTGTAAAACTAAACTATCTGATCTTCAACCCCATCATAGACTAGAGAAGGAATAAAATTAATTGTCTGAGTACACAGGGAGTGAAGGTTAGCAGCTTCCAAATTCAAAAAAAAAAAAAAATGACAGAGGTAGTTTGCTGCCTGAATAGTCGTCCAGAACTCTGTAACGTCAGAGCCTCATCTTCAGCCTTCTGGCCCAATACATCTGACAGATGTATTTGTGAGGCAGGAGCTATTAAGGACTTGCTAACTCTATTTTGGCAGAGTTTGGCTGTTGACTCTGCCTATATCCAAGCTTGCCTGTTTTTAGGCAGAATTCTGTCTGTGGTAGAAATAAGGACATTTTGCCCAGGGTTTTTTGTTTGTTTGTTTGTTTGTTTTGTTTTGTTTTGTTTGGGTTTTTCTTTGCCACATTTGAAGCCATCTCCATAAGGAGGTCCTTTGATGCTCATCATCTTCTTGAGGTTCACTGGATGTTACCAGAAGCTAACCTGTAAATGAATCTTTAAAATAATAAAACCATCTTTAAATGCCATATTCTGTATGTCCCTGAGGTTGTTGAAGCCCTTATCTATTTTACCTTATTGTTCTATAGAATCATATCTATCTGTTGCACCTAAGATGTATATTCTTGTGATAAAAATAGACTAGTAATTGATATGACCATGATTTGAACAAATAACAATTAGCCTGTAATAAATTTATTTATCCTAAACAGCCTGCAATAGCACTTTCAAAGTATTGGAAGTAAACCTTGTTTTCTACTTGAGTTGCATGGGTACAATATCACATATTAAAGTAGAAATATATATATATTTAAATTAAAATTAAACTTATTTTGCATCTATGTACAAAATTCTATACCAGCGAATTAAAAATAACCTTGTGTATAACAAGGCAATAAGTTGAGGAGTAGACTCACTAATCTACCTTTTGTCCTATCATCCCTATGTATTTCTGTATTCCCCTTCTTCCTTTTCAACTCCTATCTCCAAACCTAAGAATGAAAGATAAAGGAAAGGAGAGACATCTCTGAGTCCAACCTTGTTTTCTCTCTCAATAAAACCAGTAATAACTTATAACCAACCCCCAATAGAAACAAACGTCTATTGTCCAAGAAAGCACCCCAAAACCTACCCAATCCCCATTAATGGAAATGGGGCTTTGTTCTCTTAAGGTTTTTTCTGGATGACTTGGGATGAATATTACCTTTTTTGGTACCCAAATAAAATTGGGGAAAATGGTTAAACAAGTCAGGGGCAGCATTTGTGGTCCAGTTTCTAAATGTTGAGAAATTCCAGGCTTAAATAGAGTCCTGTATAGGACAGTCTGAAATGTTGGACCAATTGGGATTGGAAGCATTCTTCAAAGCTGTCCTGTTCTGATGAGGAGCAGCAACTGAAGCACTTGGTGCTGGAGCATGAAGGATGCAGGATGTCAGTGTTCAGCATGCTGAGAGGAGTGAATCCTGTCATGTCCAACCCAGTGTGCCAGTGTCCAGTTCTTTTGTTCTGAAAGCATATAATTTCTCACAAGCATTATACAGTCCTAAAATTATAAGTATATAAGATGTGCGTAATGCACAGAACAATTAAGGCTGCTTTTTGTATGAGCAGGAACAAAGACATCTGTAAATCTTCATTCATACCATATGAAGAATGGCGTCTAATAATATTTCACAAGGATTCTGTAGCCAACAAGAAGCATTGTCTATGCATAGACATTCGTGTCTCGGCCAGTCTCAGAGCTATTCCCATGTAGTGCGCTTAGCAATATAAGTTACCTTCTTGTTCTGCATCTTGAATTCTTCACATCCCAACTGTATCCCCCTGCCTTACACCCTCCCAGTTCCCCTCCCCTAGTCATCAGGAAGGGGAGCTCTCTGCTCCTAACACCTGACCTCTGCCTATCAGTTCTCATTGTACTACCTGTGTCATCTTCCTCTGTGGTTCAGAAAGACTTCCCTGCCACGGGGCAAGTGATCAGAGTTGGGGGCCAGAGTCCATGTCAGATGTAGATCCACTCCTCATGTGCGGGACCCACAAGGAAACTGTGCTGCCTATCTACTACATCTGAGGAGAGAGGGTCTAGGTCCACATCATCTATGGTCCTTGGGTGGTACATCAGTATCTGTGTTGTAGTGTAGTTATCCTGTACTATGTGGCTAATATCCGCTTATGAATAAGTACATACCATGTGTGTCGTTCTGGGTCTGGGTTAACTCACTCAGGATGATCTTTTCTAGTTCCATTCATTTGCCTGCAGATTTCAAGATTTCTTTGCTTTTAATAGCTGAGTAGTATTCCATTGTGTAAATGGACCCCAGTTTTATCCATTCTTCAGTTGAGGGACATCTAGGTTGCATTTTTATTTTAAACATGTAAATGCTGAAACATAATCTCCAGTGTGGTCGTATGAAGGCCAGATCATCAGCACGTATTCAGATCATGAGGGCAGCTGCATATATGAATTCACTGCTGTGACAGCATGCATTAGACCTGTGCGAGCCCGGTGCCGACAGAACGCTGAATGGAGAAGGGAGGTGGAAGCAGGATCTCATCCCTCGCTGAGAAGCTATTGGCAACTGTTAGAGGCCAGGAAAAGGGAGCATACGGCAGAACAAATTGTACCTGACCTCCTTCTCCTCTTCTTCCTCCTCCTTCTCCTCCTCTTCCTCCTCCTTCTCCTCCTCCTCCTCCTTCTTCTCCTCTTCCTCTTCCTCTTCCTCCTCCACCTCCTCCATTTTTAAAGGAAAATGGCACAAAGATCCATGGGCTGAAAAAGAGGGTGAAACTGAAAGGAGTTAGGGGAGGGGATGACATGATTTTTTTTTAATTGTATGAAATTCTCAAAGAACTAACAAAAATTCAAGAAAATAACAAAAGATCCTAAAAATTATACATATTTTGTGGTGGAGTGCCCTCTTGATGTGGTAGTGATAAAGTAGCATCAGGAGTGACTGGCCTGGGTTTACATACTATCTGCAGCATCATAATATAGAATGAATCAAAATTTTATATATATATATATATATATATATATATATATATATATGTCAAAATGAAATCCATAAACACATACTAATAAAAACTTATATTAGAACATTAAGAAAAAAGATATGACTCTTTTTAAACAGTTGGCTTAAGATCAGCTACAGTTACCAGGTAACATTATTTCTAGGCCAGTGATATGGCTCAGTGGGTATGAATTTTGGTTGCTAAGCTTGACAACCTGAGTTTGATCACTGACACCTCCTGTGTGAATGATGCTGGATGTCCACTTCATAGCCTATGGGGGATAAGATTTAAGGGAAGGGGAAGGGCTTTAATATTTTTGACATCACATAAAAAGCAATTATGGAAAATGCAAATTATTAGCCAACAAAAGTAGTGTGGGAGGAAAATAACAGGTACATGGGTTTTTTTTCTATTTTAAAAATGTGTGTATGTATGTGTGTGTGTGTGTGTGTGTGTGTGTGTGTGTGTGTGTAACACACTGTATGTGTATCACTTCCACCCTCCCCACTTTAGACACCTTCTATGTTCCCTCTGACACAAATTCATGGTCTCTTCTTTAATTTTCATTATGACTGTTACGTATCCACATACACTATACATATGCACAGATGTACATGCATACTTACTAAGTCCATTAAGCATTGGCCCTATGCACATTTGTCCAAGGCTGACCACTTGGGATTGGATGTCCTAGAAGGATATCCTTGGAGGAAACTACTTCTCCCCCAGGTGGCTCTTCTCATATTTTTAAATTTTATTTTTATTATTTTTAATTAATTTATTCAGATCACAACTCAATTGTTATCCCATCACTTGTACCTTCCCATTCCTCCCTCCCTCCCACTTTCACCCTATTCCCCTCCCCTAGGTCTAAGACTCCTCCCCCACTATATGGTCATAGGCTATCAAGTCTTATCTTGGTTATTTTTTATGAATAAGTGTTTTCTTCACATGTATGTTTTTGTACCACATGCATGAAGTGCCCTTGGAGGCCATAAGAGTGTCAGATGCCCTGGGATTGATGACAGTTGTGAGCCACCGTGTAGGTACTGGGAACCAAACCCAGGTCCTCTGTAAGAGCGGCCAATGCTTTCCACCACATCCCTCTCTCCAGACGCTGTTGGAGCTATGTGTAAGGACACTGATCTCACTCGCAAACGCTCTACCATCATGACCTGCAAACTTCCTGATGATCTGCCTCTCTTACCACCATGCTGGAGACCATGCTTTGGCATACACATTTTAAAAACAACAAACACTTAAAGCGGTGGTATGGCAGAAAGCAGAGGTTTGGGAGGATAAGAAGGTGACTGAAAATCCATTTGTGTTGAAACTATATGGTGACAGTTACGCCGTAAACAAACAATTTGAATGTTAGATGATGTTACCTAGGGAAGACCAAATACTGTAAAATCAGTTGCTGGCAAGAACTAGTCAAACCCAGGGAAGTACGGCAAACTAGGGGATGCACAGGCCTGGTGGTACCCAACTTCACCCACTGGGGATTAGAGTGACCAGGTGACCTTATTAGTCAATATAAATTCAGAAAATTTTTTATATAAATGTTGATCAGTAAGTCAATATTTTAATAAGGTTAATCCTGGTTGTTTGGGAAAAGCCATTTCTATATGTTCTGCTTAAGCTGTCGGGGAAAAGCTGATGATGCCTGGCACGGGAAACAGGCAGAGAACTTCTTTTGAGAATTTGAGGCCTTGATGTACCTCAGTAGTTCTTAGGCATCAGTCTTGCTGGGACTCGGTGAGCTCTTATTTTAGAGCCTAAGAATGGAAGAACAAAGGAAGACACAACCATTTGCATGCTTTCTTCTCCTGTCTTTTGAAGTTCTAAATGTGTCTCGGTTTTGAGTGGTTTTTTTCTGGGCTTTTTGTATACAATCTCAGACGGACTATATTACATAACTAGGATAGTAATCTTTTTCATGTCTGGCAGAGAATTAGGAAGAGCTTTGATATGTGTGCCTTGCCTTGATCTGTTGTGTGCACAGACAGACACTTCTTAGTTGTCTGGAAATGCAAATCCATGGGGCACTTTGTAGAAACAGAAGAAGCATCTCCTTTTTGAGGAATCTTTATTGATTGAGCAAATATTTTATTTTATAAGAAGGAGGATCAAACAGGTATGTGCAGTATATATCGAAATAAGTGCTTTTTTTTATAACTGTGTTGGGAGTCAATATAGAATGTGCTCAAATAAGTGATGAGATAAACCTTTGTGGTCATGAAATTCTCTCCCTAAGAAATACTTGTGCAATGTTTCCATCAGACTCTCTTTAAACTGTGTATCACCATAGACATATCACCAGTCTCCATATTATCACCCAGTTTTATCATGGGCCAAAGTGAAGGCAAGCCATAGTAACGAACATGCCCGCAGTGCTCTTAGTCCCTTCCAGCAAAAAACACTATACTGTTGAGAAGAACTCATGTCCCCAATAGCTTCCTTGAAGTGTTATTTCATTAAAAAACTTGCATTTTCTTGCGAAAAACTGTGTAATGTAGCAAACTTTTGCCCAAAGTTATTTAGCATCAAAACAGAAAGGCTTTCTTCTGCCTTGTAGATTACAATTTAAGGCTCTTAAAAGAATTTTATTGGTTAGAACCCAAACTTCAGAGTTCGTGCTTGGCTTCAACATTTGCCATTTGGGAAACCTCATCTTTACAATTGGAAAAGAAAGAATCTATCACATACACACGATGATGCAAACCATACTCAGAAGAAAGCACCAAATACTAGCTTTTGCTTTGAAGTTTCTGTGCACTGCCTGATGAAGAACTTTCAGCTCATCGCATGTACAATATTAAGCGTCTCCCCAAGATTGGGCAGCACTTCATGCACTTTGGACAACTTATTGAACCATGTATCATGTGCATCTACTTGGGATTTCCTAGTGGTTGCGTTGGTGTTACAGAACATGAAGAATTCTAATGCATATGAACTCAGGGAAACAAACTATGTTTTTAATGGTTTCATAACATGACACATTTGGAAAAGCTTGGGGCAAGAAACAACCTTAATTTCTCATATTCTCTCTGTCTCTCTGACTCTCTCTGTCTCTGTGCCTGTTTCTGTCTCTCTGTCTCTGTCCGTCTCTCTGTATCTGTCTCTCTCCCTTCCCTGGTCCCCTCCCCTCTGTTTTTTTCTATACTAGAGATTGAACCCAGAAGGCCCCCAAGTGTACCATCACTGAACTATACCCCCTGTCCTATTCTTTACTTTTCATTTTGAGGAGGTTTTACTCCATAGCTCAGGCTAGCCTTGAACTTATGATTCTCTTGCCCCATTCTCTTATGGATCTGAACCATCAGTGCTATAGTACCATGCCCAGCTGTAAAGTGCCCCCCACTAATTGGGAGTTATTTTGTCAAATGAAACTTATGTAAAACAGAAAATTTATTATAATGTCTATGTGCTAATTGAAATAGTTTTCAATAACACCCCCATTGAATTGGCCAGCTGTGGACTGTTTTGCCTGCTTAAAATGCATGACGTTACCCACTTCATATGGCTCTTGTCTCTTTATATAGCAAACATTTTTTTCCACAGGGTGACATAATAACTCAACCTTGAGTTGCAAAGCTCTTAGAAGTACCTCCCTCGACCAATCTATCAGAGGAGAGGAAGCTCTCAAGGTCACAGCAGATAGGATTACAGAGATCAAGTTCCTGTTGAAACTGTTCCTTTTGGCTAAATGAAAACACCGAGAACTGAATATATGTAGAAAGGAGGCATTTCTCTTGAAATGGTAGCCTTTCAATATTCAAGGTATGTACCTAACTCATTCACTGATTTTTTTTCCTGCTTGTTTAAAGATGAATTTAGCAAATATTTATTGAGTAAACACCACACTTGAAAAACTGTCCCAAGATGCACGAGGGATACTCGTTGCTAAGCACCTAACTTTTTCAATTTCTGATTTCCTATGCATCATCATGAAAACAACATCAGATCAGAACCCCCACTGCTGTTCCACGTCATCCACACATTTCTGGACCCGTCATCGCTTCTGTCCTCAAGGCCGTGCTCTGCATCAGTGGAGCTCTTACGAAGTAACTCTTTGTTCTTATCTCAAACACATCTGACCTTATATGTAAATCAAAGAACCTTCTATTCTGCAACCTTTCTCCTTCCAAGGACCATAGACTGCCCACAAACAGGTTGTTTATTCACTTGTTTCTAGAACAGATGTTTTGTTTATATGTACAAACTCTTGTACTTATTTCTCAAAATTGATTCCATTAATTACTAGATAATAACTAAGATAATAATACATTCTTATAAGATGTAAATTAGTGTTCATGCAAAGATGCTAAGCATCACAAAGGGCCTGTGATGCAATGAGGGCGTCCTTCTACCCCTATCTCATGTCCTTTGATCTCCAAAACAGCTAGCTCCCTTGTCTCTGTCATAATCTATAATACCCACATGAACTTAAGACATCTTTCTCTCTACCATTCTCTGTATAGATACACACACACACATAGCTGCATGTATTTATCCTGTTCCTTCTTTTTATTTACCTCTTTTTTCTTCTTCACAGGGCATCACTGGAGACACAGGAAGTACCATAGGCAAAAGGAGAATTTTCAAAGTGCTTGCTTTGCTTTGGGCTTCTCACTCAAGACATCTAATTCTCTACCTACTGAGATTTCAGAATGAAAGAAACCAATATCTCAAATGCACATCCTGGTATATCCTTAATCTTCTTAATGGTGCTGCCTTTTTACTTTGCTCAGGGTCCATGTATGGAGAAATGTTATACCTATTAAAGTATTTTAGAATTCTTCTAGAGGACTCTCATGATCTTGTGCATTTTCACTAATTTCTATGCTTAAAGCTCCCTGTTTTGAGTTATTAATTCTCACTTCAATAGGAAATACTTTAAATAATTTTGCCTCAGCTGAAAACATCAAGTAACACTTACATCACAATGGAAAATAAAATCGATGTTAGCGTTTGTGTTATCAGTATCTTCATGGGAGAGAGAGGTGAAACCAAAGGTAATTGCATTTAAAAATATCACATGATGGAAGTTGATTTATTGGGAGAGCAACATTTTTTAGTTGATCCTGTGATAAAATCTTTTATACTTCAAAAACAAAACAACAATCTAACTCTGTGCCTTCTAAGGACACGTCCATCCAGACAGCTTGTACACCCCTGCTTTTGCCACTGAGAGGATCAGCATTAGTCAGCTTGCCAGTTCTAACAGTACTCCCTCCTCCACAGTGCCCCCTCCCCTCTACCTGACACAGCCCAGATGACGACAGGAATTTTAAAGTCAGCTCAGATTTCCCCTTCTCTATACTGACAACACTAAACCACTTAATTAAAAAAAAAAGATATTAACATGGAAAAGGAAAATGCTGTTCTTTCTATTGCCCAGAAAAAGAGTGTTTTTAAAGTATTAGCTTATTTTTATTTCCTTTGGATGTTAAAGTGATAATCCCTCTAGGAAAACACCTCACCCCAGTAATGGCACACAGCTATGTTCAGACTTTGGGCTGAACTGTTCCAGATGGTTGTCTAATGCAGAAACATCAGTCTCTTTCTGCAGGGAGTGGAGGATCCCAACCCTATCAAAAACAAAGGATGCAGCAGTCTAGATGGACGGTTTGCTGGATAGAAGCTGAAAGGAAGTTAGTATTTACTTCCTAAACCCCAGTTTGCCAGTGAAAGCTCCTGGCTTCTTGGAGATGCACAGGTATGATTACAAATGAACAAGTCTCAGTCTTAGAAGGCTAGCTATGTGACAGATGGAGTATGGGAGACAGTTCTCCGATAGCGTTGGTGAAACCCTATTTGTGCATATATACGTATATGGTGCCAGACACAGTCTTTAAAATGTAGGAAGTATCTTAGGTGCCATTACCATTACCCAGTGACTTTTATTAAATGAAGAAAGGTGAAGAAACATGTCAGCATGGTTGCTATGAAAAACAACATATTTAGATACACAGGCTAGTCCTTAAATTTTAACTGATAATAGATGAATCACGAATAGATGAAATGCAAATAATATATATATATATACATATACAGGCTTACATTTAAATATACCAGTTTAAATTACTTTTTCATTTGGGTTTGTGTTGATTTATTCTCTAAGAAATATATAATCATATATGTATAAATGATATCCAACTAGCCAGCATGTTCCCATGGATCATCACAGTGCCTCAGAATGCAAGAACTTTTTGTGAGAATTCAGCATTTAAGCTGGCCAGGGATTATTTTGTGCTATGGCTTATTTCCAGATTTGGGTAAAGGTTAGAAAATGGCAACATGTTTGTAGTGTGCTTATAAGAGGCAAGTTTACTTATACCAAATGATATGGAATTCTATGTGAACCTGAGAAGCATCCATCCTGCAGATACGAGTCCAGTGTAGATGTTCCTCCCATTGTCACACAGGGAAACAAAGCTTACCAGGGTCCAACAGTCTTAAATTATTAGCTTGGGGTATATATGATCTTAAGACTGTTTTAGCGTTTTCATTTCATTAAATCAGCTCTCTTCTTTTTCTCATATATATAGATATAGATATAGATATAGATAGATATATAGATATATAGGTGTGTGTGTGTACACAAATCATGTAAGTGGTGTTTCTGCTTTGTCTATGAAGAAATAAAAGAAGACAAAACTTTAACTTGTCTAAGTTCAGACTGGTTTTTGATTATCAGAATTATAACCAAGTTAGTGTTCTTATCTGACACTATCTACATATCTACAGAGATTAAGTGAGGTGTGTGTCTCTGTGTGTGTATGTGTGTATGTATGTGTGTGTATGTTTGTATGTGTGTATGTATGCATGTATGTGTGTATGTATGTATGTATGTGTGTGTGTATGTATGTGTGTATGTATGTATGTATGTATGTGTATGTATGTGTGTATGTATGTATGTATGTGTGTATGTTTGTATGTACGTGTGTATGTATGTGTGTATGTATGTGTGTTTATATGTGTCTGTGTATGTATGTATGTGTGTATATGTATGTATGTATGTATGTATGTATGTATGTATGTATTAAACAATATGTGTAGCCGATGGAAGACTGATTACTTTCAACAAAGCTAGGTTCAATCCCCAGTACACATATACAAGGGACGTTAAAAATCAGAGCTTGAAATATGTCTAGGGAGGAAAAAGCCGAAGAAGGAACAGCGTGAAGGAGGTGAAGAGAGTGGGGGTGGCTCTGGCTCTTTCCTCAGCCCGCTCACCACTCCCGCTTCTTCCCCTCTCCACACGAGCTGTTTCTACTTCACTCCTTCCTTGGAAGGACTGACTCCTTCTCCATCTCACCTCCTGCCAGCCGCCAGGACTTTGCCTAACCTATGCTTGGCTTTTTCTCTTACTACCTAATAAACTTCTCCCTGAGAAAAGAGAAAAGCAGTAGGAAAAAAGAGAGGAGAAAACCTTGATATAGGCAGAAGAGGAAAGAGAAGAAATAAGAAGAGAAAACCAACCACAGTCACTCAATTGCAATTGAAAATATGTCTTCCCTAAGTAATGAGAATTTAATTAATTGATCTAAAAGAAACTCTAGTGATGCGTTTGGTTAGACCTGGGCGTGTGCTTCTGAACGATGATATAAGACAGTTAGTTATTGTGAATAGGATTATAAAGGGTGAAAAAAAATCAAACTCTTCTTCTAGTAGTTGGTGCTTACTCAGAAGCCTCCGCTCGGTGGCATCCTAGGAGAGGGTCTAAGTGATATGAGCTTTAAGTGCTTAAGTTGTTTCACAAACTACTCAGAACTACAGTTACAGACTAAGGGAGAGTGTGAGGTTGTAGGCCACAGAGAGCAGATCCCCATCAGAGCTAAATGGTTTCCTTTCTCATCAGATATTAGGCTTTAAATAAAGCAGCACACAGACAGACTGGAACATCTGTCCTCAGTTAAATATGAATATAAATGACAGAGTGGAGCAGAATACGTTTACAACATGAGGTCAGCTCATCAAGTAATTTCAGTAAATGTATAGACTATAGCAGCTCAGGATTATTTCTCTGAACTCGGGCATTGCTTTGGCAAGTTGAAAATTCAAATCTAAGTTAGTAAAGATATGAAAGATAATAAAATAGCAGAAATATGGATATGCTTAATACTCACACACACACACATTTATACTCTTACAAAAACACTCTTGAGTCTGCTCTGCTGCGTTGGTAGCTATCACAGCTCTCAGGGACAAATATGCAGAAATAGGATCACAGCTGTCAATCATCGCCTTCCCCAGAAGAAAAGAAATGTTCAAAGAGACTCCTGTGCTCAATCTGGAATTGAGATCAAGGCATTAGTGTCATGGCTTGTGGCCCTCACTCAGACCGGTCATTACTATTCTGCACAATCTCTCTTTCTCGTGGGTTATCTGTTGTATGTGTTTGTACACGAATGGAGCTCCGCACAACCTGAACTCACACTTGGAGTCTAGACAACAGCAGTGCCTGCTGTGTTGGACTCTCTGATTCCAGTCTTGTTTGTTCTTAAACTCATCACCAGGCTTTTGTCAGCACGTCTACTCTAAAATACAAACATGGCCACCCATCCCTCCATCTGATTTTATTTAATTGTTTTACTCCTGCAAGATATTGTTCAAATCCCCGTGCCATTTGGCCCTGAGGGCAACTCAGTAATTTCCCTACTCGTGCCGACTCCTGGGTTCTACAGGGAATTTCATTCCCCCAACTCTTTCTTACATTTATCCCTACTAACTTTTCATGGCTCCGTTTTACATCAGCTAGGATGGACTTCCACAAGCAAGTTAGTCCCCCAGCCCATGCCATTTTTTTTTTAAAATTTGGTTGGGAGCCTGAAGATCTTTGTACTCACAGATCACCAAAGAAACCAGGAGTGTTAAGCATGTAAAATTGTCTTTTTTAAAATATATTTTATTAATTTATTCATATTACATCTCAATTGTTATCCCATCCCTTGTATCCTCCCATTCTTCCCTCCCTCCCATTTTCCCCTTATTCCCCTCCCCTATGACTGTGACTGAGGGGGACCTCCTCCCCCTGTATATGCTCATAGGGTATCAAGTCTCTTCTTGGGAGCCTGCTAGCCTTCCCCTGAGTGCCACTGGGCCTCCATGGGGGACATGGTCAAGAAAGTCTTCACCTACCAGGAAAGTGGGATAGATGTGAGGACATCCTATTGGGACTCAGGTGAGAGAAGTATGGGAAAATTTGGAAATAGAAGGATCCAGAGGGTCCTAGAAACCTACAAGAAGAACATTATGATTGGCAGATCTGGGCCCAGGGGTTCTGCTCAAACTATGGCACCAACCAAGGACAATACGTGCAGTAAACTTCGAACCCCAACCCAGATCTAGCCAAGGAACAGGATATTCTCCACCATTGAGTGGAGAATGGGGACTGACTTTCACATAGGATTGTCTTTTTAAAGGAAAGTATGTATAACCTGTCTTTCCATTCAGAAAGCTGGGGATTGGAAAAGATTACAGCCTAGTGGTATGTGTTTGTCTTTTGCACTAGACCATGTCAAGCTTTCACAACCAGGAGCAGAGGTGGCTAGTAGTTTAGATGGCTCTTACATTATCTATGTAACCAACAGTTTTGTCATAATCAGGACCAGCGGTGGCTCAAGGCCGCATTCTCACAGGGCCTTAAAGCCGACCTTATGTTTCCTCACATCCTATAGCCCTCCTAGATGCTATGACTTTATTTCTATATTGCCATCTCCTCTATACAGAAACACATGGACATGTCTTATAATCATCAATCTTTGAAGATTTCCAATCAGTGATTTTCTCAGACAGCACCTCTGACTTAGACACATACTCACATATAAAAAACTGAATGTTGATGTTTGTGAATCACAATCCTCAAAAATCATCAGGTAGAATTACCTGAAAAAGACGTTAGAAAGAATTGGAGCCACATGACTATAAACACGCACGAGAGTCTAAATGGTGAGTGTGTGCCAATTACTAGTGAGAGCAAAGCTGGGCACGAAGCAATGCAGCCCCGTACTTGAGAATAGCACATCTAATTACATGGCAACACTTTCAACACATTTTCAGGGAATTTGCAGTTTAAAGGTTGAAAGAATAACTGTACATTGATCATGTTGTTACTCTTGGCCATAAATACACAGTAGTTTCCTTTTTATATGGTTCTCGATTTTCAGACTTTTTCTTATTTGGATTTGGAAGAGAACTGTGAAAATCATTAACCTTTGAAATATGCCACATATCCCAGAACTCTGGAGACAGAGGCGGGCAGCTCTCTATGAATTTGAGGACAGCCAGCCTGGTGTATAAGTGAGTTCCTGATAGTCTAGGGGGAGGCTCTGCCTCAGAAAAAAAAAGTTTATTTAAAAAATTCATCATTTCCTCAGAAGGAGCAGGAACAATATGATTTATGTGAATTATGTTTAGCCCCCTTCAATAATGGTAGCCATCAACAATCTTGTGTATTAATATTTCTAATTTTATAAATCCATACAATTTTGCCTACAGTGTTTAAAGATTTTTTCCAATAAAATTAGTTACATAATTTAAATGATTTAAAGATCTTCAGTGTATTCCTTAAAAGTATAAAACTAGGGTCATTTAATTTCATATTTCAACAAACAAAACAAGGCCACATCTTAAGGGAAAATACAAAATTGCAAAGAGTTCTTGTACAAAATTTCATTGAGACATGAAAATTGAAATCCTTCGCCAGGACTATTACTATAATTAACCCCACGACAGCATAGTAATATAAATATTTATTCAATCAGTTATGTGGTCCCCTAAAACTTGTCATGCATGTTCTATGTGAAATTCTATGTTGGGCAAAGAATATGAAGGTTGTACATCTTCCAAGGACATGTGACAGGAACACAAAAAAACTCCATTGCAATTTAATATTGAAAATAATCTTAAAATCAAGGGAATCGTGATAATTAAGCACTACAATAAATCTCTGTATGCAGCATAAGAATAATGTGTTAAGTTCATACTTTTGAGAAATGCTGTAGAGACTAAATAAGTGACACAATTCTCACACTTAATTATAGACAGCTTAACCATCCTCACAAAACTAAGAATCTTTGATAACTAAAATCTTCATCACGTAGGGTTTTTTTTCCTAAAGATGTGCAAAAGTGAAAGAGCATTTCTCTAGTATAATTTGTTACAATAAACAGCCACACTACCGCCATTACATTCACCAAGCAAACAATAAAGAATAACAGAAGAACTGCGAAAGCGGTATTGTTCTGTGCGTGATTAAGAGTGACTTTTATGCATTATATTTTAGAGTGGAAAAAAATCAAGGCAATATTTTTTAACCTAATAGGCAGATACATGATAGAGTTTTTAGGTTATATGAAACTCTAACTCCATGATAGAAAATATGATAATGTCTTGTTCCCTCAGACAACCCTGTCAGAGCTAGCATAGATAATAGCCACAGGTGAAAACCTCAAGTTCTGAATCCCACTGAGCCGGTCCTCTTAGCTTGCTAGAAAAACAATACGCCGCTAATTGCCAATAGGTGAAACACATTTATGTTGAATATAAATTCAAATTCACAACAGTAGAGCTTATTTTAGGGTGAGTTTTTCCCTTCGTGAAACATGTGACACCTGCTATTTCCTGCCTCTTTGAACCTGAGTTTTCTCTCCCTTGGCTCATGGATTTTTATGCATGCAAAAATCTAAGTTGACACGCATACTCTTACTATTTATTTGGTTTCTATGTTTGTATATATTTATATTTGTTGGAGAGAAAGTATGCGTACACACACACACACACACACACACACACACACACAGACACACGTACCCACTTGTGCGTGCATGATAGTATTGCTTATAACATGAAGAAGGTGTACAGATTGAATCAGAAATAACACATGCCAAAGTTAACAAAAAATCTCATGTCTCTCTGAGAGTATTCTTCAGCTGGTATATAGTCATCAGCCATTCAGGTATAAATTATTAGAACTAAACCCAAGGCTGGCATCCATCTTCATCCTAGCATCTCTTGGTATTGATCAATCACTGTAGCCATAAGACTAATAGAAACTATATTATCTATTTTTATGTCTGTCTTGCTATTTGTTAAATTCAAACATAACTTACAATTTATGAACAAAATTATCCCTTAGAGGCTTAAAATGCTTCTCAAATAACTCAATAATTTAAGTAAGGGGTTGGATTCAGATAGTTATATTCTTTTAAAAAATGTCATCTAATTTTGTTTGATTCATTCAAGCATCACAAAAAAATTAGGTATTGAAAATAATTTCCTTATTCATAAATTGTAAAATAATTTATATTTACTTAGTTGGCCTATATTTATTACGTAAATTTAATTTCTCTCATGAAAATTCAGAATTTTTGAAAATACAAATTATTCTTATTTTCTTTTTTTCCTTGACTTCATTCTAATAACACAACTTCTCATTCTTCTTCCAAGTTATAATTTTTAAAAAGTAGCCACGCTTAATTCTAATGGGCTTCATAAGTGAGATGACAAATACTGAGAGATGACCTGATAGATTATTCCCTTTTTGTTATCGCACGCATGCAGCCTCCGCCACTTTTTCAATTCATTCCCATATAACTCTGCTGAGTAAATACAATAACAGAGTGTATAAGCTTTCTACATGTAGAAAGGATATTCCTGTCAAGATATGTCTTACTTTGCTTAAAGAGAAATCAGAAATTACATTAAGGTATACACATCAAAGCTTTTGTTAAATCGAAATGCTTGTCTTATATCAATTCAGTTTACTCTAGTTGTCAATTTTACTAACTCAATGAAAACCACTTTCTACATGGGTTTTTAATAAAAGTAAAGACACTTTTACCAATGAAAATGCATGATGATCTGCTGGGAAAATTTGTTTCTAATTCTTTTTAAATTTTAAATTTTTATAATTTATAATTAAGAAATTAAGGTTAGTATATTTGATGGCAAGCAATGTAATGATTCAATGTATATACACATTTGGAAGGACTTCCACAATTAAGTTAATTAACATAATTCTTATCTCACGAAGTCATTATTTTAGAATGTAGTAGGGGAAAACACAGACTTACTTTCTTCCAAAATGCAATAATTTATGCCAAAAGAGCTCCCTTCTCACTCATGTCTCCCATTTGCTGGTATGTGCCCTATTGCTCATGAGGACCCTTGCTGGCTGGCTGATCTTCTCCATCTGGAAGCTGGGGCCTCTTCAGCTGCTGAGGCAACAGAAGTGCTCTGAAGGGTCTGCTAGTGGTAAGTAACTTCCTCATCAAGTCTGCTCACAACCCATCTTCCAGAAATAGTCATATGCGCCAGGGAAGGGGAACTCAAATGTGGGTGAGTGTTGGAGGCTGTCTGCTGTAATGACCTTGGATCATAAACTGAGCAGCTGAAAAACATGATGAAATAATTCCCCATAGCTAAAGTTCCTGAAATTAATTTCCATCTTCTGACATAAATGACAGAATCAAGGAATAAAAAGCCTTTGGAGAATGCTAGGAATATTTAAAGTGCTGACAACCTGAGTGGCAGCCAGTGGAAACCTTCCTTACACTGTTATAATTCGGGTGCATAGGAGAGGGGGAAAAAGTAATATCCTTCCTGTCAAAACCCGGAGCGAGAATAAACACAGCGGCACACTTGCTTATTAATCGTTTCCTCCAGCAGCACAATTTTTAAAGACTCCTGAGATCTATTTCGATACTTCAGACCTACAGGGCCATGTTTTGTTCTTGTTTTTCACAATCACTAAAATTGGACAAGGAGTAAGTTTATTATCATCCTGAACCCTGGAAGTGTGTTGGAGTGGCTACATCATGATTTGAATACTTAAACACCTTAGAATTGAAAATGACTGGCAGAGTTTTGTGGGAAGAGGGCTAGTCCCCGAGTCAAACATCCTTGATCTGGTTCTTGAGGAAGCCAGCTGTTAAAAGCAGTATAAAAATTAACATCCACTTGGAATCGTGGGCCTTTGGTGAGCTTTAATTTGATGGAAGTCGACTTGGAGCTACAAAATACTAACCTTATATAATTAAATAAGAATTGTAGCAGCTATCACAAATTTATTGGGTTCTTTTGATACCTATCATCACGTCAACTTGACACAAGTGATGATCATTTGAGAAGAGGGAACCTCAACTGAGAAACTGCCCCACCAGATCGGCCTGTGAGCCAATCTTAATTGATGACTGACGGGGATGAGCTCCTCTCACTGTGGGAGGTGCCACCCAGAGGCAGGTGGTATTGGGCGCTATAAGAAAGCAAGCTGAGCAAACTACAGGGAACAAGCCAGTGTGCCGCATTCTTCCATGGCCTCTGCGTCAGTTCCTGCCTCCGGGTGCCTGGTGTTACTCCTTGCCTGGTTTCCTACAATGATGGACTACAACCCTGAAGACGAAGTAAACCTTTCCCACCCTCTTTAACACAATAGCAATAGGAACTATAGGGCAGCACTGTAAAGAAAATGAAAAACGAAATCAAAATCTGGGAACAGTGATGTTTGGCACCATGGCACAGATGGGAGGCAGTGCCTCAGCTGAACTTAAACACCCCACAGCATTCTCCAGGAGCTAGCTTGTTTCCTTAACTGGGGGCACTTCCATGGGACCACTGTGCATCTCCCACCTCCAGTGGCATCAGTAGAGCTGGCTTAAGTTGCTTGGCCTGACACAGGTCCGGCAGGGGGAGGAGCGCCCGGGGGGGGGGGTGGGGAGCAGGATCTTGCGTCCTTCTGCCACTTAAATTGGTTTCTTGGATCTGCCAAGCTCTAGACTGTAGCTGCTGTCATTGACTCTCCATCGGACACACACCTCCCTGTCATGAGGGGTCTTAGTCTGGAAGATCCTGGGATAGACGCTGCAACTGTAGCTATCCCCATAATCTCTACCTCGCTCTCTTCAGTTCTGTGGAAGCTCCGAGCCAGGTGAGCAATTTCCATCCCCAGCATACTCTCCTATTGAGAAAACACGCACAGCTTGCTCGAAGGAAATGTCTGCCTAGCCACAACAAACTCCCTGTTTCTCCGCATGTCGTTTTCTCATTACTGCCTTCTGTGGGCTGCTGCTCAGTCTTCTGGGCCTTTCAAAAGCTCACTAGCCCAGTGCTTGGCTTTTTGTCACTTGATTGCTTAGAAACTCCAGCTGGACAAGGATCTTTCCATATTTGGCTTCAAGTGACACAGACAGAGTCATTTTTCTGTTTTATGCATATGCTAGTCTACACGATCCAGATCTGGCAAAGCCTTTTGTACTTTGGGAAGATTATGTCCCATTATGAGATCCATATAAGTCTTCATAAGTTCCTTATGAATCAACTTAGAGAAAAAACGAACTCTCCTGTAACCACAGTTCATTGTGGGCCAATGAGCCACAGATCAAGCTCAGCTTCTCCCGTTGCCTGTAGCTCCTGGCTTTCCATGGCTGTTTCCCACTGCCTGGTATTTTGGGGACCTCAGATGGAGATAAACCAAATGGCTCTGATAAGGGGGTTGCTTCTCCCCATATTGTCTCAGATTATGCAGCCTTTGCCTTAAGGGAGGATATCTAGCTCCACAGCTCAGTTTTTCGACCCCTCACAGTAGATCCCAAGATTTGTTTTCGTCCTAAAAGATGTCCATGTAAAGATAACCGACATGATTGACAAAATGAGACAGTGCATTCAAATGGATGTGCTTTCCATGTTTGCCTCCAGCATCCAGCGTTTTGTTAAACAGGGTGCTGTGTTTATGAGACTCATACGGTTTTTTCCCTCTAGAACTAAACTTGATCAAATAAGGGCATAAATTCTTGAAATAAGATAATCTATTAATTTTAATTGAAAATAGACTTTTTTTCATACAATTTACTCTGATTATAGTCTTCTCTCTTTCAGCTTCTCCCAGATTCTCTTAACCAAAACTCTCCAACTCCCTACACACCCAGATCCACACCTGTTCTTTCTCTTTGTTGTTAGAATACAAAAAAAAAGCCCATAAAAATAATACAGTAATGTAAAATAAAATACGGTGGAATAAAACAAAACCAAAATAAGACAAAACAAACAAACTACCAGGAGAAGAATAGCCAAAGAAAAAGCACAAGAAATGCACGTAAATGTACAAGACACACACATTTGTACACGTAGACTTCTATAGAAACACAACACTGGAAGCTACAATGTCAACACAAAAGGCCTGTAAGAAAACTAAAAGAAAAACAAAAGATATATATATATATATATATATATATATATATATATATATATATATATATATATATATATAATGCTCAAACAAAGCATTATGAGACCAGGAACCACCAAAAATACCATTGAGTTGACATTGTGTTGTCCCTGGACTGTTGGGCATGGCGTCTAGCCTTAAGGGTGTCCTATATGCATAGTAAGACTCCATTGGAGAGAAAGAATTCTTCCTTTGTGCGCACTACTCATTGGAGACAGCTTCTGGGTGTGGATAGGGGCTTATGTCCACTTCCCTTCTCGCTGCTGTGACCCCTTCTGGCTTCGACCTGTGCAGGGACTGTGCAAATTGCCAGTCTCTATGAGCTCAAAAGAAACTATTAATTTATTAAGTTTCTATTTATTCCACAGAAAGTATCTAACAATACAAAGCAATATATTCATGCTGCCTGACATCAAGCTGTTACTCTCAATTCAAGCTAGCAAACTGAGAAACAAATATTTAAAAAGTTTTAGTGGTTTATTTAGTAGCTTCTTATGTGAATTGAATACTTCTGTAATATAAATCATATCCTTACATCTTAGTTTTTGCCAAATAAACAAACAAACAAACAAACTTGCATGTGCCATTTTAATCTCCTAAGCAGCCATGGAGTTAGAAAGTTCTGGAAAAGATGTGTATCATGATAATTTCTCAACTATCTAGCCCAGTGATGAACAGTCCTACGCATGGGAATGTCTTAATGTGGGAAAGGCGAGCCTGGCTCTCTCTCTTTTTTCTCAACTGGATCTATCCATTTATTTACTCATGTTTTATTCAAGACCTGTTTGGTGGGACTTATGTTTGCAAGATATGCTCCTAGGCGCTAGAAATAGATAAAAAGGGGGAGTCAGAGAGTGAATGTGAGTTTGGGAGACTCTTAAATATGCAAGTCTCTGTGAGGGGATGAGAGTCACAGGTCCCAAAGAGCTACACACAGCAGAAGTGCGTGTTGGCAAGCAGATGGCTGCTGGGCCGAGGAGAAGAGGATTTCAGGCACAAACTCAAAAGCCCAGGCAGACTTTCTTAAGCCAGCACAGTCCACACCTATGTTCTAAAGTTCTTATACTTTAGAAGTGTAGTCTTCACCCCTCATCAAGGAAACTTCTTTTTACAATGGATTTGTAGAAAAGCACAACCAATCAAAATTCAGAGTAGGAGAACTCAGGATAGATAGATAGATAGATAGATAGCAATTTACGTCTGTAAGACTCAGGCTCAGGGAACTTGTGGAACAGGGAGTAGAAAGGTTGTAAGTGCCACAGGACCAGGGAATTTACTGTAAGACTATGATTTCTAATAACGTCAGACATTATACCCATAAAGTCTCACCAAGATGACTTCTGAGACACAAGGTGAACAAGCTCAGTGATAGACTGGACAGGGAAAAGATCATGATGCTTCCTTCAGCCTCACATAAAGAACCACGGGCAGCTAAGGAATGCTGGGAATACGAGAAACAGTCTTCCTTAGGGAAGAGCACACCAGTTAATTATCCACTAGTCAGCTCTGAAAAACATACGTATAAATAAAGTTATACAGATTGGACAGGTAACAGGTTTTGGGTGCCTGTTCAGGCAGCAAACTGTCTCTGTCGTCTTCTCGTTTGGGAAGCTGCTAACCTGCACCCCCTGTATACTTTGGTAATTAATTTTATTCCTTCTCAAGTCTATGATGGAGTTGGAGACCAGATAGTTTAGTTTTGCAATTAAGCTTAATTGTTTAGGGGTAAAGATATTTTTAGGTCTAGATAGATGTTTTAACTTGATAATGACAAGATATGATAGATATTGATTTATATTCACATTTACATTTCCATTTGAAATGCATCAAAATAGAGAAGTTGTTCTCTTCAAGGATGCCAAATACAAATATCCAAAACTATGAATGTAGCATTTAAATAATTCCTGATTATTTCGTGGTTCTTCCTGTTGTGGTAGTTCATTGAATATATGTGTAATAATATATAAATGCATATGTAAAAATAAATATAAACAGTCAAAAAGAACATATAAGCATTTACATGTATGTATTTAATAACAATTAATAAAAAGAGGCCACAAATTTGAAAGAAAGCAAGGGGGTAGATGGCAGTGTTTGTATGGAAGACAGGGAAGGTGAAAATGGTGTATTTTTAATCTCAATAATAATGCTGCTGCTGATAGCCCAGGTAGGAGAAAGAAGCAGATATGGAGCCGTGGAATGGAATGCCAGGCAGGCCTAAAGATCATATTCTTGTGAGCTCTGGTGAGAACAAGTTAGATCTTTTTAGATCTTGGGATGGGGAAAGGGCCTGCCGGCTATATTGGGGAGGGCCTCATAGATCAGAATGACAACTATGGATTCTCTTTCTGTTCAGCTTGCTGGATGCTGGATGTTTGGAAGTAAGAAAAAAGGGAAACAGATACATGTGTGTTTGGTGAGCCACACTGTCTAAGGTCTGAAGAACAGACTAGAGGGACCTGGTATGCAAGCAGAGTCAGTAGAGACAACTGTGGCTAGCTACAGGCCAGTGTTCTTGTACCAAAGACCATCGCTCTATGGTACACTGGCATTATAAAATAGCCAAGGACTGGAGAATCCCATTTTGATATGACTACACTTTGTATCTATTTGGTTACTTGTTTACTGCTCCTTAAAGAAGTTGACAAGTTCCCGAACCTTCAAAGTCTTGGTTCTACTTTTCAGTAAAATGCAGTAGTGCATGATGGTATCTTACCAGGATCAAAGGAAGAAATGTGCAATAAAAGCTCTGGGTAGACCAGAAATTTCAAAGCACTGTTTTGTAAGGTGTCAGGCATTATTATCCATAATTATTGGATCTGATTTCATTCTCAGCTAAATCTTCTTATTTTCTCTATATTGGTCAAAGAAAAACAAGCAACAAGCTGAACCACAGGAAATCATATTAGTTGGTCCCCCAACAAAAGTAGGTGGAATCTAATGATCATTTCTTGTTTCTTTTCCTTTAGAAAATACAATTTTTCTTTGAAATTCAGAAGACATAAAACTGACTGATTTGAAATACAAACAGCTGTTGGGATAATTTTTAAAAATGTTTTCTGTAACATGTCAACCATTATTTTGAAAGCTAGGGTGATTTATTTGACCATATGGAACATGTGTCTCAGAAACCTAACCCCTTGGCCTCCAATTGGAATAGTCCCCAGAACCAAAGAAAATGCTGCTCTGATTTGTAGTTAATCTAGCAAATTTAGATGGGAATGAATATCAATGAGATGTCTCCATCAGTATCCCTAGAGTGTGTCTACTAGGCTCCCAGAGTCAAATGCATAACCAACAAGGTGTCTCATCAAGTCTCTATTTTCCTGTCTTCCTGCCATGTCTCTTGGTTCTCAAAGCATTTCAAGTGCTAAGGCTCCCAACTGAAACAACCTGTTGGGGGTGTCCAACATTTGGAGAGATCTAGGCACACACATATCCTTGGCTCCATTATTTAATTGATTCCTCAATTTTACTCCAAGCAAAGCACTCAGATTTTGTGAAGGTTTCATGAGAGACTAATTCACGGGGAAAAAAAACTTTCTTTTTAAGAACAGACAGAGGTGAAGAGAGAAAAGATAAAATCAGTTTTTAAAGATGTCGTCCCTATAAGTAAGTATATGCCATGCGTGTCTTTCTGGATCTCGGTTAACTCACTCAGGATGATCATTTCTAGTTCTATCCATTTCCTGCAAATTTCAAGGTTTCCTTGTTTTTAATAGCTGAATAGTATACCATTGTGTAAATGTACCAGAGTTTGTTTATCCATTCTTTGGTTGAGGGACATCTAGGTTGTTTCCAGATTCAGGCTATTATGAATAAAGCTGCTTTGAACATAGTTGAGCAAATATCCTGGGGAGTAGAGACTGCTTCTGACATGGACTCTGGTACCTAGTCATTGATCACTTCTCCCTGGAGGGGCAGCCTTGCCAGACCACAGAGGAAGAGGATACAGGCAGTCCAGATAAGAGTTCATATGCTGAGGTCAGATGTTAGAGGAGGAAGGCTCCTGCTTTCTGATGACTAGGGGAGAAGGGAGGGGGGAGGAGGGAGGGGAAGGGGGAGGGGGTGGGGGGGAGCATGGGACAGGGAGGCAATGAGGGAGGGGGCTACAATCTGGATATAAAATGAACGAATTAAAAATAAAATAAATAAACAAATAAAAATGTTGCCCTTGTCTGGGAACAGCAGCAGATGCTTTAAATCTGAGATGAATTCAGGAAGATGAAATCATTAGCCTGTTTGACACCTGAGCTCCAGGCCTTCAGGATCACCCAGAGAAATATACCAAGAGTTCATCTATAAAAAAGAAAGAGTCAGGCAAGGGCAGGGAGGGGGGGATGGGTGAGGGGCATTGGTCTTTACTCTTACCAAGATATACTTGGGGAACACCAAAGCATATCATTTAGAATTATAAGTAGCATTTACAGACATTTACATTTTTTTAACGTTACATATACTATCTATCTCTTAAAGCAATGTGCGAGGCTTCCTGCTGCTGAACAAGCATGGAGATCTGAGCTCGATTCTCAGAGCACATGCAAAAAACAGACATGGGCTGCTTGTAATCTCAGGGCTGGGAAGTGGAGCTAGGCAGAACCTTGACATTTAATGGCCAGCCTAGCAAAATCAATCACTTCCAGGACCCACTGAGAGAACCCCCATCTCAAAAACAGCATAAACAGTACCTGAGGGGCTCCTCCTGCCTCCATACACAAGGGCACACAAAGCACACACACAATACCACACATTCTATGAAAAGCTTACCATTACATTGGTGCAGAGTCAGGGCTACAGAAATATACTGTAGAGCCTAAACATTAGCTTACATCTTTCAACTTTAATCCCCAACTTCTCCTGTTGACTCATAGTTTCCTAGAAAAGTAATAGAGCTTCGTAAATGTTATTTATTTTCTTGAGTACAGATCTGTGTGGTCAGCATTTTAAAGCTTTAATATATAAGTTCACATAAATAGTTGACAGAAAAAAGTATTTTTCTTGTTTTTGCTGCACAGTACTCTGAGAGTTTAATTTGGCATCTTTGGAAATTTTCTTGAGATTTATTTAATGTATGCACATGAATTTTTTTCCCTGCTTGTATGTCTACGTACCATGTGCATGCTTGGTGTCTGCAAAAGCCATAAGAAGGCACTAAGCATTACATACAAAATTTATTTATATACACACATACAAAATATATATATACACACACACACACAATTTCCAGAAAACTTTACAACTATTGAACAAAATAAAACCCTTTATATAAAGTTCTAGGTTAATGAAATGGCAGTTTCATTTGCTCCGAGCCTGTTCCATGCAGCCCTGCTTCTTCTAGACAATTCAGCTTGTCTAAGAGTATCTCTCAGCAGTAAGGACTACTTCCATAAGCTTGGGGAGGGAGGAGTCTAATGTACCTGGTCAGTTTCAGGGAATTCCTGAAGGAACTGAGTTGCTTATTTCCTAAGCTTCCTCTGTAGGATAAGAGGATGGTTTACTTCTTAGAGCATCCTGTTGTTTCATCTCCCTTTTAACATCCTGTGTCTTATATAGTTTCTGCCTTGGAACAGCTTATTGTTTTACCTTCTCTTAAAAAAAAATACCCCCTGAGTCTTAAAAAGATTGTGAGACGGATGGTTTCAGTGTCTGAGGGAACCGTTGCAAAGCATTCTACTCAGTCCTGCCCTGTCTCATGCACACTACAGCACTTTCTCAAAGTCATCTGCGAGATAATTTCCTCCCCTGTGCTCTGTAAATGTTGATAGCCCACAAGCTCTTGGGCTCAGGACCGCTTTCCATCGGTTTCCCCAGGATATGAGCCACCCAGCATCTGGATGCCACAGTGATGTTGAGAGTTTTTGGTTCTGTGAGTTCTGGATTGGTATTTACCTCTATCTTTTTGAGCTGTAAGGGAAGCACAGAAGAATTTAAACTTATCAAACTTCCTCCCTATCCAAACTTCTTTTCCGAGGTTTCTTTGCCTCATGACTCATCATATCACTTCAAAGAAAAGTCTCCAGAATGTTCTTGGTCTACTCTATGCTACAGGTTCTTTAAGCTATGCAGCCTGTAGGCCTGACTTGATTTCATTGCTAATATACTTTATGTCTTTATATTCATAGTGTTAGCCTGGCCCAAGTCTCTTTGGCCTAGAGGGAACCATCCCTGTATGAAAAAAAAAAAAAAAAAAAAAAGGCCCTGCACTTTCTAAACATCTCAGGTACCTGATCCAAAGCCTACTGCATCCTGTTATCTGAACTCCCACAGCATCCTCTTATTTTTTGTTTGTTTGTTTGGTTTCTGGGTTGTTTTGTTTTGTTTTTTTGAGACAGGTTTTCCATGTGTGCCTTTGGCTGTCCTGGACTCACCGTGTAGACCAGGCTGGACTCAAACTCATAGAGATCCTTCTGCCTCTGCCTCCCTGAGTTGTCTGAGTACTGGGATTAAAGGCGTGTGCAAACATGCCTGACTAGCATCCCATTATCCTAATGACCTGAGGTCCCCTCTTAAAATTTTCTGTCTGTGACCATCACTCTCCCACCAAACATAGACCATCCTGTGAAAACTGCAGCTCCCTTTCGGCGCTGCTGCTCTCCTTCAGCCAGGCAGTCCACACATCGGGAAAGCTCTGTTCTTTGACTTCAGTGCATCTCTGATGGTCTTGTTCTTCCATAAACCTCCCACATATATATTGTGATAAACACGTAATTGACATTCTTTGGTCTTTTTTCTAGACCTGCTCCAGTTTTTCACTTTGATTCTATCTCTTTTCAAGGCAAGTGTGGTGTTGCACATTCTGCAGGAATAGACAGTTTTATAGTAATATTTATCCACAATTACATAATCTTTATCATTTGACTATTTCACTCATGTACACAATATATTCCATCATATCATGCCTCCTTTCACCCTCCAACTCCTCTCAGAACACCCTCCATCACATCTCCTTCCCACTTCACCTTTTAGTCAGTTGTTTGTTTACTTTCACCCACTGACTCTAATTACATTATCGTGGGATCATCTGCTGGGACACAAAGACCTATCAGTGGCCGCGTTCCTAAAGGAAAGCGATTTCATCCTCTCTTATAGCTCTTCTGCTAGGACTGGAACTTTGGGAGCCCCTCCCTGCTGTGTCCTGGAAATTTTAACCCGCTTACTTTGTGAAGGCCTTCTGGAGAGGACCGCACCTGCAGTAAGCATGGTACTCGGAGGGCAGCATTTTACAGTGCTCCTCCTGACATTCTGTCACTTACACGTTTCCACTCCCTCTTCCATGATGTTCTGTAAGTTCTATGGGAGGAGGTTTGTACAGATAGCCCAGTATGGCTGAGCTCACATGGTCACATTTTTCTCAACACTTGAATGGTACCATGTCTCTGCACCACCTGCTGTGGTAAGAAGCTTCTCTGACCAAAGTCGGGAACATCACAAATCTATAGATAAAACATGAATATTTAAAACAGACCGGTGGCCTGAACATTTAGAAAGACTTCATCAATATGCTCTTCAAAGTGTCTTTTACTTAAATTTCCAATTTAGCGATGCATGGCATTAGAAGTGAGCGTCTGTAAAAACCTTTCCAGCAGGAAAAGAGAAAGTTGTTAATATATATTTCACAAATACTATAGAACTAATAATGATTCAAAGAAAATAATGGTAAGATTTGCATGGCATTGACATATTTCAATATCTATCTCCAAAAAGAATAATTTCAACTAAGATAGCTAGTTGAATACAAAAGAACTTGAAAACAGTACAGTGGCTTTAGTGTGAAAGTAATAATTTATTCATTTGATGGCATAAGTGCCATTTGCAATAAAGCCTTATATTACTATACAAAACCCAGTTTGCAGACATTAATTCTCACAACACAGATCTATAAAGAAATAAAAAACAACCTAACAATTCAAGGTCAAAAATACTAAATGGATTTTGGGGAAAATTATTAGAAAGAGGACTGAATAATTAACATTGAAGATAAATATAACTGGCGTTCAATTGATAAAATCAAAATACAAAGTTAGAACAAAGGTTGGTGAAAAAACTCCAGGCTTTTCTTTTCTTCTTCAGATAGTGTTATAGCCATTTTTGGTGCCAATGTGTTTGCCAGAATTAGTTTATATATGCTATTCTGCTAAGGGATTTTATTTATCTTCCAGATGTCATACAATGTGAGTCAAGTTTCAACATGAATATGAGTTATCTGGGGAATCTCACTGATAACGTAGACTAAGATTTGGTAGTGTGGAGTGCGGTTCATTTTTCAGCATTGCTATTAAGCTCCTGATGTCTCCAGTGCTTTGGAGGGGGGGCGGGGTGCACCACATATGAGATAAGGAGGGTTGAGGGCAGAGACTCAAATTCTGCTGTGCTGTAGAATAACCAAGGGACCTTTACAAACTACTGATGTTTTCTCAGAGTTAATTGGGTTGGGAATTTTCCTTGGCTTTGGGATTTAAAAATTGTCCACAGTTTTCAAATGCATAGAAAACTCAAGGAACAATAACTTAGAGAATATTTAAAAATGATTACATAGTTATTTTCTCCCAAACTGTTAAATATTCATTTTTGTTATTTTGAGTATAAATATATAAACAATATAACATGGTTGTTATCATATTTATAGTTGATCTGTATATTAATATTTTGGTGAAAGTATAGGGTGTAAATTAATTCATGGGTTTTCACACCAAAAAATGTACATACTTGATTAAGACAAATAGTATCATACAGTGGCTCCATTTTAGCTAATGTACCGAAGGCCTGTCTATCAACAGCATTTAGAAAGAATGTCATAAATTTACACATACACACACATATATAGTTATTAACTCATGTATTTATCATCATGGTCAAGATGATCATAAGTGCTTTACATGTAACTCACACCAACTTATGTCATCTTTTTAAAATACGGATTGTTGTTCCGATAATATCACACAAAATTATATTTGCTTCAGGTAGTTGACACAGCTAGTCAGAGGTCAACTGAGACTAAGGTAGGAGTGGACCAGCAGTTACGCCATCTTTCAGTGATTCATTTTGATACTTGTCCAATGGATTTGATGCCACCTCCTCCTGAAAGAACGTCTCTTCAAACACAGTACTTATGGTAGTCATACACGGTTAGGGCTTGGTTGGCACCTGCTCTGGGAGAAAGTAGATTGGCTTTGCTGAAGATGTTTTGCTAAAATCATCATGGAAAGTTCAATGGAGATTAGAGTCTGTAAGAGTGGGGCGGGTAGAAACATTTTTGGAGATCATTCCTTTTTAAATGTAAACAAGAAATGTGTGCTTTTAACAGTGATGGTAAACAAAGGTTTGCAATAATTGTATTTAAAATAGCAAAATCCTCCACCATTATGGAAATGGTCTCAGTGGTACATTAGTGCAGCTCTCAAACCTCATCAGAGAATTTGCCTTGTGTGAGACTCTGAACTAGTCAAAATGCAGAGACTGAGTGACCGTGGAGTTCTCAGTCATGGGTGGGCCATTTATATCACCTCTCCCTGGCCTCAGGGATATTGCAGAAGAGGAAGAAAGATTAAAGGTGCCAGCAGTTAGTGAGAACTAGAGCCAAACAGTATCCTCTGAACATAGCTGCACCCCTGCCCTCACGTACTCGGCACCTGTGGTCACATTAAGCCAGTTACCATTCTAATAGGGAATGGAAAGGGGGCTCACAGTCACCCCATCTGAGGAGCTGTGAGAAGCTGATGATTTCTGGGGAAGACAGAACCAGTTTTCTTTAAAGGTGTGGCTCCTGGTAGGTAGACCACACTCCAGTGGATGCCTCCACACCCAGAATATATTGACAGAACAAATTGGAGCTGATGGATTATTAAATGAAAAGAAGACACAAATTGGGAAGGTTAAGAGGGGGTGAGAATCAATCTGGAAAGAGTTAGGGGATAGGATGAATGTGATCAAAATATAGCCTATGCAATTCTCAAATAATTAATAGAATTTTTATTAAAAATAGTACAAAATGAGCTGTATACGCAGTTCAGTGGTAAAGTACTTGCCTACCATGACAGTCACCTGGGCTCACTTCCCAGCAACACAGCGATAGTGTACAGCAAAATTAATTTAAAATATAAAATATTCAAGAAGTATTCTGCTTATTGTTCAGATTTCTGCTCTGTCACTATACATATATAGATGTATGTGTGTATGTGCATGTTATGTTACGTGTGTATGTATATATGTGCGTGTACATGTATATGTGATTGTATATGTGTATGTATATCCACACATACTTTTACAGAAATATCTATCTATGTAGAACAATGTGTGTATATAAATAAGACTATATATTCATTTGACTTCGGGGAAAAACAGCAATCTTCTTAAAGTAAATACTGACTGAAAAAAACCACAGGCCATACATTCTGTTGAACCATGAGATGGCTCCGTGTTGAAACTATGAAATGAAAGGTACCACTGAAGATGAGGAGGAATGTGCTGATGCCTGTTGTCTCTGTAGCGTCTCATTTCAGAAGCCCTCACCTGGACTCCTGAATACCAGCTGCTGGCAAGAGTTCACACACAACCCGTAAGTCCACTGGCTGTCAGCTGCTGAGTTGCTTATAACAAAACTTGTAGATTCTGGTGACTAAGATAGCCATTGAGATGGATGCCAGGAAAGCTAATCTCCTGCGCCAATAAAACTTGTGATGACTTTTTTCTTCCTTTTTTCTCTGAGTTCTTTTTTTTATCAGAAAATTCTGTCTCTCTCTGAGATTCTTCAAATCCTGTATCTGAATACCGTGAGATTATAAACTTAAGAGTGTGTGGGTAAGTATCACACAACGTGACATGTATGTATGTGAAGATGTTAACAGGGGACAGAGTCCGTTGCGTGTTATTGAATGCTTAGACACCCGTGAGAACCACCAGACTTTAGGAACCATGACTATGGAATGCTAACTTCATTTCATTGCAGTTTTACAGAGAAATTAAATGATAAGAAAGCAAAATGGCTATTTCTGGTAGATACATTTTTTTTCATTTTATGCTTTAGCTGTGAATCTAAATCTTATCATGAAATAGAAAAAAAGTTAAGATCTTTGGATTAAAACATTTACAACGATTCTTAAATCCTTGGAACAAGGTCGTTTGCTTGTCTGGTGGATTACTCTAGTTTGCTTATAGCCAGAGCCCCTCAAAGAGGGAAATCCCCATGCTACAGAGACCAGTTCAATTGATGGTTAAACTGACGATTCCCCATCGTTTCTTATATCTGTCATTTCTTCAAATTCTGCTCTGCTTTTTTTTTTTTTTATCCCTGAGGAGAGTCTTGTCAAGTGGGGGAGTGCTCATCGTTGTTAGTGTGGATACTCAATGGGCTTTAACACTGCACAGCAGGAATTTGCTCTGACATCTCGCAGCTATGGCAATGCACTTTCAACACCTGACTAACAACAGCAGTTACTCGGAACTATGGGAAAGAAGGAAGACAGACAAATCGTCATTGCAATTGTCTATACTTTCAGTTCTCTTTATTTGATTGGCCAAGGAGGATCAACTGAGGATAAGACACAATATCTCAGCAAATCCAAACAGATTCCCTAAAGATGAACAATGAATTAAAATTTAAATGTGAACCTTTTAATGCAGGCGCTTTGAATGAAATATGTCAATCAACATTTATATCGCTTATGGATATTCTAATATAACACCAATTACATTGGCAGTTTAAAAATAAATTTGAAGCCCGGTGTGATGGTGCACACCTTTAAACCCAGCACTCGGGAGGCAAAAGGCCTGGATCGCTGTGAGTTCGAGGCCAGCCTGGTCTACAAAGCGAGTCCAGAACAGCCAAGGCTACACAGAGAAACCCTGTCTCAAAAAACAAACAAATATTAAATATACTCTGGAAGAGAGTTTGCCTGTCCTTGTTTTCTGTTTATATCTAGTCATGTCTTTGCAAAATTTAGAGCACTACTTCCCAGAAATGTTGTATACCACTTTAATAGATGAGCCTGGATTTCAGAACTTCTGGTTGAAATAATTTTAGAGGATTTAGTGCATTTGCGTTATTTCCATGTTGTTCTTCACTCACCTTTAAACTCAGTAAATTGGGAACAATTTATCTAAGATTTTAAGAAGATGGGCCAGTTTAGAAGAGCCAATTGTGTTCTGGTTGAATATGAGTCTACACCACAGGAGGTGGTGCACATCTGCTATGCAAAGCTGATCAAAAGCTCATAGCTATGGAGGCCCTAAGAGGGAACTTTCTTTTGCTAAGTAGACATGCTACCCACCTGCATTCCAAAAGTGTTTAGTGCTGGCTGTAGACTAGTGCTCCACTTTGCTCTTGCCAGAGAAGCTTTCCTTTCAAGTGTGTTATGAATAATGCAGAGACAAATCCCAATACTTTTTAATGATTAAGAAAAATAAATAAATTTGAATCAAGTAGTATATTCAGTAAAGTTACGGCATGCAAAGGCAAAGTATAAGAATCTGATGCATTTCTGTATGATAATATAAAACAGATACTGAAATTTAAAAAATACCATTCGAAATGATATAAAATTAAATTTCAAATTAAAATTAAATTTAAAATATTTTGGATAAATGAAAAATTTACACGGTGAAAACTCTAAAACACCAATGACAATAATTAAAAGCACACATGAAAAAAATTAATTCTGTTAGCATGTTCATACTACTTCAAACAATTTATAGAACCTAAAACAAATGACAGGTAATTCCTATTAAAATACTAATAATTTTTTAAACAAAAATGGACAAACTCAACACAATATGCTTAAACCAATAAAATGAACCCGCAGATTAATTACCAATTTATAATGCATTTCTTTCCATCTTACTTTTATGAAATTGTGTTCGTTGAATTTCAAGACATACTCCCTGTTTTTGCATTCAGTACCAAACACTAAACCCAACTAATGTATTTTGGTTGTTTATAAGAGTTCAACTTGTATTTAAAAGGTATTTTAGGCTAGCACAGAAAAGAGTCAAGGATGTTTAAATTTATTCCAATTCACATCCTTATTAATAAACTGAAACTTCAGATAATGGTTCTGGTTTTGTCTTTCAGGAAAAATATTCAGCATTAGTGTTAAATGTTTTATGTAAGAGTATGGTGTTTTATTTCAGAAAACACTTGTCTGAATTGCCAAGGCCTAAGTGCTATTCACTGCTGAGGTGTGGGGGTGGTGGTTAGGTATTTCCAACAAGCACTGTGCTAATGATAATTCATTCAAGCAGTAAATAAAACGTTCTTAAGGAAGTTAATTTTTAAAACAACAGAAAGGTTCATTTTATGGTATTAGAAGAAGATAGATTTATTTATTGTTATTCTAATCTTAATTTACACTAATTGGATATTTGGGAAACGCTTATTATTTTTGAATAGTATGTGAACATATGATATGAGTGAAAAGTGATTCATTTCTGTTATTTGGTACTATGTCAAAGGATTAACTGAAAAATGATTCATTTTTGTTATTTGGTACTATGTCACAGGATTAACAGAAAATGATTCATTTCTGCTACTTAGTACTATGTCACAGGATTAATTGTTATTTGTAACCTTTTTTTTCTTTTAGCTGTATAACTTTGCATCACTTATCCAAATATCAGTTACTGTATACTCTTAAAAATTATGAATATAAATTGCTTTGGTTACAGTGTTGTAAAGACAAACATGAGCTAATATCGATCAAGAACTTGGGCCTTATTTTGTGTTCCCTCCCTCTTTTATATATATTCTTTTTATTTCATTTATTTATTATATCTTACTCATCTTACATCTAGATTGTTAGCCCCTTGATTGTGTCTTTCCCTTCCCACTCTCCCTCATCTGCCCAATTCCATTCCCCTGGGCCTCTAATGGGGGGCGGGGAACCCTCCTTCCCCACCATCTAACCGCAGCCTATCAGGTCTCATCCAGATAGCCTGCACTCCCTTCCTCTATGTGTCCACTGGGGAAGTGATCAAATCTTGAGAAACAAACTTCATGTTCCCTGCCCCCTCCGACAACCTTGGAGAATGAGCTGTCCATTGGCTATATCTGAACAGGGGAGTCTACGTTCTCTGCTTGCATTGTCCTTGGTTGGAACATCAGTTTGCTCAGGTCCCGCTGGACCCAGATCCCCAGGCCTTGATGGTCTCCCTGTGGGGCTCCTGAACCTCTGAGTCCTTCAACACCCCGACTCTTCCATACTACTCCCAGTGCTCCACCCAGAGTTCAGTAGCAAGTCCCAACCTCTGTCCTGATCCGCCCCTCCCCCCACCCCCCCACCTCGGGTAGAGTCTCTCAGAGGACATCTATGTTGCGCTAATATCCACTTATAAGTGAGTATATACCATACCTGTCTTTCTGGGTCTGGATGCCCCCACTCAAGATGGTCTTTTCTACTTCAGTACATTTGCCTGCAAATTTCAAGATTTGTTTTTAATACTGTGTGGTATTCCATTGTGCAAATGTACTGCAGTTTCTTTGTCCATTCTTCAACTGAGGGGTGTCTAGGTTGTTTCTGGCTATCACAAATAAGGCTGCTATGAACATAGTTGAGCAAACGTCCTTGTTGTGTGGTGGAGCATCTTTCAGGTATATTCCAAGGAATGGAATAGTTGCGTCTTGAGGTAGCCCTATTCCCAATTTTCTGAGAAAGCAGATTGATTTCCAAAGTGGTTGTACAAGTTTTGCATTCCCATCAGCAATGAAGGAGTGTTCCTGTTTCTCCATATCCTTGCCCTGGGTTTTTAAAAGCCTCTGGATTGTAAAAGGGACAGCCCCAGGATATTCCCCTGGTGCCTGTACTTTGAAATGGCCTCATGGAGCCAGAATAATTACACCTTTTCTACCAAATGGGATTTTATGGTTTGTTTTTTTTTTTCAGAAACAAGAGAGAATTTTTTTCTTTTATCCACTTGCAGATGAAACTGGCTTTCTGGAAAGAAAAAAGACTGAGACCTCTGCCCAGAAAAAATCCCACACCCACTTTTTCTTGTAACAGACTTAAGTGTGTCTGAATTTATGTTGAGGTCTTTAATTCACTTGAACTTGAGTTTTGTGCAAAGTGATGAATATGGGTCTATTTGCATTTTTCTACATGTAGATATCCAGTTAGACCAGCACTATTTTTTGAAGAGGTTATCTTTTTTCCATTGTGTGGTTTTGGCTTCTTTGTCACAAATCAAGTGTCCATAGGTATGTGGGTTTATTTCTGTGTCTTTGACTCCATTGCATTTGTCAACCAGCCTATATCGATGCCAGTACCATGTTCTTTTTATTACTATTGCTCTATAGTACATCTTGAGATTGAGGATGGAGATACCTCTGGAAGATTTTCTATTGTATGGGGTTGTTTTAGATATTCTGTTTTTTGGTTTGGGTGCTTTTGTTTTGTTTGTGTGTGTGTGTATGTGTTTTGTTTTGTTTTGTTGTTTTGTTTTTTCATAAAAAGTTGAAAATTGAACTTTCAGTCTGTAAAGAATTATATAATTATTTTCATAGGGATTGCATTGAATCTGCAGATTGCTTTTGGTAAGATGGCCATTTCTACTAGGTTGATCCTCCAGATCCAGGCCCATGGGAGATCCTTCCATCTTCTGATATCTTCTTCAATTTCTTTCTTCAGACATTTGAAGGTTTTTTTTTCATACAAGTCTTTCACTTGCTTGGTTAGTGTTGCATCAAGATACTTTATATTATTTGTGGCTATTGTGACGGGTGTAGTTTCCCTTATTTCTTTCTCAGCCCATTTATCAATTGTATACAGAAGGGCTACTAATTTTTTTTAATTATCTTATATCTGGCCACTTTGCTGAAGGTGTTTATCAGCTATAGGAGTTCTCTGGGGAAATTTTTGGGGTCATCTATATACATCATTATATCATCTGAGAATGGCTTTGACTTCATTCTTTCTATGTGAATCCCCTTGATCTCCTTTTGTTCTCTTATTGTTCTAGCTAGAACTATATTGAAAAAATATGGAGAGAGTGGGTGGCCTTGTCTAGTCCCTGATTTTAGTGGAATTTCTTTGAGTTTACCTCCATTTAATTCGAGTTGGCTATTGGCTTGCTATATATAGCCTTTATTATGTTTAGATATGTGCTTTGTATCCCTGATCTTGTCAAGACTTTAAATATGAATGGGTGTTGGATTTTTGTCAAATGCTTTTTTCAGAATCTAAGGAGATAATCATGTATTTTTTTTCTTATATGGTGGACAACATTGATAGATTTTCGTACATTGAACCATCCCTGCATGCCTGAGATGAAGCCTATTTGGTCATGGTGAATGATACTTTGATGTGTTCTTGGATTTGGTTTGCTAAATTTTTATTGAGTATTTTTGCATCAATAGTCATTAAAAAATTGGTCTGAACTTCTTTTTCTTTGTTCAGTCTTTGTGTGGCCTCATAGAATGAGTTTGGTAATATTCCTACTATTTCTATTTTGTGGAATAGTTTGGATAATATTGGTATTAGCTCTTCTTTGAAGGTCTGGTAGAATTCTGCACTGAAACCATCTTTTTTTTTTTTTTGGTTGGGAGGACTGCTTCTATTTCTGCAGAAGATATAGGACTATTTAATTTCTTTATCTGATTTTGATTCAACTTTGGTAAGTGGTATCTATCAAGAAAATTGTTTATTTCATTTAGATTTTCAAATTTTGAGGCATATAGGCTTTTGAAGTAAGATCTAATGATGCTTTGGGTTTCTTTAATGTCTGTTGTTATGTCCCCCCTTTCGTTTCTGAGTATGTTTATTTGGATAATGTCTCTCTGCCTTTTAATTAGTTTGGCTAAGCATTTGTCTATCATGTTGGTTTTCTCAAAGAACCAGCTCTTGGTTTTATTGATTCTTTACATTGTTCTCTTTGTTTCTATTTTATTGATTTCCACCCTGAGTTTGATGATTTCCAGCCATCTATTCCTTTTGGGTATTTCTGCTTCTTTTTTTTCCCCCCCTAGGGCTTCCAGATATACCATTAAGTTGCCTGTATGGGATGTTTCAATCTCTTTATGAAGGCTTTTAGTGCTATGAACTTTCCTCTCAGCACTGCTTTCAATGTGTCCCATAAATTTAGGTATGTTGTTACCTTCATTTTCATTGAATTTTAGGAAGTCCTTATTATTTTCCTTATTTCTTTCCTGACCCAGTTGTCATTAAATGAAGAGTTATTCAGTTGCCATGTGTGTGTAGACTTTTTGTTATTTCTGTTGCTGTTTAGGTGCAGCTTTAGTCCATAGTGGTCTGATAGGATACAACGAATTATTTCAATCTTTTTGTATTTGTTGAGGCTTGCTTTGTGACATGCTATATGGTCAATTTTAGAGAAGGTTCCATGAGGTTGCTGAGAAGACGGTATTATCTTGAGTGTTTCTATGAAAAGTCCTGTAGGTATCTATTAAGTCCATTTGATTCATGACATCTGTTAGTGTCATTATTTTTCAGTTTAGCTCCTCTTTCATTGACCTAGCCTTTGGTTTGAGGGGGGGGGGGGTAGGCGGTGTTGAAATCTTCCACCATTAATGTGTGGAGATCAATGAGTGGTTTAAGATTTATTAATGTAACTTTTACAAATGTGGGTGTCCTTGTATTTGAGGCATAGATGTTCAGAATTTTGATGTCATCTTGGTTGAGTTTTCCTTTGATGAGTATGAAGTGTCCTTTTTCAGCTCTTCTGATTAACTCTAGCTGGAAATCAGAATTACTAGGTATTCGAATGGCTAGTCCAGCTTGCTTCTTGTTTACTAGATATTAGAATGGCTAGTCCAGCTTGCTTCTTGTGTCTGTTAGCTTGGAAGACCTTCCTCCAGCCCTTTACTCTCAAGTAATGGCTAGCTTAGTGGCTGAGGTGTGTTTCTTGTATGCAACAGAATGTTGGGTCCTGTTTAAGCATCCGTTCTGTTAGTCTGCGTCTTTTTATTGAAAAGTTGAGACCATTAGTATTGAATGAGATAATGACCAGTGACTGTTAGATCCTTTTATTTGATGTTGGTTGTGGTAATGTCTTTGTGTGCTTGTCTAAGTTTTGTTTTGTTTTGCTAAAGTGAAAGTATCTATTTCCTGTGATTTTTCTGGGAATAGTTAGTCCCCTTGGGTTGGAATTTTCCTTCTAGTATCTTCGGTAGGGCTTCTGGACTTTGTAGCGGGGCATCTTCTCTTTCCTCAATTTCTATCGTCCTTAGGTTTCATCTTTTTCATGGTGTCCTTGATTTCTTGGATGTTTTGTGTCAGGAGTGTTTTAGATTTAACATTTTCTTTAATGGTTGTATCAAATTCTTCCATTCTACCTGCTACAACTGAATTCCATCTTATTCCATTTTATTGATCTTCTTCACCTGATCATTTGCATTTTCCTGAATTTCAACCAGTGATTTCTTCATTTCCTCTCCATAGGCCTCTGTCATGCCTCTTTAATGGCCTCAATATGTTTGCCTTTATCTTCTTGTATTTCTTTATAAATTTTATTCGTTTCCTCCATTATCATATCTGTAAGGAAAGTTTTGAGTTCATTTTCTTGTGTTTCAGTTGTGTTAAGAGTGTTCAGGGCTGATTGTATTATGTATGATGACTGGGTTCTGGAGATGCCATATTATTTGGGCTTTTTTGTTCTTTGTGTTTTTATGATGGCCGTTAGCTTTCTGGCTCTTTCTGGGATTGGGTGGTATTTTCTGGTTTCCTTCACTGGCCATTGAGAGCAGCTTGTAGGTGAGTCACTATAGGTTGAGACCCATCACCTGCAGGGATCAGGGAACCCTTCTCGTGGATCAGGCGGGTGACCTGAGGTCAGACCTGGGAACTTTCCGTCAACCAATCAGGCAACCTGAGCTCAGACTTACCTGTGCTCCACAAGGTGGTGTCCCCCTTCAGCCGAGAGACCCAGACATTGGTGTTTTATGGCCCATAGTTCAGTCTAAGTCACAGAACACAGGTGCTAAACACCACTGTCAGGCATATAGCTAGATCATGGAGACCAAGGCAGTGCCTTTGTGGACCCAGAAGCCTTCCATGGGTTGCATGGGTGACCTGATGTCAGATCCACTGTGTTGCAGACTGTGGGGTCTTCTCTGGGCTGGAAGACCCAGACACTGGTGCTTTGTGGCACACAGTTCAGTCTGAGACACAGAGTACAAGTGTTGTGTTCACCTAGCAGGCATGTGGCCAGACCCTTCAGACTATGCTGTACCTGTTTGGCCCTGGGAACTTATCGTGGATTGCTCAGACAATCTAAGGTCAAATCCACTTGTATTGCAAACTTAGGGCCTTCTCTGGGCCAGAAGACTCAGACACTGGTTTTTATGGCCCACAATTCATTCTGAGACACAGAGCACATGTGCCACACACTGGCAGGCAAGTGGCTAGACTTTAGAGAGTGCTCACAGGCCGGCAGGGACTCAAAAACTTTTCTGTAGATTAGTCAGGTGGCTCAAGGCTGCACCCACCTGTGCTCTACACACTGTGGACCCCTCTCACCTGGGAAAAACCAACACTAGTGGTTTGTAGTTTTCAGTTTGGTCCTTAGGTCACGGTGCAGTCATTACTCTCTTGCTGATCAGACACACTATGTGAACAGCACCACCATCTTGGATCTCCCTAGATATATTCTTGAAGTACACTTTTTATTGTATTTATTATTACTGGCAATAGATTCTTGTAACATAACTGGAAATGTTGTGACTCATTTCAAAGATGCAGTAATGATGAATAAAACCAATTAATCATAATAATCCTAGTCATTGTGCAGATATTTCCTTAAGTGCTGTTTGTTATTCTTTTTATTGCTAATACTCCTCATAATATTACATAATTATTGTCATTTAAAGTTTTCATTCATATTAAGTGATTAACCTAGAAATGAATAATCAAAAAATTTAAATTACCAATTGATTGTTTTATATTCAAATACTCAGTGAAAATTTCAACACCCAATTTCAAACAATTGATCATTTATTTATCCCAGGAATTCAAACACCCAGTAAAATTTAAATAAAAATCACAGAACCTTTTTACAAGGCTAGTGTTCTGCTGATATCAAAGTCAGCTAAACATATGGCAAGAAGATGACTGAGTAGAATCCTTTATGAATATATATATATATACAAAGGCAAATAAAATACAGAAGGATATTAAAAGGGTCTATGAAACGAAGCAATGGGATACACATTCAAAGAACACACGAGGGGAGGGAGAAAGAAGGTAAGAAGAGAGGAGAGTCTCACATGCAAGAACACATGTATATTTTTGTACATTAGCAGTGAGTATTAGGAAACTAAAGATAAGAAAACTCCAATTATAATAGTATTTGAGAGAATAAGAGTTTTAGAACTAAATTCAATTGAAAATGTGTTTCAATGTAAATTATGTAAAATATTATAGAAGGTAATTTAAGGAGTCCTAAATAAATTGAAGGACATCCCATGTTCATGGATAAGAAGACTTAAGATTGCTGAAAACTGATCTACACTAATCCTACCAAGGACCCAAATACTATATATATATTTTTTTTCGACATGGACTAGTAGAGTCTAAATGAGACATGGATTTTTAAGGACTCATTAAAAGACAAAACAACATTAGAAAGAAAACAGAACTGACAGACTCACACTTAACTGATCATAAAAATGTGTGACAAAGATACAATACTTTGATAGTTGCAATAATTGACATAAAGGTAGTCATGGACTGGAATGCAGATGACAAAAGTTAGCCCATATGTCTATGCTTAACTGATTTTTAGCAGTGTTTCCCACATCCTTCAGTGGGTGTTGCAAAGTCTTTTTGATAAACTGATATTAGAATAACTTGACACATAAATAAATGAGTTTAATCTTCCCCACAAAAACAGATCCAAACTAGATCAAATATACAAAGAGCTAAATATACAAAATTTTTAGAATGAAACATCTGTAATTATTTTTAACCATATATCAGACAGTGATTTCTAAAATATGACCCCAATACAAACGTATTTTTTTAAAAGTGGATTAATTGCACATCAAGTAATGATATAAAGAGTTCACAGGGATGACAATTCAGTGGGAAATATTTAAATACATATATGTGATATGGAGAGCATATTGTCTATAATATATTTTAATGTCTATAACACAGAAACAGAAAGAAAATAATCTAATTCTTTTTAAAAAGTAGAGCTATTCTTTCAATAATTGTTTCACTAATTTGATAAACAAATGGTCAAGTAGCCAATAAAAAGTTGTGAAGTATAGTATGTTTAGTCACAAGGGAAAATTACATTCATAAAACAATAAATACTACTTCGTGTTGACAAAGACACCAAAACCATCTTACAGTGCTTTGAAATGAGTGTCCCAATGTAACTTGGTATCATATCACCTCAGTTAAACAAGATTAATGCATCTTTACTATTCTCACAGAAAGATTCCCAAATCTATATTCCAAAACCAGACACTACCTGTGGAACATGCAGGAACTTCTGTGGTGTGAACATGAACCAATGTGACATGTATATGATTTTTGATAAAATATTCATATTTTGACAAAGGAATTCTTATCTGCAGTCAAATCTGATCAACAAATAACAACAACCAAAGGCTACCAGAAAGGCAACAAATATTAAATAGACAGCAGTCTTGATTGTGAGTGTATATGGCTATGAAAATAAACACATTTGTCTCAGAGAATCCAGAGTAGACTGACTTTACTTAGGAGAGACATCATCTTACAGAGTGAAACAATTTTCCCATATTTCTACAACATATGCTCCATTAAATATAAAAACAGGCTTAGAAAACGGTTCATTTTCATTAATCAATGGCTCACTGATTAATAGTACTTGCTGTTCTTTGAGAGGACCTTGGTTTGGTTCCCAGCAACCGCGTGGAAACTCATAACTGCCTATAACTCCAGGCCCAAGGGACCTGCCATCTTTTTCATGCTTCTAAGGGTATTTCTGCATTTGGTGCACAGATACACATGCAAGCAAAACACCTATGCTTATAAATAAAATAAAGAAAACTTTAAAAGTAATATAAAGTGTAAGAATATTTAAACTGTAGAATATTATATAATCCTATGATTTTATTTGGTAAAAATAAGAATTGATTGTTTTTACTATTAGAATAAGTAATTATACAGAAATACTTTGCTTTTATGCTGTGGAAAGAAAACATGGTAAAAGATAGAGTGTAGGGTATAATTGGTCCTTATTAGTCTGGTCAAGAGCTCTGCAATGATCTTGCTTTCTGGTCTTAAGAAAATTACACAAACTTTCTGTATCTCAGTTTCTGTGTAAATTTGAATAATTCACTAACCTTTCTTTATTAGTTAGTTCCATAGTTCTGTGAGAATATATCATGACTAGGCAACTTATAGAAGTTTACTGTGTGGGTCCATGACCATCATTGCAGAGAGCATGGTAGCGGACAGGCATGATACTGAAATCGTAGTTGAGAATTTCCATCTTTATCCACAAACATGAGGTAGAGAAAGCTAACCTGACCAGCATGGGCTTTCGAAGGCTTGAAGCCCATCCCGGGTTATGCCTCCTAATTCTTCCCAAATAGTTCCACTGATCGGGTACTAGAAACTGAATATTCCAATATATAATGTATATAATACCACATACCTCCCAATTAGAATTATGAAGGTCAAATTTGTGGATACACATAAAGTTGCTGGCACAGCTTTGGTGTACACGACCACAGATCTCCATCTGGGATGAACTGCCTCGCACACATTCAGAAGCCGAATGTAGTACATATGCCTCCTCCAGATGGCCTTCTTGGCATCACTTTGAAGGACTAGGACATCTTTTCTGCTTGTAAATTCAATCCTTCTTAGGTATATACATGCCCATAGGCCTTTGCTTTACTCAATCAAATTACTTATATGCCCCATGTATGCTCTTCTTGTAAAAAGCCTGATAAGCCAAGTAAAATGTCCATATCAGGTCAGCGTAGGTCAGAGATGTAGTGAAATATTCATATTGGGTTGACCCCGTTTCCTTATATTCAGCAGGAAGATTTCAAAGAGCAAATTATAAAAGCTGTTAGGTATAAAGAAGAGCACCCATCCATAAGAAAGGCTGAGACACTCATCATCTCTTTTGTGCTTACAGAAATGGAAAGCACATCGTAGAGTGACGTGTTTCGGTGGAGTGTGTATGACATTAGACTTTCAGGAAAGTGTCTGATAAAGCCATGGAGACAAGGAAACACAATGCTCATAGACTGGTGGTAAAAGTAGGCTTGTTACAACCTAAGTCAGATATTGGAATAAATGGAATAAAGATATTCTCACTTCTCCCTCCACTGACGACGGTAACACACAGGCACAATTAATCACAGTTAGAAGACACAAAAAAGGGAAGACAAAATAGAGACAGGTTAAATGCCTCGCGATGACAGCTAATGACAGTGAGTCAGACATAGCAGATGGAGCCTATGTTTATAGATCACCACCAATAGCAAGCAATCTGCAGACACTAACAAGTATAAATCTAATCAAAGGAGCAAGAAGTCCTCACAGTTGAACAGTGTAGGGAAAAGAAAAGCAAACATTAATAAGTCACAGAAAGGCACCAGCTCTCAACAGGTAGCAGGTTGTGTCAGTGGATTTGAAGGAAGCCCACAGAAGGCCTGCTCCCCACTTTCACAGGTGACAAGATTTCCAGAAGAATGGATGATTCTTTGAATGATAGGTAGCATTAGCGTTTAAATGATCTTCCTAAGACTTTAACAAAATTAAATTTATACATGAACACAGCATCGTTTGCTTTTCTTTCTCCTTTCTTTTTAAATTTTAATTTATTATAATTTATTCAGATTATATCCCAATTGTTGTCCCCTCACTTGTCTCTTCCCCTTCCTACTGTGTCTCCCTCTTCCATCCTATTCCCCTCCCCTAGACCTCTGACAGAAGGGGACCTCCTCCCCCACCATATGACCACAGCCTACCAGGTCTCCTCCAGATAGCCTGCCTCAGCGTCATTTTATTAGTCCTTTGATATTTTATATTTATTTTGATCCATTACTCCCCTCTTCCAGCTTTTCTGAGACCAACCCTGCTTTCCTTGTATACTCAACTTTATGTTCTTACTATTTTTTTTTTTATTCCATCAAGCCTAGTTTGAACTCAGATACCCTTGGATGCAGGGGTGCTTGTACACTCTTAGAAAACCCCGGACTCCTCCCAGTTAATGCCAATTCCCAATAGGTCTTCAACTAGGATCTATACCTCATACCCAGCTCCCTCCCTACGCTGGGATGTGTCCTGGCTTAGGCTTGCAGAGGTCTTGAGCTTGCTGTCACAACCACTGTGACTTTCTATGTGCAGCTTTCTCCCTACCTATCACCTCTGACCCTTAGGCTCTTTCAAGCCTCTCTTTCCAAAAATGATGCCTGAACCCTGAAGGGAGGGGTTGTGGCATCATGTGTTCCTTTTCGGGCTAAACATCCTGCAGCCTCCTTAGTCTCTGTACCTTGGCCAGTTCTGGGTCTCTTTGTTAATCATCACCTACTGTATTGAGAAGCTCCTCTGATGCAGGTTGAGAGATGCATTCACTAATCTCTTACTGTAGTAAGTCATTAGGAGTCGGTGTAATAATGTATCCATTTAGCGGAGTAGTAGGGTCTGCAGCGCTTTGTTTCACTTGCCCTTGAAAGTGCAAATCCCTATTAAATACAACCTTCAATTAAAAAGGATCCTCTCCTCGTTTTTTTAATTTTTTAATTTTTTATTTTTGATAAAACGCGGCAGGCAATGTCTTAACGATTCAGCCATTGCCAAATTGGCACGTGATAAATACTGCGATGCTATATTAAATATTAAAATAGTTGGATGAAATGACTTTTGCATACGCCTGTCTGAGGCTAGAGAGGCTCATGATTACTTTTACATTTGCATTACAAAGTGAAGAAATGGATCATCTGTTAGCCATGTGCTGACCTTCCCTCCGTGAGCACAGGCTTAAGCATGCCAGTGTGTAGTATAGAAATTGCATGTAAAACAGAAGGAAAGTGGTGGAAAAAGGACATTTGATCCACAAAGAAACAGGTTAAGGTAATTGTCTTTACTCCCTCTTCCCCGCCCCCCTCCTTTTCTTCCTCAGCTTCATCAGTCTGTCCCTCAGCTCTGGAGAACGCTATGGGCTGCGTGCAGACTCAGTGCTGGAGTGAAGAGTGATTGAGCCGGAGCTGAGGTCAAGGTAGAGCTCGGCTCCTGGATCACTGCTGCAACCTCCCCTGCCCTTTCCCTAGCTCTTCAGCGGCTTCCCCTGGTGCAAATCCCCTGCAAAGACACCGAAGCGGCAGCTGAAGTTGCCGGGGCGCAGGGCTCCGGAGGCATTGGCTCAGGAACTTTTCACGTCATTCCCGGCTCCAGAGCCCCTTAGTCGCGGGCGGCGCAGCCTTTCCCACCGCGGATCCCCGGTGCTCATGGGGCAGGCGGAGACAAGCTTGCAGCACTGAACGGAACCGGACCAGTCCGTGATGTCCAGCACCAAATTGGAGGATTCCCTCCTGCGTCGCAACTGGTCATCTGCCTCAGAGCTGAATGAAACTCAAGAGCCGTTTTTAAACCCCACGGACTATGACGACGAGGAATTCCTGCGGTACCTGTGGAGGGAGTACCTACACCCGAAAGAATATGAGTGGGTCCTGATTGCGGGGTACATCATCGTGTTCGTTGTGGCTCTCATCGGGAACGTCCTGGGTGAGTCTGGTCTGGGCAGCCCTCCAGATGGGCTGTCACCTCCCCATCCGCCCAGGCTGCAAAGGCTGGGAAGACCCCTCCCTTCTGGGGTGCAAACAAAGAGGTCGCTGCTCTTGGGTGAGGTTCCTAAATATTTTTTTTTCAAGTTTTCCCATTTTACAAACTAGGAAGGATCTCTAGATTGATCATCATCCTGTTTGTCTGCAGAGAAAAGAAGGAAACTGTTTCTGTTTGAGAACCTAGAATACAAGCGCAAGGGGGAGGGACAAGGACCTCCAGGTGCGTTTGCTGAGCGTAGGGGAATCTGGAATGCTTTTGTGCAAAGACGGGAGGGTATACCGGGGAGGGCTTGCCCGCGGAGAAACCGAGGAAGCCACAGGCCTTCCGAGAGCTCGGTAGCATGCCCTTTAGCAAGGAGGCTTAGGCTTGGGTCAAGAAGTGGTAAGGAGAGGGCAGCGTGAAGGCGGAGGCAGATAGACTGTGCTCAAACGTAGAAACAGGATTAAACAGAAACCTTGCTTGGAGCAGCGGGTGCAAGACGGAGCATTCAAGAAAAGTACCCCCGGAGGCTCACTCTCAGCACCCACTCAAGCATGCATGCATGCGCTCACCATTCATTCATTCCTTCATTCCTTCATTCATTCAACCGATGCATGTTTTTCTCCCAATGAGTAGTTACCAGGTTCAGAAAACATTTGTATCAACGGTTTCTTTCTTTCTTTCTTTCTTTCTTTCTTTCTTTCTTTCTTTCTTTCTTTTTTTTCTCATAATGAAACTAAGCTTAATGTGACGGTCTGTCTTGGTCTGTGAGAGCAGAGGTTTCCTTGCTCACTGGTTACTGCTCTCCGCACCACAATTTCCAAGGGATAAAGTGAGGGGTAAAGAAACTCTGAGGATTGTAATGACTGACTCATTAGGGCCGGAAGAGAGGGGGGATCTCTTTCAAGAAAAGGAGCCCCACGAGGGAACTACGACTTAAATTGTGAATGGAAGGAGTGAGTTCCTTGAATGGAAAACAGGAGGCTTTTCAAATGCAGAGGGCAGTGTGGAGGTAGTCTGTTGAAAATAGCAGGAGGAGGCAGGCTGCCTAGAGACTGTGCTGGCTTCCCCCCTGCCCCCCTCCCTTGTGTAGGGGGGGGGGGTTGGGGTGAGTGAAGTGAAATAGGCTGGGAAGCTGGCAAGTAAATAAACAAAGATGGGTAACTGGCTTGAAGGGCAGTAGGGAGGGAACTCACCCCGGGCTCTCAATGCTAGCCTGGCTTTTACCTTCTCTTCCAAGCCACAGTGCAGCCAAACTGACTGTATGTGACTGAGAGGCAGTCCACAGAGAGAACATTCACGAGACAAGAAACCTCCGATAACTTTAGCTTGCTCTTTATTATTTTAGAATATTTTGCCTTCTTTATATTTTTTAAGATGAAAAATAAAGGCAGTCTTCTTAGGGAACAATGAAAGTAAAGAGGGGATGAGGAAAGGTAGGATCCAGCCTCGGGTTAAAAGAATGGAATATCTTCTGTTTTCCACCTTGCCATCTATAGAGTCGCCTACTGCGTGTGGCACATACTTACTGCTAAGTGAGTGAGAGAAATTGAACATGCGTTCTGTATGTACTTCTGCCAGGCCACTTGACATGTGCTCTCTTGCTTAAATCTTAAAATAAAGCACACCGGAAGATAAAGCAACAGCTTGTTAGAGGAGAGGCTTTGGATTCAGCCCCATTTGCTCTGACCTCAGATGGAGAATTCTCCATAGTAACTCTACTCCAGCACTAGGAAGCACTGTAGACATCAGTCTCTGTTCTAGGTCACCTGCAAAAGGCCTGCTGGGCGGGCTTCCTTTTCTCTTCTGCAGCTATGTGCACTGTCATCCACTTCAACAAAAAGTAAATAAATGCGTTCAAGAAAAGTGATTTTGAAAAAAAAAAAAAGCAGAAATAGCCATAAAACCATCACCATTTTCCTCCACCAATTTTATTTGAGGCTTAATCTTTATGATACATCTGCCCTTCTTTGATCTTGTTCCACTTTGCTTTGCATAGACCTTGCGATGTGGAGTCTTTACAGCCTGGTTGCATAGTTCTTCATATATATTTTCAGGTTGCAGGAAGAGAAACATCACTGAGACTACTTCATGTCAGTGAAGCACTGTCCACAGCCCCGAGAGTCCTGAACACTGAACACCTAGCTCCATTCAGCTCATAAGAAAGATTTACCTGAAGAACTCTGCTCTCTAGACACTGACAGCTGTTTCCCTGAGGACTGAATTAACATCTGAATAACACTGATATCTTCTCTGGGTGAACTGAAACTCACTCTTTACTGACATATTCCTTGAAAGTTGGTGAGGTTAGGGTTTGACATTTACACAAATGAGCACTGTTGTTATGTTACTTACAGCCTTCCTGATCTTTGTCACTGTGAAATCTTCAAAATGCATTAGAATAAGAACTACCTTCATGCTTCATGGTACAAATAGCTCTACTCGGGGTATCAGGAGAAGTGATGCTACTCATGCAAGACAAAGGGATGCCATGGGTGTGAAGGAGACATGACAGGGTACGGGCATCAGACGTAATTACTGACCCTCAGGTCCATGTGACATGTACACTTTCGTGTAACTGACTACTTGGAAAAGAACAGCCTTGTTGAACTTACAAGCGCAATACCATTAGCCAGAAGTCCTTTCTCTGACAATGTCCTTTTGTAAAATGATGTAGCAGAATATTGTCTAGTCAGAACAGCCAAGTCTTGATCATTCAGCCTCTTCTTTTTCCTCCTGACAATCTCTTACCATCATTATTGTCCGCACTTCATTATGAGGATGCTCCTTGCAGAGATAGAAAGCAGTTTCCTGGAAACAAATGACAAAGTCATCCACAAAAGGTACAATTACTGTAAATGGGAGCTGATGAGTGTTTGTGTTCCCGCAGAAACTCATATGCATGTCTAATTATGGAACGTTAAGTCCTAGGAAGCCGTATGTGGTCAGGTTCTATATCTTACGACCAAGTCCACTCATCTACTTACTTAACCGATCTATTTTGAGCAACATTATATTTATGAAATTGATGTGTGCAAGAAAGGAAATTCTTTGGAACACTAAAATAAATACTAGATGTAGTCTTTAACCATTATACCTAGAGAAAAAGCTGGAGGAGAAGATGTTTCTATTCCTTCCATTATTAAATGGCCAGGAAAATGTTCAGTTCTCTGGCTCTCTTCATCCTTACTGAATGATATTGTTTCAAACTTCCCTATCATCGACTGCCTCAGTATAGAAGAAGGAGAGCATCCAAGCAGTGGACACTCACTCACCTGCATGAGCTTCTTGCTGTTTGCACGCCCGCTACAAAATGTGAGCTCTCCAAGACCACCTTTTTCTAGTTGCAAACTGAGGTTGGTACTAGTTGCCTTATAAAAGTCATATCACAAAAATATATATAAATATGTTCTCTTGACATAAAGAGGAACACAAAAACAGATTTTTCTTGAAATTGTAAATACTAATTAATGTCATTTTTGTTCCACTGTTGAAGTTTGAAGTTTGTAGTAATCTTCTGCCTCATTGCCTATCTTTGTTGCTGGTGGTGGTGGTGGTGGTGGTGGTAGTGGTGGTATTTTTTGAGACAGGGTTTCTCTGTGTAGTCTTGGCTGTCCTGGACTTGCTTTGTAGACCAGGCTGGCCTTGAACTCACAGCGATCCACCTGCCTCTGGGCCACCCCGCCCCCAGTGCTGGGATTACAGGTGTACACCACCAGGTTGGGACCATAGCTTATCTTGATCTATGTCGCTCTTTCAGGCCTCTGCTCTCATCCCATTCCTCAATAGAGTGTTTTTCTAAAAGAAATGAATAAAACGGCGTTAACCACACTACTCTCCCTTTCCATATTGGATCCATCTACCCACCCCCGTGGTATCATCTGGTTAACATTGCCTTTCTGTCTCTTCAGGAAAGTCCTTCATAATCATTAGATTACTATATTATTTTAATCACAGACTATACTTGCTTGTAGTGTGTCTTATTTGTTTGTTTACTTGCTTGTTTATTGCAGTTGCTGTTAGTCATTTGTTCTATCATTAATAATGTTCTAAATAATTACTTATAATATGCTGATTCAATAACGTTAATCCACATTTTCAGTTAGGTTCATAAATTATGATGTCATTAGATAAGACCCAATAATCATAAACATGTTTTTCACATATTTTGAATTTAAAAAAATCAGGATTTTTTCCCCAAGTTTACACTATCATGAAAATTTTAGGATATGCACTCAACTTACCTGAAAATCAAAAGTAACAATATAGCGAAAAGGTCTCAGCTTTCTGTCTTTTTTCCTGATTTTAGTACGAGATAATAACTAAAATAACTGAAGAATTTTCATCATCCAGTATTTTAGTTACACTTGAAATTTCCCTCTGCTAACATTCAAGTTCACTGAGCGCTCACTTGTCTCTAAATATTCAAAACAGCCAGGGCTGGTATTCTTTCTGTGGTGAAAAAGAAGCCCTCTGATGCTTGCTTCAGCATTCTGGAGTTCCATGTTCTGCTAGTTCTGGTAAGTAATGACTCAATGGGATTGGTCAATCAGTAACATGTCACATGTATGACAAGTGTGTTTATCTCCCATTCCTTCAATAAAAAATGAAGATCACTCATTGAATACTGTGAGCCAATGTCCATTTGCTAGGCTCCGTTCATGTATGTTTCAATGCCACCATACAAATTATAATGCAGAAGTTAATAACCGTTTAACAAATGAGAAAAAAAATGCAAGTTTAGCCGTTCTGAAAGTTCAGTTACACAGAAAGCTGCAGCACTAAGTCTCAAATACGGATTTGTCGGAAACAATGCTCCATGTTCTAGCACTTTGCACATTCTCTTTATCATCTAAGCTGGCGATGAGAAACACAGGTGAAGGGAGGGAGCAAGCGATGCCCTGGTGCCCTCTAGACAGTGTGCAGTGCTGCCCTGGCATGTCATCACACGGCTTCCCTGATAGAGTACACTTCTTCAGCTCTGAGGATGAGCTCATTTGATAAGCCAGTCAAGGTCAGTATAGGGTTACATTACGAGAGAAAGTTTCAAGGTATAATAGGTACTGCCAAAAACGCTTTCGCCTGCCTTGGGAAGCTGACTCACGGGGGAAAATGTTAGATAATTTCAACTAAGGATTTTTTATGTTATTGAAAGTACTATTGTGAGACATAACGTAAGACCAAAAACCACTTAAAATCTGATGTAATCTGGAGACCCTTGTCCTTTTGCTTTGTTTTCAAAGAGAGTCATACATTTCAAATACTAATATTTTATTAATCAAATCTTAGTTGTTAATTAATTGGACCATGCAGATTTGATTGATATTTAAATTTGCATTAAATTCCTTGTCCTTAGATCTATTGCCTCACAAAAATCTAGTTCCTCGAACTGTCTGCTTTGTCCCCTTATTCTCATTTAGAGGTCACTGTCATTGAGTCTTTGCTACAAATATGCTTTCCATAGTAAACGCACAGACACTATGTTCAACATTTATGGAGTATTTAGTCTTCTGAAAAATTTCGCTATGCTTTTGTCTTTGTTACTCATCACAGCCACTTTCTGAGGTCAGTTGTACTTAAGTTTAAAAGATTCCAGCTCTTGTAAGTCACTAAGAAAGAAAAGCATGGTACATATAAATACCCTGTAGGTGTTTTTTCAGAGAATAGCTGCTCATCTCCTGTCATTCCAGAGGGCAGGATCAGCAACACAGTGACCTTTCCCCAGCCTTCGCTAAACCATTTTTGATACTTGAATTTGTCAGTACAGTGGGAGCACATTCACATTCAATTAAACTCAAAAACTTGTCAAAATAAGGTGATTTCACTGTCTTTCTTTGAAGTAAGAATTAATTATAAGTCCTTGAAGGACCAAAGTCTTTCTAGTTATCAGTAGTTTATTTTTTTGTTTTGTTGTTGGTGGTTGTTGTTGTTTTAGACAAGGTTTCTCTTTGTAGCCGTGGCTGTCCTGGGCTTGTTTTGTAGACCAAGCTGGCCTTGAAGTCACAGCGATCTGCCTGCCTCTGCATCCCCAAGTGCTGGGATTACAGGTGTGTGCCACCATGTCCAGCATAGGTGTTTTCTGTAGGCAGATTAACATAAAGATTTTTATTTTAGTTATTTTCCTTTTGCTATGACAAAATACAGTGACCAAGGCAACCTACAGAAGACAGAGTTTGTCTGGGTCTTACAGTGTCAAAGGGTGAGCTCATGACCACCACGGCAAGAAACATGGCAGCAGACAGGCAGACATGGCACTGGAACAGTAGCTTGGAGCTTATAACTTAATCCACAACCACAAGTCAGAGAGTAAGAGAGCTAAGGGAGAATGCCCTGGGCCAAAGAAACCTCAAATTCTACCCCAAGTAGCACACCTTCTGAAACAAGGCCCCTCCTTGAAAGCCTTCCTAAGTTTCACCACTGGGCACAAACCATTCAAATTATGAGCCTGCGGAGGCTCATAATTTAAACCACTAAAATTATAATTGGCCTGAATAGTAAGTCCCTCCTGAGGGTCACTGGCCACCAGCCCACAAGAACAAATGTAGCAGAAGCTATGAATAAAGTTTGGAAGTCTATGAGTATGGCAGACAAGTCTTCTGGGAATCAGCTTCAGAGAGGGGTTTGAAAGGTGAGGTACATAAGGGTTCTTAGGGTTATAGATGTGAAGGACTGGTCATAACATAGTACCTAATTATCATACAGGCAGGAAGAGCTAATAGTATATATAACATACTATCTAATTATCATATGGGCAGGGGGAAGGGGCGGGACTTTGTGTGCTGAGTCACTTAGCTTCAGGAAGTTCTGTTCAGTGTTATTCGCCAAGCAAGCTCAGGCATCTGTGCCTAGAGATGCTCTCCAGATAAGGTCAGGCAGAGAAGAGGAACCCCTACTGAAAAAGGGGGTCCTCCATTTTGCACCAAGCTCGGAGAAATACATAGACATAGTAAACTGCGGCCTTAATAGTGGGGTCTTCCAATACCTGCCATAATAGCAAATAAACCCTGAATTTTCCTTGGTTTGCTACCACATAAGTTTTTTCTTTCTTTTTTTCTTTCTTTTTTCTTTTTTTTATTTTTATTTTAAAAAATATTTATGTGTGCATACCTTTGAGGGTTTGTGTGCATTGCAATGTGTGGGCAGGTACCCTAAGAGGCCAGGAGGTGATGTTAATTTTTCTGGAGCTGAAGTAATAGGCTGGTGAGAAGCTTCATGCAAGTGCTGGCTCACACAGTCCTCTGTGAGCGCAGTATGTAACCTTAACCACGGAGCCATTTCTTCAGCCCTGTGTCTTGATAATTTAACAAATGACGTATATTAGAAAGTCAAGTATCCACTGTGTTTGTGTACCACGTCAACACCTGGCACCTGTGGCAAACAACTTCCAATGTAGCTTCTAAAATCCCTGCTTTCTGTTGCCCATACCTTGTCCAAATTCACATCATCTCTGTTTTGGGTCTGGGTGACTACAGTGTACAGAACATGTGAGAGAGTATGCCGAATCCACTTTCACATTTTAAAAGATTAGAAGCTTTAGCTAGAATGCACGTGTTCTTCTTTGCTCTTAAGCATATCTCTCTGAAGCAAGCCTGTTGGGGGTGGAATTGAACTCTCCCGCCACAAGCCAGAGAGAAAATGAAGACTGTTAACAACCTCATGTGTGAACTTGGCAGCAAGGCCCTCGTCCCTGAGATGAGGCACTTGAGATGACCGCGACAGACCTTGAAGCAATTTGACTGAACGTTTGTGATGGTTTTCAGAAGCAGAGTTCTCCGTCCAAGCTCCACACCAATATCTGGCGCTATGAAATTCAGAATACACTTTGGTAATTTTAGGCTGCTGGGTTTTCAGGTAAGTTGATGTGCATATCCTAAAGCACCCTCAGTAAGGCCAAAATGAACCGGGAATAAAAACAAATCCAGATTCCTTAACCGAAATGTGACAAACACACTCATAATTATTGGGTCTTGTCTAACAGCATTATGTTATATCAACTTAATTGCAAAGGAAGCTGGGATATGTGCCTCCATCTCACAGAACAAAATATGATACTAAGTGGTATTTTAATTTGCAAAAAAGTCAGAATAAGCGAAACAAGAGAAATTAAGCACCCAGCTGCATGCCACCAAGACAAGCTGGTGTGCAGATATATAGTTTTAGATCTCTAACAATAGACTTAGCTGAAAATATTGAGAGGTTTTATGCCAATCATTACATCTAAGGGACATGCACCCAGCTGAAGAGACAGCCGTACAAACCATTTTGTTATAAGGGGGCAATAGGTGTGGTGGAAGAGCGCACAGAAAGTAACAGAAGCTCATGAGAAGACTGGGAATCCTCTTCGCAAGATCAGGTAGCGTCTTAGTCACTGTTGCCTTGCTGTGAAGGGACACCCATGACCATGGCAAGCCTTATAAAGGAAAGCATTTAATTGGGGCTGGATTATAGTTCAGAGGTTTAGTCCGTTATCACGATGTCTGGAAGCATGGCAGCATGAAAGCAGACATGGTGCTGGAGAAGGGGCTGGGAGTTCTGTCCCTGGATTGGCAGGCAGCAGGAAGGAAGACTGTGACACACTGCCCTGCCTTGAGCTTCTGAGGCCTCAAAGTCCATCCGCTAGGGACACAGTTCCTCCAACTCCAACAAGGTCACACCTTTCTTAATAGTGCCATCCCCTATAAGCCACTGGGAGCCATTTTATCCAAATCACCACAGGAAGAGACACAGAAGAAGAAGAAGACACCTAATTTGAGTTACCTAGGTAACACAAGTTGGGTAAGGATATTCTAACCAGAGAAAACAGCATAAACAAAATCAAGGTGACATGTGGACTACAAAGAGAATGTAACCAACAGGTAACTCCCGAGTAAGCAAGGGTAAGAAGAGACCACTGGAGATGGGTCCGGGTTGTGATAGGGTGTGGACCAAGAACCACTAGTGCAACGGTCAAGGAGTTTTAGTGAATGTGTCTCTCTAGGTTGATGACATCATATACTTTAAATTTTCTGAAAGCGTGAGTACTTTAAAAAAAACTTTTTGTTATTCTTGGTCCATAATGAAAAAAACAACACAGCAGTGATTAAAATTGGAAGATAGCAGGCAGGTGTGATGCCTGATGGCCTGAGTTCAGCCTCTGAACCCCACGTGGTAGGAGAGAACCAACTCCCACAAGTTATCTTCTCCATTCAGTGTGCATAGTGTGGCAGCTTCACAGCCACACCCAACTCAGAAACACATCTACATGCGCGCGTGCGTGCACACACACACACACGATAAGCATGATGTTGTCATACAATTGGAACATCCTTCTCTAGATTTTTGGTGTCTTGAATTTTCCAAACTCAAGAAGATACTTTTAATTATTACCAGTGTGAATGAACTAGGCTTTAAGAAAGCAGAATCCCAGAACTTGACAGGAAGACCATGCTGCTGAAGACGCCCAAATATTTGAGTCATGTAACATGGCGAAAATCAAACTGCTCCTGCCTGGAAATTCATCCCTACTCGATAGCTTTCATGGTGATGCCTGGTGTAATTTATGCTATTAAGGATAAAAATAATCAATCTTATGCAGCTGAGTGTTCTAGTCATGAAGTCCCACTCCTAGGTAAGAAGCTATTTGTAATCAATAAGCATAGAGAAAGAGTGCACTGTTTTTCTTAAAGATGTAGGCCCTGGAAAGTTGACCACATCCAAATACACAGTCTTACACCAAATATAAGCAGGACTAATTAGACTCTATGGATTTATTTTAAAATATCGTCTGAGGAGCTAAAGTTGGGCTATTACCGAATGGGCAATGGATCTGGAAAAAGTTGGAGGAGAGAAGTGGATATGATCAAAAAACAATGTATAAATTCTCAAAGAATTAAGAACATTTTAAAGCAACATGGAAAATTTAAATACACGGAGATGAATATATTCTTTCTTTCTTTTTGGTGCTAGGACTAAACTTGGAATCCCAGATATGGTAGGAGTATAAACTGATTAACTAAAAGGCTTTTCAGTCCACATGGCTGTGTTTTTAAAGGACATATACAACTTAAAAGAAGTATGCTATAATTACTAAAAGCAATGATTGAGAGGAACCATTTAAGACATTTTCCCCTAGCAGTACAAGCCCTTGGGCATGGCTCAGGGATTTATATTAGGAAACTGTTTTCTCCTCTAGGAAACACAGAACTGCAGTAGTTTAGGGTTTTTCCCCAAGGAAAGTACACCAAGATCTTACTAAATAGTATTTTATATTTCTGCAATAACTGAGGCTACATAATGTACAAATCCTTCACTTCAACTATCTTTGTTTCAAAATAATCCCTAGTTGCCTCTGTGAATCTACAGATACATTTGAGTTTCATGTTCCAAATGCAGGATGAGAGCTGAGCCAAATGTCACCATGACTCTAAGTTGTTAGGAAAGCACATCTTTACCTGAGCACAACGTGCTTCAAGCGTGCCAGCAGAGGCTCAACTTTGGGAACATTCCATTATGTACCTGTGTCTCATATAAATCATACTAATTGTGAACTTTTTGTTATAGAAGGAAGAGAAGGAGAGAGAGAGAGAGAGAGAGAGAGAGAGAGAGAGAGAGAGAGAGAGAGAGAGAGAGAAATGAGAAAGGGAAACTGAAGAAGTGAGTCAGCCACAGAGCACTCAGCTCAAATGTCCAGTGCTCAAATTCCAATCTCTCACCTCACTAAAATAAATAAAAAGGAAAAGAAACAGAAGAGAAGGAAAAAAACCCACTTCTGGTAACATTTAAAGCCAATATTCATAATCGCTGGACGGTTCCAAAAACTTAGTTTGATATAGAATAAAAGAAACAAAAATAACCCTCTGATTGGCTCTGGTTCTTAACTTCCAGAAATTTCAAATTAGTAGTTTTTTTAAAAAAACCCAACATGCAGTTTTGTTCTAAGAAGGGTAATGTCATTAAGTCTAGCATATATCAAATAATCAAGACAGCCTTCTCAAAAAAGCTCATGGTTACTAGTCAGTGAACTACAGTATGGTTACAGAATTAGATTTTGGAAGATGTTATATTGCCCTCATTATATAATTCTTCAATGAAGTTTTTCTAATAGGTCGTAGTCAGTCCTGCAGTAACAAGTGCGACAGGGCTGTTCTCATTCTTTCCTATGGGGCAACATTCAGTGATAGGGAGCTGCTGCTGTGTTGGTTTTCTGAATAGCTTCTTATTCCTAAACAGGGACTGACTCCTTCATTCGGCTCTCCATTTTTATTCTTGCTATGCACATGTTAGTCTCTACAAGTTGAAAGTCTCTGTGGTCTTTAAGGAACATGCAACTGTTACGTGTGCTTTCTTGTAGTATTAACTAAAGGGGTCTTGAATTCCACAATCACCATGGGCTCAGTGATCTATGGCTGAGTACCTGCCCATAGGTGCTACAGGGAATGAGGAGAGAAAGACAAAGGACAGGGTAAGCCAGAGATGCTATTTCCCTCTTGGGAAAAGGACTTCTTAAAACTGCTCTAGGTGCTAAGTGTCATCAGCAACAATGGAACCCTCTAGAGATTATTGGTTTCAAGTTATAAGAGCACATCCTTGTCATTCAAGTGGAAAGAAGAGCAGCAAAGCCTCACAGAAGACTGTCTTGCATAGAAGCGAGAGGCAAACAGAAAAACATAATCATCTTGCAACAACATAATAATTTTAATTAAAAATTAAACATATTTAATTTGGTGCTATTGCCTTTTCTTATTTCATTCAGCAAGTATGTATTAAACACACACAACATGCAGTCTCTCTTATTACATTCCGTGGAGGAAGAGGACAAGCTGCTGAGACATGGTCCTTACCTACAAGGAATTTCTACTTGTATGTTAGAGTCTACGTTGTAAGTAACAGACTACAGTGTGAAAGATGCTGAAGAGGGAAGTGTAACGCTGAAGGAGACAGCAGATCTGACTGTGGGTCAGAGCCTTCACTATAAAGGACTATATGATGTTCTGTTTGTTGCCGTGTGAACAAGAGTATAAAAACACTCCACTAAAGCTGATAAAGTAGTGAAAATGAAAAAAATTGAAAATACATAATAATTGTACACAAACCTTGCCAAGAAGTGATGCAGGAATCCCCCCCAAAAGCCTTTGTTTTCATAAGCTTTTGATAATATAATGTTTATATATATAAATAAATACATATAAAATTTAAATATAATGTGCCTTTTGATTCTTTGAATTGCTTTCTTTGCTGTTTTGTGGGTCCTTATTTTGTGTTCCTTGTCTGTAGTATTGGGTAATAGAGGATTGAAAGAACAAAACTGCCATTTTAATAGCTGATGAAACAGACTTCAAACCAATCCTATCAGAAGAACCAGAGAATGATAGTACATGCTCATCAAAGGAAAAAAAATCTACCAAGAGAATATTGCAATTCTAAAATTCCTCTGGATTAGATTTTTAATGGTTTTGTTGCCACATGTGAGAGTTTTCAGAAGGAAGATCAATTTGGAACATGGTAAGAATGAAGATGTGAGAGACCAGACGCTGAAAAACCAGGATTCTTCAGGAAAAAAATGATTATTAGGGTAAAGTCCACACAGCAGATGAAATGAATAAAATGAAACAAATACAAAAGATTCAATAGAACTAGAAGTTGACAGCTCATCAGACATGAGGAGTAAAGGAGAGAAAAAAAAGCACTTGATAGTTAATGGTTTTATCCAAATAAAGAATGATGCGGTCTTATGCTTTGTCTCTTCATTAATGTAGTGAGAAATCTGTGAAGAAAATGAGTCTCACACCCCACACGCCATGCACAGTTTATTTATACTTATTTTCTTTTACTGTGGTTATATAATGTATATATGGTATACATTATACATACATACATATTGTATCTCTTTCCTATACATGATGGATTGTAAAAACACATAGAGTAGATAAATTTTTGAGTTGCTTTGTTAATTATTCTTTAACTAGCATAAAAAGCTAACAGGATTTTTGTGATTTTTTTCCTTCTTGTTTTTCAATAACATGTATTCACTGACAATTTCCTGCATGTACTCAATGCATTCTGCTTACATGCACCACCTATGCTCTCTTATTTCCTCTCACACTCTCTGTCTCCTCCGAGTCCACTTCTTTCTTCCATGTCATTTTGGTTTGGTTTTTGTGACACGCTTAGGCAAATCAAGACTCCCATATGTGCCTGTATTTGGATTTATCGACTGGGGTGTGGGGCTCACTAATGACTACGCCGCTGAAGACAGTACCTATCAACAGCCGATAGTTCTCCTGGAAGGGGTCGATTCGCATGATCTGTTCCACTATCCATGTCTGAATACTGAGAGACCACGCAGAACGCTGCAGCTTCTGTGAGTTAATATTTGCAGCGTCTGCCAGAGCAAGAAGACAGTGCTTCACACCCCTCTTTCCCACCATCTGGTTCTTAGATTCTTTCTGCGCCCTCTTCTGTGATGTGCACTGATGCCTGGAAGGGTGACATTGCTGTCCCATTCAAAGCTGAACTCTCAGGGCTGATTTTTTTTTCTCAGCTGATTGAGCAGAGGAGTCTTTTCATTTACATTGTGGCAAAAAGGATTTTCTCTGAGCATGGCCGAGAACAACACTTATCTACAGGTGTAAATACAAATATTGAGAAAGCAGTGGAACACATGTCCATTTCACATTGTAAGGGTAGTACGCTACCCCTAGTGTCTATGACCTCCCCTGTCACGAATGCTTGAATTTGCAGTAGAAGTCAAGACTTATCTCTGAAAGCGCAGGTCTCGAGTCACATCGAGGAATGGTTGGTTAATCCCACAACAGTTGTGCCACTGTTGTACCAATGGGTAGAACTTTAACTTGCCTGGTGGGGCCATTCTGCATCACCCTATATTTATTGATGAATCATCTTGTATCTTTCCTACTCCAGCTAGCAGATATGAAGCTTCCAGTTCAGTTCCAGCTTGATTTCCCTATCACTTGCAACAAAGGTCTGTTGTGACTTTACTAATAGGGTCTCACTGTCTAGTTCGAGTAAGCAACCAAGAGCAATGGCAACCACTCATACTGTTTGCAGGGCATACCTGACCACCGTACGAAGGTATCTTATCCCAGTACCGGGATTTCCAGCTGATCATCTGCGGCTTCTGAAACTAGCAGTATCCACCCGTGCAGAACACCTACATTCAATTTTTTAAAATGAATTTTAATTGATTTAAAGAGACAAAGATTTCTCTATATCCATTTCTTCCATCTTTAGGTTTTGGATATCCCTCATACGCGCCCCTTTCCTTTCCTCTAGCCTCTAACTCTTCCCTGTCTGACCCCATCACCCCCAGTAATATCCACCAACTCTATTTTCATGTGTTCTACTATACTTTGGTTGATTCGCCTCCATATCACTTCTCCATTTTCCTTCAGCTCCTCCTCCTCCTGCTTATATATTTTTACACCCAATGTTCCCTTTTACATTTCATTACATATGTTTGGGCTCTGTTGCCATTTTCAACTCTTTCCTTAACACACGCCCCTCATGTATCTATGATGGTTAGTAGCAACTGTAACCTAGAAAGCCTGCCTATGAGGGATTACCTAGAGGAAGATTAGCCTCTGTGAAAGCCTATGGTGGATTGTATTTATTCTTTAATTATGTGGAAAGACCCACCTTAATTGCAAGCAAGACCATTCCCTATGTAGAGATCTTCAGCTGCATAAACTGGTGAAGGCAAGGTGAGCACCAGTATGCGTGCACTACTCCACTCAGCTCTGCTCTTGTCTGTGAATGATGTGACCAGCTCCCAGAAGCTTCCATTGCTTGACTTCCTCGTGTGATGAACTGTAACCCAGAACCCAGAGCCAAGTTCCCTTTTCTCTCATATGTTGCTTCTGTCAGGACATTTTCACAGCAACAGGAAAATAAACTTAGACAAGTCTGTTTGTTTGTTTATTTGTTTTTCTCATAGAATGACCTATAACTATACTCGCTCCCACAAATATATCTAGTATCATATTTTCCAGTTCCGTTTATTTTCGAAAAAAAATTTTGTTCTTTTAAGGCTGAATAAAACTCCATCATGAATACAAACTGTGTTCTCATTGTTCTTTCCTCTATGGATTGCAGTCTCTTGCTGTTATAAATAAAAAACAATAATAAACAGAAGTATAAGTATCTCTAATACAATACAGGATCCATCGATTACATGCCCAGGAGTAGCGTAACTGGGTTATATTAATTGGTTGAGAAACATCACCACTGATTTTTCATAGTGCCTGCATCAGTCTACACTTCCATCAGCAGTAACTAAGGGTACCTCTTTCTCCTCATTCTTACCAGGGCCTGTTTCCTTGGTGATAGGAATTCTGACTAACGTCAGCTAGACTCAAAAAGGAGTTGTAATTTGCTTTATTCTCATGGCTAAGGATGTTCATTGCTTTAAAAAAATTGGCACCTCGTATATCTTCTTTTAAGAGTTGTATGTTCAGGTCATTGGCCCCTTTATTGATTGGCAGGGTTTGGTGAGTTTAATTTTTGCAGTTCTATGTCTATTGAAACAGATATATTTATTTCATTCTGGAATGCATGTGACAAAGATTTTTCTCTCCATTCTGCCTGATGACTTTTTACTCAGGTGGCATTTTCCTTTGCTATACAGGAGCTTTTAAATTAAATTTAATCCAATTTCTTAATTCCTGAGGAGTTTCCTATATAATTTCTATTCAGAATGTTCTTTACCTGTTCTTACATCTTGGTGTACTTCCCTAAGTTTTCCTCTACCAATTTTAGGTTTTATTTTTTTTCAAAGTTCTTTTTTTTAATTTTTAAAAATTATTTTATTTGTGTACATATACATTTATATTATTATACAGATATATACAATAGGTGACCTATGGCAAGAAGAACCATGACACCATCAGGAATTATATAAATGTTACGTTCTTAGTGTTTTGGCTATTTGTAGTTGACAACCTTGAAGAAGACATCTTTCCTGTCTTGGTGCATCTAAATTTCTGAATGTAAATCAATCTCCATCACATGTTGTTATTTTCAACTTAAATCACCTATCTAGACCTAAAATTATCTTAACCCCTAAGCAATTAAGCTTAATTGTAAAACTAAGCTACCTGGTCTTCAACTCCCTTACATACTTGAGAAGGAGTAAACTTGATTATCTGAGTATGCTGGGAGTGCAGGTTAGTAGCTTTCCAAATGAAAAGATGACAGAGACAGTTTGCTGCCTGAACAGTCACCCAAAATTCTCTATAACATTGGAGCATCATCTTCAGCCTTCTGGCCCAATATATCTGACAGATATATTTGTGAGGCAGGAACTATTGAGGACTTGCTTACCCTGTGTTGGCAAAGTTTGGCCGTTGACTCTGCCTGCATCCAAGCTTGCCCATCTCCCTCCCCCTTTTAAAAATTTATTCAGATTACAACTCCACTGTTATGCCATCACTTGTATCTTCCCATTCCTCCTTCCCTCCCTTTTTCACCCCATTCTCCTCCCATAGGTCTATGACCGAGGAGGACCTCTTTCCCCTCTTTATGGTCATAGACTATCAAGTCTCATCTTGGTAGCCTGTTTATTCTTTCTTTGAGTGCCACCAGGCTTCCCCACCAAGGGGAAGTCACCAAATATGGGGCACCCGAGTTCATGTCAGAGTTAGTCCCCACTCTCCACATTACTGTGGTGAATGTCCTGTCCATTGAGTAGATCAGGATAAGAGTTTACTATTTGTATTGCCCTTAGTTAGTGCAATAGTTTGAGCAGAACCCCCTATGCCCTGATGCACCCATTACAATGTTCTTCTTATAGGTTTCTAAGACCCTCTGGATTCTTCTATTTCCCCATCTCCTATAGTTCTCTTATCTAGAGTCCCAGTAGAATGTCCTCACATCTATCCCAATCTCCTGGTAAGTGGAGACTTTCATGGGACATGTCTTTTGGGCTAGTGCCCAATCATAAGCTTGCTCTTTTTTAGACAGAATTTTGTCAGTGGTAAATGAGAACCTTTTGTCCAGTGGCTCGTTTGCCACATTTGAAGCCATCTCCATAAGGAGGTTCTTCCAATTTCAGGTTTTTAAATTAACACCTTTAATTACTTTTAATTGGTTATTATACAGAGTAAGAAAAAGGTACTTAAATAAATTCTTTTTCAGGTGATTCTCCAATTTTAACAGCACCATTTCTTTTTAAATAGCCTATTTTTCCAGTGTATATTTTTTTTACACATCTGTAAAAATCTGGCAGTCGTAGCTGTGTTGGTATATTGCTGGATCCCCTACTGTAGTCCACTGATCTACATACCCGCATTTTGCTGATTCCATGCTGTCTTTGTCACTATGGGTCTATACTATAGTTTGAGGCCAGTTATATCTCCAGCAATGTTCTTTCTGTTTAGGATTGCATTTACAACATATGATCTTTTGTGTATACATTGTGTACACATATGAATTTGAAGATTTTTTTTACTTCTGTGAAGCCATTTGAATATTGAATAAATTATATCAAATCTGTAGATTACTTTTGCAGCATAGCAACTTCCACAATATTAATCTTCTCGACCCAGGAGAAAGTTATATCTTTCCACCATTTACTGTCTACTGTGCTTTTTTGTTTTTTGTTTTTTTTTTATTGTACAAGTCTTCACATCTTTGGATATGATTATTCTTGACTATTCTTTAAAAATACAATTGTGGCCAGGTGTGGTGGCACACACTTTTAATCCCAGCAGTCGGGAGGCAGAGGCAGGCCAGCCTTGTCTACAAAGGGAGTCCAGGACCACCAAGGATAGACAGAGAAACCCTTTCTTGAAAAACCAAAATAAATAGATAGATAGATAGATAAATAAATACATATACATATATATATACACACACTATTGTGAATGAAATATTTATTTATAATTTGCTCAATAAGTTTATTACTGATTTTTATATGGTAGTTTTTGTACTCTGAAACTACTGAAAGTACACATCAGATCTAAGAATATTTTAGAGGAATATGTAGGCTCTTTGGGTATAGAATCATATCATCTTCAAATATGGATAGCTTGACTTCCTTCTTATATTTATCTCTTTTATGTTTTTCTTATCTTTTGGTAGAGCCAACACTTTGAGCATTAGATTAAGTTAAAGTAAACAGAATAGAGTATTCTTATCCCGTTCCAGATTTCATAGAAAGTGCAACTTACTCTACATAGTATAATATAGACTATAGGTTTTTAATACATGACCTTTTATGTTATATATATATATATATTATATATATATGTTATATATATCTTTTCCTAGATTCATCAGGACTTTTATCATAAAGGCATATTGAACATTTTAAAAATATCTTTTAAGACGGTTATGTAATTTCTGTCCTTAGATCTATTGATATGCTGCATTACACTTATTGACGTTCACTTATTGAAATTACTTGTCTCCATGAGTTGAAGATAACTCAGTTATGATGTATGATTTATTTGGTGTACTCTTAAACACCATTTGTAAGTATCCAATTGAGAATTTTTCTATCTTCGTTCATCACAGAAATTGATCTGTCCTTCTGGCATTAATTTTTGTTATATGCATTTGTAAACTGTTTCTTATAGGTTTTCTAAATTTCTTAAATATAAGTTTTCAGCATAATCCTTAATGATTTGAATTTGAATTGTACTAGAGTCTACTGTAATGAATCCACTTTCATCCCCAACTGTATTGCTTTGGCTCCTCTAGTTTTCTTTTGTTTGTTTTAACAAGGTTTTAAAAATAATTATTGTTAACCTTTTCAATGTATGGGGTCTTTGATTAAGTCTATATTCTCTTCTCTTAGTGTCTATTCTTTTTATCTTCTGTTATAATATTTATTATTTATTTTTGACTACTGGGTTTGAATTGGCTTCTGTTTTTCATTAGTTTATTTATTTAGTGTGTATATTTGTGTTTGTGTATGTATGTGGGTGCATGGGTAGCGTAATGCCCATGTGGATGTCAGACGGCAACTTCTGAGGGTCAGTTATTCTTTTCTACCATGTAGGTCCTGGAAGTCAAACTCAGGTAGTCCTGCTTGGTGGTAAGTGTCCTTGCCAGCTGAGCCCTTCTTGGTTTTCTAGAACCTTGAGGCATGTCATTAGGTTATTAGAATCTCTCTGATTGTTTTTGGAAAGGCTTATATCTATAAACTTCACATTTGTCCTGCTATGGTTATGTTCTAGAATCTCTGGAAGTTTATTCTCTCACTTTTGTTTGGTTGCAGAAATTTAAAACATTTCTTTTCTGCTTTCTTTAATGACCTGCTTTTCATTCAAAAGCATATTGTTCAATCTCCAGATATTTCAAGCATTTGTTTAGTCCCTGAGGTTACCCTTGCTTATGATTTCCAGTCCTATTCCATAATAATCTGATAGACTGCTATGATTATTTCAATTTACTTTGGTATTTGCTAAGGCTTGCTTTGTAGCCTATAATATACTCAATTTCAAAGAAGTCTAAAGATGCATGGAGAAGAATAGTTATTCCCTATCAGTGAAACCAGAAGATTTTGTAGATATAAATTAAATACACTTGACCTATGCTGTAAATCAACTTTTGGGATTCTTTGCTGACTTTGGTTCTATGAGGCATACCCAGGTATGACTGAGATCTAAATCCTTCCACTATTGTGTCAGGAACTGTGTGGTCTATTATTCTGTTATCATTTGTTTAAAGAAACTGATAGCAAAAGGTTTGTTTTATAAATATTTGTAAATGGTAATATCTCCTTTATGATTTTTTTTTCATTTTACTAATATGCAGTTGTTCTGTCTCTTAGTTAGTTTGGGTGTTGAAGTCTACTTTATCATATATATGATTAAAGTTGGCAACTTGTTTACAGTTTCTTTTTACTTCACAGATTGTTTCAAACCTTTGAGTCCCAACTTTGGCATACCTTTCCTACTTATATGCACTTCCTCAGACAATAGAGATTTGTTTCCTTTGGTTTGTCTCTTTTTGTTTTAATGTTAAATTTGTCATACAATATATTTTTGATGAACTTCATTACTTTTCACTAACTCATCCCAGACCCTCCTTCATCCATATCCACTCATATATTTTTCTCTCTCAAAACAAACAAACAAACAAACAAACAAAAAACACCAAGAACAGTAACACATCCCACACAGAAAAGGCACAGAATTGGATAACACAACAACAGAAACCATGGAGCCCATTTTGTGTTGGCCAACTATCTCTGAGCCTGTTGCCTTACCTGGAGGGCGGTTGTTATACCCTATGTCACATCAGAAAACCGAATTTTCCTTCCAAGTAACTATCAACAGCAATGGGCTTCATTGTTAGGGACGGGACAGTGTATCAACTTCCCTTCTTCATTCTAAGGTTTGCCTCTTCAAACTTGTGCGGGTCTTAGGCATGCTTTCAGAGTCTCTCATTTATATGTTGGTCAGCCTGTTATTTTCTTGTCTATAAAACTCTGTTTCCTTGCCATTTCCTTTCCACCTTGGGCTTTTACAATCTGTCTACCTCCTCTTCCACAGAAATCCCTGAGTTCTGAGAGGAGTATGGTACAAACATCCCATTTAGGACTGAGTGCTCCAAAGTCTTTCTCTCTCAGCATTACCCAGTTTTTGGTCTCTATGTTAATTACCATCTACTGCAAGAAGAAGCTTCTCTGATAAGGGTTCAGAGAGGCAATGATCTATAGGTAGAGTAATAATCCATTAGTAGTAGTTTCCAGGTTCTGGATATTATTTCTACAGAAGCAATGAGCATATATGAGCAGATGTAGTCAAATGTAGAGTCTTTGGGTAGATGCCAAGGAGTTGTACAGCTGTATGATGTGAAAGATCACTCTTCAGCTTGTTGAGGAACCTCTACATTGATTTCCTGTGTGGCTGTACCAGTTTGTGCCCATTCTGGCAATGAATAAGCTTTTCCCTTCCCTGAAACCTCACCAGCATATGCTGCTGTCATGGTTAATTGATTTTGGGCATTCTGACTGGAGTAAGAATCTCAAAGTCGTTTTAACTCACATTTCCCTGATGGCTAAGAATGTTGAACATTTTCAAGTGTTCCTTAGCTATTTGTGATTCATTCTTTCAAAACTCTTTCATCTCTATACTTTTTGTTTGTTGCCTTGTTTATTGGTTTCTTAAGACAGGCTTCTCTGTCTAACAGAGTTGGCTGTTCTAGAGCTTACTCTATAGATTAGGCTGGCCTCAAACTCATGGAGATCCGCTTGCCTCTGCCTGCTGAGTGCTGAGATTAAAGGTGTGCACTACCCCTGACAGGCTTCTAGACCCTACGTTTTGATTGGATTTAATTTACTTTCTTAATGTTTAGATATTTTAGTTCTTTGTATAGTCCAGATATTAACCTTTCGTCAGGTGTATAATTGGTAAAGATTGCTTTCCAATTTATATGTTGCCCCTTTGTTTGAGCGATAGTGTCCATTGCTGTACAGAAGAGTTTTAGCTTCAAAGAGCCCCACATATTAATCATTGCTCTTAATGCCTAAACTTTCAGGGACATACTCAGTAAGTCTTTTTTAGTGGCAACGAGTTTAAGCCTATTGCACCATTTTATCTTCTGTCAGATTTAGGCTGCTTTGTCTTATGTTGATGTCCTTGATCCGTTTGGAATTGAATTTTGTCCAGGGTGATAGATATGGTTGTATTTTCATTCTTCTACATGTAGCCATCCACTTTGACAAGGACTATCTGTTGAAGATGCTGTAGTTTCTCCATCCGTGTTTTATTTTGTTTTGTTGGTGTCTTTTACAAAAAAAGAAAGTGTTTATAAGTGTGTGGAATTATGTATGAGATTTCAATTTTCCTTCATTAATTGGTGTGCTTGTGTTATAAAAATGACATGTTGGGGTTTTTTATTGCTATAGGTCTGTGGCATAATTTGAAATATGAGATGAAGATACCTTCACCAGTTCCTTTATCATTTAGAATTATTTTATATCTCAGGGTTTTTGTGTTTCCATATAATATCTAAAAGTATTTTTCTATTTCTATGAAGAACTTCATTGAAAATTTGAAAGGAAGTGCACTAAATATGTAGATTGCTTTTGGCAAAATAGTTATTGTCACAATATTAATCCTACCAATCCATAAACATGGGAAGTCTTTCTATCTTTTGATGTCTTCCTCAATTTCTACCCCGTGTATTAAAGTGTTTATTATATAAGTCTTTCACTTGCTTGATTATAGTTATTACAAAATGCTTTTGAGGTAAACGTGTTTTTCTGATTTAAGGAAAGCAACTTTGTGTACTTGGGGTGAAGATGTTGAGAGTGTCTCCACATCAGCCTTTTATTTTATTTTATTTTATGATGGTTGTAATTGATTGTATTGAAATTGACTAATACAGTCTAAGTGAAAAACAGAATCTTGTTGAAACTATTAAATCCAGCTCAGCCACATCAACATTGAAAATTACAAGAAAAAAATCTACCATTTCCCCCCAAAGACAAAAATACAACAAATCTCAGTCACTAATAATTAAATTTTGTACATTACATCTTATGTATTAGAGGAAATGGTTACCTAAAGGCCATGCCTTATTGTGAACTTGCAGTGTTTATACAAATTTTTTATTAATTTATTCTTGTTACATCTCAATGGTTATCCCATCCCTTGTATCCTCCCATTCTTCACTCCCTCCCATTTCCCCCTTATTCCCCTCCCCTATGACTGTTCCTGAGGGGGATTTCTTCCACCTGTATATGCCTGCTGGCACTCAGAAGAAGGATAGCAGGTTACCAAGAAGAGTCTTGATACCCTATGAGCACATCAGCCTTTTTTTTTTTAATACATTTTTATTAATTTATACATATTACATCTCAGTTGTTAGCCCATCCCATGTATCCTCCCATCCCTCCCTTCCTCCCACTTCCCCCCCCTACTCCCCTCCCCTATGTCTGTGTCTGAGGGGGATCTCCTCCCCCTGAATATGCTCATACGGTTTCAAGTCTCTCCTTGGTGACCTATTATCTTTCCTCTGAGTGCCACCAGGCATCTCCATCCAAGGGACATGATCAAATATGGGGCACCAGAGTTTGTGTGAGAGTTAGATCTTCTCCACTCAACAGTGGAGAATGTCCATCGGCTAGTCCGGGTAGGGGTTCAAGGTTTTTACTGCCTATTTTTTCCTTGGCTGTTGCCACAGTTTGCGGAGGACCCCAGGGCCCAGACTCGCCTGTAGTTTTCCAGGACCCACTGGATCCTTCCATTTCCTCTTTCTCCCAGGCTTCTCACACCTAAAGTTTCAATAGGATGTCCTCCCCTCTTACCCATTATTCTGGTAGGTACAGTTTTTCATGGGGACGTACACCTTGGGCTAGTGTCTCGATATAAGTGAGTATATACCATTTAGCTCTTTTTGCTTCTGTGTGAACTCACTCATTATGACAATTTCTAGTTCAATCCATTTGTCCACAAATTTTGGAAATTCCTTGTTTTTAATAGCTGAGTAGTATTCCATAGTGTAAATGTACCACAGTTTCTTTATCCATTCTTCTGTTGAGGGACACGTAGGTTGTTTCCAAGTTCTGGCTATTATGAATAAGGCAGCTATGAACATGGTTGAGCATATGTCCCTGTTGTGTGGTAGTACATCCTCTGGGTATATTCCAAGGAGTGGAATAGCTGGGTCTTGAGGAAGCCCTATTCCCATTTTTCTGAGAAAGCACCAGATAGCTTTCCAAAGTGGTTGTACTAGTTTGCATTCCCACCAGCAATGCAGGAGTGTTCCTCTTTCTCCACACCCTCGCCAGCATGAGGTGTCAGTTGAGTTATTGATCTTAGCCATTCTGATGGGTGTAAGGCACATCAGCCTTTTATACCACATTTCTGCAGCTGTCGCTGTCTCCAGACTTTTACCTTGAAGGCGGTTGTTCTTATCCAGAAGCTGCCTCTCATTCCACATTCTGGCATGCTCTTTCTGGGATTTCATCTCTTTCTTGATTGGACACTGGCAATGAGTGCTTGTTTGCTTGTTTGGGAAGCTTTTGGTCTTTTTGTTTGTTTGGTTGGTTGGTTTGTTTTTTTGCAACCCCCAGATTCCATGACTTCTGTCCTGGTGCCTTGTCTTTTGGCTGCTGTCTTTCCTTTTCCTCTCCTGGTATGCTTGCTTAATTCAACCTTTGGTTGGCTTTTCAGCATAGCAGATTCCCTCTCCTGGGTCCACAGTGACCAGTTCTTGGAGTCCTTCACCACAGTGACTTGATGGAAGCTAGCTCAGCGCTAGCAGCTTGGTGCAGGAGGGAGCAACTGGTTTTGCTATGGAATAATTCCTACCTAACCTCACTTCCTTCTGTTACTCACTTGGTGGCTTTGGATCTTCATTTCTTCCATCCAAACTCCCTGCGCAGACGCTGCTTCTAAAAGCCTTCTTCTCTACTTAAGACTCAAAAAGAATCACTTTAAATCACATAGTTTTAAAATAGTCAGAAAACCAAAGCTAAACATACATCAGGAATCTAATTTCAAAACCTGTGTTTCAACTCTTAAGTCAGAATTCCAAAGAGGTAGAGACTTTGGAACTTACATTTGTCTGAGACCTTAGTACAATGAAGATGAACATTCTTGCCACAGGAAATAGTTAAAATGTACCCCTCAATGTTATATGATAGGTGGCTATAAAGAAAAATGCTTTCACATAAAACAAAAGTCAATTATGCTTATAGTTGCCACAGGAAAATGTGAGACCTATTTTGAAATGGAATTACACAAGAAAACAAAGAAATGTAACAAAAAGATCAACGGGAGAAGATAGATAGAGGAAATATAAGAAGTTCATAATTTTAAGTAATATTCTTATATCATAACTAATGTGTAGTTATAACTGTGACTCTATGAGCAGACTCTATTATGGCTTAGACAATCAATATGTGTTTTATTATGTAACATTACACCAGAGAAGGAGATATTTGAAGTCTAAGATGATAAGCAAATTTCACTGTAAAATAGAATTAGTAATACAAAAATCTCTTCATATTTTCTACATAGCAAGCCATTTTTGCAAAGTTAAAATGAAGTCATTTCATTTTATTGTGACCTTTGAACGATTAAACACAATGCCCACACACATATTGCTTTTGCAAAGTAAACACAGTTCATCAGTACTGTCATAGAAAGAACCGAAGTGATGATATAAAAATTAAAAGAGTGTCACCATCAAAGGATTATGAAAGCCAAGCTCTGAGTCATTCTTAGTGGCTCTGATTTATTAAGTCATGAATTTCAGGAACCATTGGTCATGTATTGGGATTACAAGAAGTTTGGAAAACATTAAAAAAATTCAACAATAAATTTAAAATGTGAAAACAATAGAAGAATAACTTAAGATGACAAAAATGCCTAAAGATATGTCATACCACGATTTTAGAAATGCAATTTTCACTCAAAGATCCTTAATTTTTATATGCTATAAAGGAAAGACAGGATCCCATCAAGGTCTATCTAATCCACTGTAGATAAATGGTTGGTTATCCTTTTTCTCAATTTCTCAGAATTTGCTAACATTATTCCTCCAAAATGTCTTTGCAAAATATGGAGCAAGATTTATAAGCCTAGATATATAGCCAGTATAATTTAGAGAATTATTTTGTTTTAAAGTAAATAAATTCACCATCAGGTCTTTAACATGCCTAACATCACTATATATTGTATATATGTTTCTGTGTTTCTCATACATTTTAAAGAAATGTCAGTTTAATTAATAACATTTTAAAGTAACATGTTTTACAAAGCACTAACGTTGGAAGCTCCCATTTTACTTCTACAAAAATAATTTTAAGTTTTCTTGGCTTTTCCTATGGAAGTTATTTTCAACACAGTTTTCTGCCCCTCTGGTCACAATTTATTGCTTTGTATTTAAATTTGATATCAGCATTGACTGATAAAACATTTTAAGTGTCTTATTGCCAAATATAATCAGCTTATTTTCTGTAGACAAGTTCTAAACATCCTATATTCAATCCACAGATCCAAATACAAGACAAGAGCTGAGTGTATGCTTCATTTTTAATGGCCACTTTCCTTATCAGTATGATAATTAAAACTGCAGGGCTAACCCTGAGCACAAAGAAAGAGATCTGTCTTCAGCTTTGAGGACTGAAGGCAATTGCCAGAAGCTCCTTCCAGAATGAAAGCAAGGTCACAAGAGCTGACTTCCTTTGGAAACTTGCAGATAATCATTTTATCAATAAAAGATGCTTCATCTCACAGCTGGCATGCTGTTGTTCCGCCGAGGTCTAACTTCAGTGGTGTGCCTCTGTTGAGTCTGTAAAAGGTAGATCTCAGTAACCTTAAAAATATTCATTCATCCTTCCTGAAACCACTATGGAGAGCCCATTGTTTGGAGTTTTCTTGTTATTAGAAGCATCAACTGTTACAAAATATATCGCCATTGGCCTTGCAGAGTCAGTGCATCATGAGGACAGAGGTGAAAAACTAGAGTAAAACACAGCAGAATGTGCAATCTCAGAGAGCTGAGACATATGACTGTATTTTTGCGCACACGCACGCCCATACACACACACACACACACACACACACACACAAGTAATTCAGTGGCAGGAAATGAAATATTAATGCCAGAGATTGGACATCACGGAAGTAAATTACAGCAGAGGTGAGAGAAAACTCAAACATTATCCCAGAAGCTTGGACACAAGCCATAATTCTGCTACCTGCAGTTTTTCAGATCATACAAATAACGAGAAAGAAATTTTTTTTCTCCTTCTCACTCCAAGAATCAAACTATGGTGTATGTTGAAAGTTAGCAAGCATCTTTTATCTATTTGTTCATTTTATAATGTATGTGACACTGTTGGAAATATAGGCTGTTCACCAATTTATCTTTTTTTAATTACACAAGAAGAAATAGTTTATGTTGCTCCTGTATGGCAGTTTCCGGGGTAGACATGAACAACCTCCACTCAGCCCAGACAGGGAACCTTGACAGGATGCAGCAAGGACACCACCCCAAGTGAGCTGTGTGAGCCAGTGTGCTTAATTGGGCTTAGTTACAGGAATGCGGGTGAGGGGTTGCTTACAGCAGCGGGAATGACTCAAACCCAGCTGCAGCACCAAACACTCATCCCAGGATAGACAGCAGCTGAGGGAAACTGGAAACCTGGAGTATAGTCCACGCAGGAAGCTCAATACATTGGAGAGTATCCTTTGAAAGAAAAAATAAAATGCTGTCTTGAGCCTCTTCCAGGAAGCTCAGTTGGCCTCTGCTTCTGTTGGGCTGTTTTTGTTGAGCTCTGTTTCTTCCAGGCAGCCTAGTTGGTCTGAGGGTTTGTCTCAACAGTTCTTACAGCTTGTGTATGCTTCAGGAGAGAGAGAGAGGGAGGGAGGTGGAGAAGAGATAGAGGGAAAGAGAGAGAGAGAGAGAGAGAGAGAGAGAGAGAGAGAGAGAGAGAGAGAGAGAGAGAGCCTGAGACCAGTGCTAGCAGGGTTTCAAAACATGAGGACAGAGGTGTGCTGTTGGCAAAAGTGAAGACACTGGCCACCTGTTGACATTCAAGCAAATGGCCCCAAATAGCTTTAGCATCTTTATTTATGCATTCACAAGCCTGCTCATCTGAACAGTGATATTATTGGTTATTTTATTTAAAGAAATCATAACATCGACATTACATAAGCCCCATCATTACAAAAGCCCCCAAAAGTTTCCCTTCCTCCTACTCCCCTCCCTCTGGGTCAATCAACCTACCCCTACCCCAGCCATATTTTATACTACAAAGCAAACTTTCAGTAAGCCAAAAATAAATGTCTAGCCAGGCATGTCCTGTGGACATGTGCACATACCCAGCTAGCTGCAGATGCAGTTAGACAGTTTATTCAAGATGGGAGACAGATTAATTGTTTGTGGGTATAACTGCAGTCATCAAACAGCACCCCTTTGCCATAATACCTTTAAAATTGCAGACGCTCACTGAACCAAGCAACCTTTCCTGATATGGACCCATCAGTTTTGGATACCATCTTTCTAAGAACCATTTTAAAGTCTCTGTTGATCAGACACAGCTTCCTCAGAATAGTTAGGCAAGCAGGGCCCACTGATCTTCACACTGCTACAGGCTTGCTCGATGTGACTATAGCTTTTTTCTAGGACCATGATTACATGTCCTAAGATTCCCAGGATTAATAGTCACATCTAGAGGACAGATAGAAGTAGAGAGAGGAGAAGGAGGGTTTGACCCATTGGAAGAATTTTGAGAAAAACAAAGAATCATCCACAGGGCTTTTAGCTTGTGTGATCTGGTCTTGCCCGCGACTGACAAAGTGAAACTATATAGTTATGAGTATAAGCAGCAAAGCAAAAGCAAGGAGAGCGAGTAACACACACGATCTCGGTAATAAGCATAGAGCCCACCAAAATTCACCACAGGTCCTTGACAAGCAGGAAGGGGTTCCATGCAGCATGGCCACCACCAAGAGACAGCTATTTGGTGAGCTTCAGGGAGTTCCTGGAGTCTTTGAAATGTTCATTTTCCAAGATGGAATGTTTTTCCTCCCGTGGGATTATCCTATTGCTTTACCTCCTTCCTAACATCCTGTGTCTTAACGAGCATCTGTCAAAGATGAACTGGATGGGTTTAAGTGAGGATGAATCTCTACACAAAAGTTATTAACTAACCATTGACTTTAAGAGATGATGACATTTCACACTAGATACAGTAAAAGAATTAGAGTTTGTTTACACGTGTATTTTTATATTATAATCACTTGGTCCAAATGCTAGCGAGCAAATCACAGATTTCAAATAAATTATTTGTATCTGCACTGTGACCAGCACAACCTTGACCATCCTAGGAACCTAGAAAGAAGGGTAAGGTTAGACAGAGACACAGGAGTCTGGGTTGACTGCAAGAATGAACACTTTTTTATTTTTTCCCACTGCTCTTTATATATTGTTTATTTAGCTACTACAGATCTCACTGCAAGCAGAGCTGAAGCAGATTCTTTGGCCCCCTAAGCTGAGTTTTTCCTTCTGTACTTCTCTGCCCTTGTGGCCCCATTCTTCACTGAAGGACATTCTTCCTGGGCCTTGTCTCATGCCTGCAGTGATCCATGGTCACGTGACCTCACAGGGTCATGGCTTGTGCTTTAGAAAGGAACTGTGATCATCTAGATCCCAACAGCTTTGAAATGGCAACACCACCTTTCATATATATATATATATGCTTCAATCTCAATACAATAAAATTCAAACTATTGATTCAGGGGGTTTCTGGAGTTCAGGGTTTTAACACATTTAACAACATCAAGGGAAAACAAATGGGACTTATATTTGGAGGTTCATCCCAGTGTTTTATTCAGCTCTGTGATGCTCTGTTTCGGCATCCCTGTATTTCTGTCAGTCAGTAAACCCACAATATGACACCAAAGCAATTAGGCATGAATTATATCTCTTTATTACTAAGTCTGATATTTTAAAAACTAAATCGCTTAACCTTTTAGATTTCATTAAAAGAACAAAAAGGCAGCTTTTAGATAAAATACAATCATATGTAAAGGCAAAAATGTGATTGAAAATAAGCATAAAAAGATTCACCAAATATTGTGCACCTAAAAAGACAGACAAAGTCCTGCTTGATTTTTCAACATGTCACATTTTCCAGGGGGAAAAAAATTTAAACTACTATCAAAATCACTGTGATATAAGTAATAATAGTTATTTGTTCCAGAATAAAGAATGGACAGAGAAAAGAAAGAACGCAGACTCAGGAACAAGATAGAACACAAGAGTGAATGAAAACAGAATGAAAAATCAATAAGAAATTGACTTTAAAAGAAACCCAAAGCATTAAAATATAAAATGCCTCAGGGAGGGAAAAAAATCAATGCAAGGTAATAAAATGAAAAGAAAAATTTAAGAAATGACTTGACTTTTAAAATGAATTTAGATAAAGGTACCATGAGGGATATAATGTGTCAAGTTTCCCTGAAGATAACGCCAGAGGAAATAGCTTAAAGACCCAGAGAACAGCTGGAATATAGTATAGAGGATGAACAGAAAAATCAGCTCCAAATGTCTCCAAAATGTCTAAAAGGTCAGGAATTTTACATACCTTCGCTAGCACAAGGGCCTGGTGGCTTTGTCTTCCCAACAATCATATCCCATCTGCTCATGGTCCCCTGGTGGCATGACCTCTCCTATGGAAGATCCCCCTAATATACTCAGTGGGAGGACGATGGAGCCGCAGAGACGCAGGACAGACCCATCTCACCATCCTTCTTCTCTCACTCATCCGAGGAGGTAAAAGAGTTTATCCAAGAGAAAAATCACAGTGTGGTACATAAATCTGTAAAAAAAAAAAAATACAAATGCACATTTTGTCTTGTAAGATTCTTACTAATGTGAATCGTTAGACCTAAAGATGACAAAAAAAATCATTTCCTTTTCTACTTAAAAGCAATCACCTATAGTAGTATAGTAGCACCCTTTGATGGATGCCTGAAGCCTCAGAAAGTTGTGTGTGTGTGTGTGTGTGTGTGTGTGTGTGTGTGTGTGTGTGTATGTGTGTGTGTTTCCTATGTGTACATACTTTCAGTCAGGCAGAGTAGACAAAGATTACAACGATGACAGTGGTGAAGCAGAAGAAGGAGGAGGGGGAGGGGAAGGAGCAGGGGAGGGGGAGGGGAAGGGACAGGGGGAAGGGGTGGAGGAGGGGAAGGAGCAAGGGGGAAGGGGAGGGGGAGGAATTGTTACCAAAGATCTCAGCATCATATTCTCTCTCCTTTCCATTATTAAGTCAAGAATTTTCATCCTTTCACTTAAAAAGAGTTACTTTTGACTTCACTTTGGCTTATCCTAATTCCCACCACCTATGCTGTTTCATTTGGAGATAATTATTAAGTAAAATAATGGTGTTCTATATATAAACACAAAGATCTCATGATAATAACCTAACTGCTATGACTTCCAAGTGGCTAATAAGTCAGTAGGATATACTGTAGTGGTAGCTTTGGTTTCTTTAAAAAGCCAGTTATGTTGTGTTTTTGTTTTAATCCCAAGTGTAGGATATGGGGCTGCTTTTAGTTTGTCCACCATTAAGTATCTCGTGGGGCTCAGAGAGGGGTGCGGTCTTTGCCAGATGAAACAGTTGAACTCTGAGGAGTCTGAGAGAGTGTAAATATCAGAACACAGAGAGAGGGCAGAAGGCTCAAGGGACACTCCAAGAGGAGGAAGGCTGCTTGCTTGTCCTGCTGCTGCATTTGGTATTGCTGTTTTGCTGGACTACTGGATATCCTGACAACTGAGATTAGTGTTGCTCCAAAGAATCCAACGACCCAAACCAACCTGAAGTAGCTAAGGAGAACTCTGTCCCCTCTCCCCTGTAACCTCCTTTCTCTCCTACCTAGTGTTGGGGGGAAAAGAAGTAAAGTTATAAGAAATCCCATCAAAATAGATAATGCAAGGTATGGCTACAATACCCAGCATGTGCATGCTGGGCAGAGGGGATGTTTTTCATCAGGGTGAAACAAAGTAGGATGGTGTGAAGCTCTGCCATGCTGCAGAATGAAAAAGTTTAAGCATCATAAACTGTGTGTATCTAAAATTCTCTGTTCAGTGAAGGCCCATGAGAACTAATTCTGGAGGCCAGGAGGAAAGCTCAAATGAATGAATTCACAGAGCTTGTCAAACTGGGGATTTTCTGCCTTTTCTGTTACAATAGCTTTATTTAATTTATACTTATTAGACTTGGATGAATATCCTATAAAGTAATTAGTCAAAGAGGAAAAATTGTGCATTATGTTGGTAGGGACAAAGATAGAAAGAGAAAGTGAGGATAAAGGGGCAAAGAATGAGGAGACCTTTAATTTCCTTCTTATAATTTCCACTCTTCTAAGATTTCATTAACCTTGTCTAATGTACATGATGCACACACTGGAACCATGGCTTTTCCAGCCTCTGACTAATAAATATAAACTTTGTCTAATGTACATGATGCATACACTGAACCATGGCTTTTCCAGCCTCTAACTAATGAATATTAACTTTGTCTAATGTACGTGATGCACACACTGGAATCATGGCTTTTCCAGCCTCTGACTAATGAATATTAACATTGTATAATGCTCGTGATGCATACACTGAACCATGGCTTTTCCAGCCTCTAACTAATGAATATTAACTTTGTCTAATGTATGTGATACATACACTGGTACCATGGCTTTTCCAGCCTCTGACTAATGAATAGGGGAGATTATAGTCTCAAGTCTAGCTAGTGTCTTGACAAAGCTATAGCACTAACACTAAAGCCAACCACATTTATAGCCCAAAATGTTCACTGATACTGCACCTTGAAACTTGGCCCTTCAGCTAACTTCAACCCCACAACACTAATTTAAATCTCATCTGCCTCTAATCTGACCATAAGAGTAATTTTAAAACTCAGCCTAGAAATGACCACCATGAGTCACTGGAGATAAGCTGAGCACTGTGGCACACTCCTTTAACTCCTGCCCTTAGAAAGCAGAGACAGGTGGATATCTGAGTTTGTGGTCCACCTGGTATACATAGTGAGTTCAAGGCTACATAATGAAACCCTTTCTCAAACAAACAAAAAAAAATAAAATGTAAAGACAAGTCTGGTTCTTTTTTTCTTTTAAAATGTGGAGAATACTAAACTCCTGTCCATTCAATGAGCTCTAGATGCAATGCTTTGGGAAACACAAGCCATACTTTCTGTCTCAGGGAATGCAAATGCTTGCTAGGAAACAATTCCTAGGTTGTTGGGGGTTTTTTTTTAAATAGAATGTATTTCAATCTATAAAATAGTTTCCTATATTCTCCTAGTTCATCAGCTTTTCCCTAGTCATTCGGAAAAAAATAAATGCAAGTGTAATTATGCATTGACGGCTTAATAGTGTTTAATGTTCCATTTTAAAAATACACTTTAAATTAAAGTACAATTATATGACTTTTCTCTTCCCTTTCCTCACTCCACCCCTACCAAGTACTACCCCTCCAATGCTTTCCATAACTCCCACCCTCAAAATAACAGCCCTCTTTATTATTGTTGTTATATACATATATATGTATGATATCCCTGAGAGGCTAATTCTCCCTCTCCCAGTGGTTATTAATTGCCTATATATTTTTGTTTAGGAGTAGGGCCCAGTGAAAGCCACTACCCTTCTAGTTCAAACATTTACAGACATTACAATTGTTTTGGTTTTGCTCATAAAATTGTTTCCAGGAAAGACTATTTTTGGTTTAATCCCGAGTGTAGGATATGGGGCTGCTTTTAGTTTGCCAACAGCTAATAAGCGTCTCCTGTGGCTCAGAGAAAGGCGTGACTTAGCAGACTTCTTCCTATTCTGAGTCTCTTTTTTAGGTGATTTATTTATTTACTTATAAATTCATATTCATATTACTTCCAGACTGTTATGCCCCTCTCTCGTATCTTTCCCATCCTCCCGTGCTTCTGCCCTATTCCCCTCCCCTAGACCCCTGACGGGGGGACCTACCTCCTCCACCTTCTGACCTCAGCCTCCCAGGTCTCATCTGGATCGCCTGCATCCTCTTCTTCTGCGTGCCCGCAGGGCCTCTCTGCAATGGGGATGTGATCAAATTGCTGGCCCCAGAGTTCATGACAGAGGTAGTGCCTGCTCCCCCAACTCCTGCAGCTGGGAAGAATGAGCTGTCCACTGGCTCTGTCTGAACAGAGGGTCTAGGGTCTCTGCATACATTGTTCTTAGTTGGTGCATCAGTTTGTGCAGGCCCCTGCATCCAGATCCTCTCCAGCCTTGATGGTCTCCCTGTGGGGCTCCTGACACCTCCTGGTCCTTCCATCCCCCCACTCTTCCACACAAGCCTGCTGCAAGTCCCAGCATCTGTCCAGATCCCTTGCTGGTGGAGTGTCTCAGAGGAAGGACATCTATGTTAGGGTACTATTCACTTATAAGTGAGAATATACCATGTGTGTCTTTCTGGGTCTAGGTTACCTCACTCAGGATGGCCTTTTCTAGTCCCATCCATTTGTCTGCAAATTTCAAGATTTCCTTGTTTTTAATAGCTGAATAAGTATTCCATTGTGTAACTGTACCACAGTTTCTTTATCCATTCCTCTGTTGAGAGAAATCTAGATTGTTTCCACATTTGGGCTATTATAAATAAAGCTGTTATGAACATAGCTGAGCAAATGTCTTTATAGCATGATGGAGAATCTTTTGGGTATATGCCCAGTAGTGGTATAGCTGGGTCTTGAGGTAGCACTATTCCAAATTTTCTGAGAAAGTGCCAGTTTGTTTTTCTAAATGGTTGTACAAGATAGCACTTCCACCAGCAATGGAGGAGTGTTCCCCTTTCTCCACATCCTCACCAGCATGTGCTCCCATGAGTCCTTAATCTTAGCCATTCTGAAGGGTGTGAGATGGAATCTCAGAGTTGTTTTGATTTGCATTTCCCTGACGACTAAGGGCACTGAGCATTTCTTTAAGTGTTTCTCGGCCATTCAATACTCTTCTGTGGAGAACTCTCTGTTTATCTCTGTACCCCATTTTTAATTGGGTTATTTGGTTTGGTAGTGTTTAATTTCTTGAGTTCTTTATATCTTTTGGATATTAGCCCTTTGTCAGATTTGTCAGATGTAGGACTGTGAAGATCTTTTCCCAGTTTGGAGGCTCTCATTCCGTTTTGTTGATGGTGTCCTTTGCCTTACAGAAGCTTTTCAGTTTCATGAGGTCCCGTTTATTAATCATTGACCTTAGAGCCTGAGCTATTGGTGTTCTGTTCAGGAGGTTGTCTCCTCTGCCAATGAGTTCAAGGCTCTTCCCCACTTTTTTCTTCTTTTCTCCCACTTTCTTCCATGTTACCTGAGACAGAGAGGCAAGAATGATGATACAGACCTGTCCACTGGGGCTGGGCATCTCACTGCCCATTGATCTCTTCGTTGCACTTGTGGTTTGCTCGGAAGGTCGCTGTATGCTATGAAGAGAAGCTTGGTTGATGGGGAGTGATGTCTATACTTAGCTGAGAGTATAAGGACAAAGTTAGAAAAGAGTAAGGGATTGTGATGGTCCAGCAAAGCGGCAGTAGTAGATTCCTTTCTAAGGTCCATGGACTCATTAGCCGCAGGAAGTTGGATAAGTTCCTAGAACCTGGCACGTTTTCCCACCAGTTGCGTGGGTCTCAAGTCCATGTGGACATCTGTTAGTTATCACCAGCATTTAAATGCCACTCACTGTACATCGAAGGGTAGCACGCCATGGTAGTCATGGTAGTGGCTCATGAGTATTGCATGGAGGGAGGTAAGACTACCTTCTGACTATAGTAACGAGACAGCAAAGAGGCTTTCAGGTTATGGTCAACTCCAAACATTTAGTGTTTCTCGTGTTTGGTCCAAAATGATTAAGTTTGTCCTATTTTGAGAAAAAAATTAACTAATCTGAGGCTAACTTCAACATAAAAGGAGAAGATCCCCACTGTAATTGAGGATTTGACAAAAAAAAATACCAAGATATTATATTAAATTTCTAGGGTTGTCTTGTTTGAGTGAGGGAAATGAAAATTGCATAAGGGAGGATTTAATGAGTCAGTGAAAAACCTAAATCCATCAGACTGTGATTCACTGCACATCCCAACTGCTCAGTATTTGAATGAATACATTAAAGAATTATGTGTCCTGAGTTCCACATGTGAATGAAGACGGGCAGAGGGATTGAAGCTGGGCTTCGCTGCCAGACAGCCCTGTCACTGCTGAGCTTTGCCAAAGGGAACATTACTACTGGACTTGCCCATCGCATTACAACAAGCAAGGTAGATGTACATTTTCATTTATGTTTATCTGCTCTCTTAACATATGATTTCTCAATTTCATTTGTTTAGATATTTTAGTGTACCGACATTATATTATGTTATTTTGAATACTATTTAGTAATTTGGAAGCCAGCACTTAAATTTGAATTTTATTAATGTTTGTCCTTAAGTACATTAATTACTGTGTAAAGCCAGCCACTGGTATTCCTTCCTCAAGCCTGATTATAGCATTGTATGATTCCCTTTATTTCTTTAAAGTTTTCTTGGTCTTATTAACATTTAGAATTTTAATTTTATATTATTGCCACTTGTAAAATATTTAGTGTAATTTTGACTTCATATCTATAATTATAGTGTCCATACATCTTATATAAAATTATATACTTTATGAAGCCTCTATACATATTTTAAAACACATGCTGTTATTCAGTTATCAAATTATTTTCAATATTCAACTGAATTTTATTCAATTTGTTTTCTGTTGTCATTTTTCATTTTGAAATGGGCATTGATTGTGTGTTGCAAAATTTCCTTATTCTGTCAGAGTATATAATGCACAAGCAAGTCAGCTTAAGTTTGATTGGACAGAAAATCCTTTATTCATAAAATTTTAAAATCTTATTCTGTATGTATTAGTCATTGCACTTTGGTGCTGTGAGGAAATGATTTTAGAAAAACCTGGTACCTTTTTCTCATTAAAAATTAATCACCTTTTCCTCCATTCCTTGTAATTATTCTTATCTTAAATTTATGAACCTATTTTATTTAATGTGGATATTATATTTAAAAACATGTGTTTTTATGGTGCTGAAATTTCTTCCCTGATACACATTTTTTTAGACAAGGTCTCACTATGTTGTCCTGGTTTGCATGGAACTTGCTATCTAGACTAAGCTAGATTTAAAGTCATAGGCAGAGGTCCACCTGCCTCTGCCTCCTGAGTAGTGGGACAAATGCCATCTGTCACCATACTCAGCCTTAAATTGAATCTTCATCTGTTTTGTCTATTACCCTCTCTTGAAGAGTTATATCTCATTATATTTCAGAACTCTTATGAATTCTGGAATGTTTTTCTTTATAGTTTTGAGCCTAGACTCTGTCGGCCCTCATTCATGTGTAGTTTAAGTCACTCCAGTCCTTGTGTCTTAGAGTTTCTAATGCTGTCATCAAACACCATGACTAAAAGCAGCCTAGGGAGGATGTGGCTCAGTTTATTTTACAAGTGTCAGGTTACACTCTCATCACTGATAGAAGTCAGGTGAGGAACACAAACAGGAACCTAGCAGCAGGAAGTGAAAGAGAGGTCACAGAGCGAAGCTGCCTAGTGACAAGCTTCTCTTGCCTTGCTTAGCTGCTCTCTCATAGCATCTAGGACCACCTGTCCAGGGCTAACATTGCCTGCAGTGAGCACGGTCAACACGCATCAGTTATTAGTAAGAAAAACTGCAGATTTTATGTAGACATTTTCTCAACTAAGAGTACCTTTTTCCCCCTAATGACCAGCTTATGTCAAGTTGACATAAAACTGACTAATACAACTTATTTCATGTTTTGTTTTAATTCATTTACCTGTTGTGCTGTGGCCATATCTTAGATTCTTTCTAGGGTCTTCATCTTCTGCAGTGGATCCATAACAGTTCCATCTTTTAGAAAATTTAGCACAATGTTTCCCAACACTGTCCTCTTAGAATATTTCTGAATATTTCATCTTTATTGTCCCATATAATTTATTTTTACTTTGCTACTGCATTCATTTTTCACTGGAAGGCCAATTATCCAGACCTAGCTCTTAACAATGTTAAATCCCAGTGGAGTGTTACACCACTTAAGTGCTGGCAGCCTTTCTCCTCAGAGTCAGTTCATGATAATGTCATTTATTAATACGGGACTTTCTAAATTATGAATTCATAAGGCAGGAATTCCAAAATAGTATTGAAGCCATTTTTCTGTGAACTACATGGTTTGCTGACTTTTTCATTTTTAACATATTAAATTCTATGCAAATCTACATGCAACTGGGAAACAAAGAGAATATCACACAAGAACATATTAACTACTATAAGGACCATGTTTGAGCAGGACATGTTCAGTTTTTCCATAGTAAGATAGAGATTTATTATTTGAGCAGAAATAAAGCTTATGCTGTTCCATGATTCTCTGCTCCTAAATGTACAGGAATAGTTTGCTTGCATATATGTAAGTGTGCCATGAGAATGCATTGCCTTTAGATGCCAGAAGAGGGTGTTGGAGTCTCTTGAACTGGATTTATACATATTGTACACTGCCATGTGGGTGCCAGGAATTGAACCAGGGTTTTCCAGAAGAGCAGCAAGGGTTCTTAACCACTAAGCCACCTTTCAACCTCAGCTTATTCTACTTTTCACAGGAAAGCTTTTTGCCTACATTCATAAAATGACTCTGAGACTCCAAATTCTCTCACGGGCTCACATTTGGCATGCTGGAAGTGACACTGAATATGGCCCTTGAGCCTACACCCTGTTTAATTCATAGAAGTTAATTAATAATACTCTAGCTCATGTACCTTGCAAAGATAGCTGCAGTGTGTGTGTCTACATGTGAGGGGAGGGTGTGCGTGCATAGATGAGCATGTGCTCTGCCCTCACCTAGAAGCTCTTCTCTAGATTTGTGATGATCTTCTCACTCTTTGACGTGAATACTCTATTTCCTGATAGTATTTTTCAAAAAGTCTTCGCAAATAAACCACGTACACTTTAATATTTTTTCTTAGTCTTCTTCTAAGGGAATCTAAGTTAAACAAGGGCAAAGGGTAGTATTACGAAAGGAACCTTGTAGCAGGTGCAGCATACAACTTGAAAGGCTGGACCAGGCAGCAGCAATAAATCTTTTAAAAATAAATATCATAATCTGAATAGAACAGAGATAAAACTCAAAGAAATGTGTTGACATAGAGTATAGTCAAGTGGGGAAAAGAAGAAGTGGGAAAGGGAGGGCAATAAAATGCTCTCAAATGTATCACCAAAATGATTGTCCTAAGTAAGCAAAGCAGAGGTTGGATTTGAGTTAATCCAACCCAAGTGTCTATTAGACACCCAAGGGAGAGTGCCAATCAAGCACTGCAATGTGTACAAGCCAGGTGGAAGTTCATATAGCAACAGGCAAGGAGAGGGAACCACTATATGTGTGTGAAAAACTCAAATACCAAGAAAAAAGTCCTCAAATAAATATCAGGAAGTAGTAAAGCCCCCGAGGTGAAATCGAGCAAGAGTCACTGTGAAGAAAAAAAATATAAGCAAGCCAATTGGCTAAAGCATTTCTAGGAGGGGGAGTGAAAATGCTACCAAACAAACAAACAAGAAACCCCAACTCATATAAGATGAAGATTGCAGTTTTAGCGCCTACTACGTTATTGTGGAAATCATTAGGTCCCTTATAAAGGTGTTTTTTGTTTTTTGTTTTTTGTTTTTTTTTAATGAAATCATGGTGTGCCATCTGGTTTTATGGCAACTTGAGAGAAGCAAGACTCATTGGGAAGAGGGAACGTCAACTGATAAAATGCTCCCATAGATTAGTGAGCAAGACTGTGGTTGACTTTCTTGATGATTGATGTGGGAGTGCCCAGCTCTTTGTGGATGGTGTCATCCCTGAGATGGTGGTCCTGGCCATTAAAGAGGCTGAGCAAGCTCTGAAGAGCTAGCCAGTAAGCATCAATCTTTGAGGTCTCTGTTTTAGGCCCTGCCTCCATAGTCTACTCCATTTGAGCTGATGCCCTGACTTCCTTCAGGGATAGACAGTTCTGTGGGACTGTCACCGGAAATAAACCCTTTCTTCCCCAAGTTGCTTTTGGTTAGTGTTTTAACACCGCAGTAGAAACTTACAAAAGGCAGAAAATAGTGGCAGCTCGTGTGGTATTGCTGTGACAGCCATGACCTTGTAATTTGAGACGGAATGTGGAAGGACTTTGAAATTCTGGGCTACAAAAGCCATTGAGTGTTCAGAGTTTAATGAGCTGTGGTGGGAACTTAGAAGATAAGGCTGAGAGGAGTGCTGATGACGGAGGCTGGTGAAGCCTAAGAGGGAAGTTTTGAGAGCCTTTAAAGACTTTCTTGAGACCATTCTTGCGATCCTTTGAATTAAATACCATTGCGGTGAAACCGCTGCTTTTCTGGAACTAGTCAACTGGGGCCGAGGAATAAGCTGTGACTAAGAAAAGACCAGCACAGCGGAGGCCATATCTGAGAAATGTTTCCTCATGGTCAGAACACAGAAGCTGTGGTCCAGAGGGGCCAAGGCTGTACCTTGTGCTGATAGCTCAACTTGGACACGTATGAGAGTTTCTCAGGTGTTACTAGATTGGTGGGCGTGAAAGGGTCACGGCAAGCAGCCGAGGCTTTGCACCAGGTAGGGCCATGAAAGGCTATTGATGAATGTGCACCTCCGTTTGAAATAGAAGCCCCAGTATTAAAGAAGTAGTGAGAAGTTGAAGCTTGGCACCATGGGACTCATAGAAGAGAGTCCAGGAGAGGCTATATAAAGATGAAAGTGCGACCCAATTACAGTAAAGACCTCAGAATTTTGGAGATGTCAGTACCATGGGATGACCATTAGGGACAGCAGCAGGGGAAGATAGAAGATGACCCGAGCTTGCGAGACAAGCTACTTTGTGCTGTTAAATATAGAGCTGGAGAAACGAATTCCTGGGGAGCACAGAGAAGAGTGAGTGAGTCCCAGATATCAATCACCTAACTTTTTAATAATCCTCAGTTTTAATTTACTTTGACTATTCCCTGAGTGGTCTGTCTTTGAGTAAGAAAGTGTTCAAATTATCTTTTTTTTATTTAAAGTGTCCTATTCTAGAGAGATTTTAAAGGAGACTTTAGGGGCTGGCGAGATAGATCACTAATTAAGAGCACTGCCTTGTCTTCAAGAGGTCCTGAGTTCAATTCCCAGCAACCACATGGTGGCTTACAACCATCTGTAGTAGGGTATGATTTCTTTTACTGGTATGCATGAAGTCAGAACATTCATACATAAAGTACATAAATAAATAAATCTTAGAAAAACAAATAAAAATTTAAAAGGGAGCTTTTAGTCTCCTCCTTTCAAACACAAGCAGCACTAAAATAATTGAGCGTCTGTGTTAATGCCCCAGATTGCAGTCTACTCTCTGCTGAGTCCACTCCAACTGCCACAAACCTCACAAGCAAAGGCAACTTGTTGAGGAAAGATTAGCTTCAGCTCACTGTTCTAAATCACAGTTCACCACTGACAGAGATCAATGCAGAAAATCAAAGAGGGGAGGAAACTGGAGGAGAAGCAAATAGAAAGGAGAGCTGTTTTCTGGCTTGTTCCTCGTGGCCTACTTAGCCTGCTTTCTTAGTGTACCCAGGACAATCAGCCTAAGAGTGGTACTACCCATATGAGCTGGGTCTCCCAAATTAATCATCAGTCATCAATTAAGAAGACCCACCATAGGCTTGTCTATGGGGTAGTCTGGTAGGAGAATTTTCTCAGTTGGTTCCTTATACCAAAATGGCTTTAGAATGTGTTATGTTGACATACAACTAGCCAGCACATTTGTCAACACCACCTCTTTTTTTTTTTTGTCACTCATCTCTGATATCTCATATTAAGAGCTCATATCAAGAGCAGCCAGTGCTTTGAACTGTTAAGCAATTTCTCCAGCCCTATTTTTATTTTTTTTAAAGGGTTACTGTTTTGTGGGATTGGATAATATTACTCTTTTTTAGTTTTACCCATGATTTAATCATGACCTGTTATATGACAACTTTATAGTTTGATCAGTTAACTGGAAATAAAAATAACTGTTATACCTAGAAGAGGCTATAAACATACATACATACATACATACATACATACATACATTCATACATACATACATACACACACACACATATATACAACACACATGCAGGTACTATACAATTAAAAGCTAAAACCTTTTTGAATTTTATAACAGACACATAAAATTGTATGTATTTGTGGTCTATTTATTTTAATTCATTCTGTAGAAAACACTTATAAAGCAAACTAGAGAACCATTGATGATAAATAAAAATGTGAAATTGTAAGACAATTATAGCCAGAAGCAATGCCATTCTTGCGGCAATACCTGATGGTTTTCAGTCTCTCCTTCCAGAGGAAAGTCTTATGAAGTTTCACCACAGAAGACTACTTGGACATGGGTTTAAACCAATCAAGAACCCAGTGTAGCCCAGAGCCATATTCAGGGTGAGCTTTTAAGCCTAAAAACTATATCTTGGCTTGACATACTTTAGTTACAGAAATAGCCAGAAGCAGAACCACAGAAGCCAAAAGGTAAGGTTACCAGGTTTAGGAACGTTCCCATAACCATAAACTTTTATGGATTAGGCCTGTGTTGTAGTTTTGGTAGGTGGTGCTGTCTATGTGTTGAGTTTTACAGCCTAAATGGACTTCGCCCCTGGAGTCAGTTATGCTAAGGCCTTAGAGCCTGTTATAGAAAGTATGCAGTCTGTATTTACCTATGCACTATCCAAAGGAAGTTATAAGGAAATTATAAAGATTTTAATGTAGTAACTGGGTTAATGGAAACTGTGAGACTAACACTATAATAAATAGAGTTCGGGGTATGACTCAGTACTGAGATTTGTCTAGTGTACACAAGACTCTAGGTTCAAAGCTCAGTGCCACAAAAGCAAAACAAACAAAAACACATGGTTTTGTTAAGTATCTGTAGAAAATCAAAGGTATGAACTCATAGATTTCTTTGAATAATTACCCAAGTTGAATGAAAAATATTCAGGAATATAGACAAGGCTGAGCAGTGAGGGCATGCGGCCCTGCAGCCCCAGCACATCTCAGAGCACCTGAATGCCCTACCTGTCCCACATTCCCTGGAACATCTATTGGTCAAGCAGACAATGCATTGGCTGGGCACCTCGGTAGCTGGGCACCTCAGTAGCTGGGCACCTTGGTAGCACACACAACGATGCACAGCCCGCATGAGAACCCCGAAGGTTTCTTACCATGGCCACCACCACATGATTTTTTCTTAATTTATAAAATACAGTATTAATGAAAACTTTTGTTAAAGTTTTAAATTACATATAATATTCATAACTAAATATCTTCTTTACCAGCAACTCAGTTAAACGTGAAAACTCATAGGTTAGAGTTTGTTCTTTTCCACAAATGTAATAATTCTCTTTTCAGTAACTTTCTTGTGGAATTCATATATTCCATTGTGTGTGTGTGTGTGTGTGTGTATGTGTGTGGACTTGATTTGTTTCACAGTAGGCTTGCCACTTTTAAGCATCCATTCACATTGTGCGCATATGCGTTAGAAGAGTCATGTTGTTTTTGTTGGATTGTACTAATTAAAACAATAGAAAGAAAAGTGTAACTTACAATAGGAAAAACATCTAAGAATGGTTGTAAAGGGTGGACTAGGTAAAGCATCACAAAAGCATCTAAACATATTAAATGCTTAAGTAATTTACTGTATAAGTTCTGAGGGTAGCAAAGATTTTCTGCATGAGTGGAAGACTGGATAAAGTAGCCTACACAATTTATAATAATCGTGAAAATAACAGAATCTCCTTTTTCTGTCTTCTATGGTTTGCATTATTAAAGATCCCATGCAGTAATTTATTACTAAATGTCAAAATACAATTGGAACCCATAAAAATGTTCCAGTTAAAGATAGTGGAAGAGTTTACAATTATTGTGACCCTAGAACAAAACTAGCATTTATAACATGGCCATCTTTCCTTCTTTTAATAAATCTTTGCTGGAAGTCACAGCACCTTAATAGCATCGTTGTATGATATGTCTTAAGGTTTATATCTGGATATGCTTAGAACAAAGATTGCGAACTAGTGAGAGTACATTCAGTCATTTAGCAAGAACTGTCTCTTTAACAAAAACAATAAAAAGAGCAGAACTCTAAAATTTAGCTGTAAATCTCTGTTGGAGAATGCATCATTCAAAAATTTGTTCCTTTGATCGTTAGAGTCCCTTCGTGGGACTCTGTATGAACAAGAAGTGTATTAGAGTGTTATCAATGACATCTATTGATTTCTGTTCTCAGGCCTGTGGATGAAGTTCAATGCTTCATTTTGAACTTCTGTAAATCTTTCTATTTTTTTTATGTGATGGACATCCAAGATTTTCAGATTATATTTGTAATGGGATGAACAAACACATTAGCATTTCTGGGTATAGTTAGACGGACTCAATGAGTTATGTTTTAATTAGCACCAGACAAAAACACATAAATAAAAGAACCGTGTATCTAAATGATGTTTGTGTAATAATATTATTTATTTGAGTTCACACTTAGTGAACAGAATGCTTATATGAAGAACTATTTTTAAATGTGTTGTAGTCTAATCATGGCTTTGGGACTTGTCTTAAGGCCCAGGTGTGTGATGAGGTCAATCTCAGAAAGAAGATATGAAATACAAAAGTATAAAATTTTAATTGCTGATTTTCTCACTATTATTTTAAATATGCTTTCTAGGTAGGCCAGTATATACCATGTCATGTTATGATAGCATGACAATATAGTAAGCTATATATTTTTAAAGTTAAAATTTATTGGTGAAGAATTTGACCAATGGAGTTATATTCGTGTATTTCTCTCTCTCTCTCTCTCTCTCTCTCTCTCTCTCTCTCTCTCTCTCTCTCTCTCTGTGTGTGTGTGTGTGTGTGTGTGTGTGTGTGTGTGCATTGAAATATTTTTCAGCATTTAAAAGAAGGAAATGCTGTCTTTTGTAGCATGACTGAACACAGAGGATGCTATGATAACTAAGACAATCAAAACAGAAAGACAAAAACCATCACCTCACTGACAAATAGACTATAAGAAAAACACATTCATAGGTGTGAAGATAGAATGGAGGAAACCAGACCCTCACCACCTTAAAGCCAGTTTGGATAGATATTTTTAGAGGATAAAATGTTTTAGTTGACTAAAATTGACTTAAATGTAACCATTATGCTGTATGGTAATTATTGGTATTATACGTGCATTACATACTAGAAGACTATTAAAAGAGTAGATTTAAAAATATCGTTGTAAATGTCATTTTCATTTCCTCAGATGAGGGGATGAGAAGAGAGCCATTCCCAAATCTTTCTAGATCTTTCTGAACTCTGGCTGGCTGGTTCAACTCAGCTGTTTGGGCCTAAACTCCTCTCTAAGCTGACTGATTCAAACTGGCTTCTTCTGACTTCTGACCGAATTGCTCTGCTTGGCCTCCAACTAATTCTGGCAATCTGTTCTAATCTTCTTGCTCCTTCTTATTCTCTGGCTCATTCTGTTTTTACCTATGTTTAGCATGTCTGCCTCTGTAAAACTGTCCTGGTAAGAAACTCTTGATGAAAAACTCTCCTCTCTCCCTCACTGCTCGTAAGTAGCCTCTCCTTCCTGACCCGTTCATGTGAAAATTGGATGCATCCTATTCTGTCCAGCATTTCTCTGATTCATCACCTTGTCTGCCCCTCAGTTAGACATCACTTTTAAACAAGGCTGTTTCCTTCTATACATTAACATTACCTTTGATGTTTGGGATTAAAAGTGTGAACTAAGGGTGTGTCAGTATTCTAGCAGGATCATGCTGCAATCCAGAGTGTGTCTGCATCCCAGTGTATCACATAAACATAGGTCTTTGAATGTGATCCCTTCCCGGAGCAGGCAGGTTGCTGGGTTAAAATTCCTTGACATGTTGTCATCAAACATAGCTATTTCATCCTGTATATAAGTATCTTAAAAATACAGAGTAAAACAAGCATTTTTGTCAACTAATTAGTGATGAATAAATGTAAGCATATAATTTTAATGTATATGAATTAAAGAAAATTAGGCATCAAATTGTGAAAAACTGTAGTGTTCAATATTTATAACTCGCATGAATGTTTATTTAAATGTATTTTCAGTTCAAATAGAATGCCTTTACTCTCTGCCTTTTTTCCCTTCAGCCCAATCCCATTTACACACCTTTCAGCCTCTTTCATACCCTTTCTCTCAAATTATAGACCTTTTTCTTTTATTAAAACTGCTGCATGCATATATATGTATATGTACGCAAGACACATAAATGCTGTTTGAGTCTGTTTTTTGTGCGTGTTTATATGGTTTCTGGTGGGGCCACTTGGTACTTTACAGCCAACAACAAAGCTCCTCCCTTGGGCAGGCTGATTCTTCCTCTTCCAGCAGTCATTAGTTGCCTGTGGTTCATTTGTCTAAGTCTGGGACTGTAAATCCCTCCCTTCCAGGTTAGCATGTCTGTGAACGTCGCCATTGTCTCCGTCTTGTTTGTGCAGCCGTTTTCTAGGAGAGATTGTTGCACAGCAGAGTACCACTTCCTAGCATCCTGGGTTGTACAATCTTTCTGTCTCCATTTCTGTTACGTTCCCTGAGCCACGGATGCAGGAACTGTGACTCAGGCATACCCACTGCGACTGGCTTCCCGCAGTCCATTGATCTTTGAGTTGGTCCAGTTGTGGGTTTCTCTAATGGTCTCCATTTGCTATTAAGAGAAAACTCCTTTGATGAGGTGTGGGAGCTACACTTATCTGTAGGGGTAAGGATGAGGTTTAAAATGTGGTTAGAAATTGTATTACCTTAGCAAAGCGGCATCATGGATTCTTCCATAAGCTTGCCAGCCCTGAGAAGTCAGCTAGGTTTCCAACACCAGACATGGTTTCCCTCATAGTGAATGGGCCTTTTGTCCTTTTAGACAGCCTTCCAGTTGCCATCCACATGAGTGCCACTTTATTGCACCACTACAGATATCTGCGCACGGTAGTCCCGAGGCTGCTGGGTACTAATTGCTTCCCATGCTCAGCAGCTTATAAAGTATTTTCTCCATGGAATCTACCATGGAAGGTAGATTGCAGGAAGGAGGCTCTCAGGTTAAATCTGGCTAAAATCATCTGAATCCTGTGTCCCAAGTGTTTAGTGTCCTCAGCAGTAGCGGTTTCCCTTCAACCTCTGAGAGGCAACCACAGTAAACATCAATAGTCTATATTATTTTGGGAGTCACTTGGACCACCCTGACCAAGCATACCTGGTACCAGGCTTTTTGTTAGTCCAAGGTGCTTGTATGGAGCATTGCCAGCCCAACTGGCATAACGTCCTTAGAAACCTTAGTACTATATAGAAACTTACTCATGTAAGCAGGGCATAATTGAATGTTAGGCAATTGACCATCCTTGCAGGGCCATTTTATTGTTTTCTGTGCCCATAAAAAAATGTATAATTGTGAAGCAAGTGTTACACAAAATCCATCTCTAGTGAACCTTTGTACATAGTGCTTGAGTGAAAAGTACGCACTTGCTCACACTTAGTAAGGGGAATGGGTAGAGGTATGCTTGAAGAATTAATTTCTATTGTAAACCAACAAAAGGAAAAAGTGAAAGATAAATAGAATTTACTAAAAATATCAGTTAACTTTGAGAAGTAGACACACATGTGTAAAGAAGATACCAATATCCTAGGCAAAGAGATCAGAGAATATAAATAAATATGAGAATAAAATTTATTGTTCATAAAAATATGTAATAGACTGGCCTTTAAAAACAGGAATCATTTGGTGTCTGGTTAAAATCTTGAAAGTAATTCTGTAGATGAGTTTGTTTGTGGCCCAAACACAGCAGTACAGGCAGACAGTGAAGGAGGGACCTGTTTGGACTTGAACAACTGTGCACACAGGTCACGTCTGAAGTCACGAAAGGGCAACAAGTTGAGATGAGTCATAATCCTGGAGAGAGAGAGAGCATGTGGACCTGCAGTTTAATAGAAACTACTCTGTGAAGGTGCACTGAACACACTGATAGTAAATTCAGAGTCACAAGAAAAGATGTCAGCATCCCATTAAGATCAGAAGTAGCTGAGAGGGTGCCGTCTATGACATGGGCTCTGTTGTCTGTTCTTGAACACCTTCCCCCTAACGGGGCTGCCTGGCCTGGCCTCAGCGGATGAGGATGAGCTCAGTCCTGATGGGACTTGATGTGCTGGGGTGGGAGGTGGGGAAGGGGGTGGGTTGCTAGGAGAAGGGGGCTCCTCTTTTCTGGGAAAAAGAGGAGGGAGAATAAGGGAAAGAGGGTGGCAGGGAGGGACCAGGAAGAGAGGAGGGAGGGGGTTATGATTGGGATATAAAGTGGATATATACATTTAAAGCATAACAGAAATTAATAAATCACATTCCCTTGGTGCCATTTGACAAGAGCAAGCCCCAGTTTGAATCTTTACCTTATTCTCCTGAGCTTTCCTCTGGTCTTTTTTGTTTGATAGTCTAAGTCTCTGTCTGCCTGAACACTACGCTGTGAATCTGTCCCTGTTCTGTGTCTGTCCCTAACAAGGGGATTTGCATTCTTTTTTATTGAGCAGCACAAAAAAAATACCACATGAGGAAGGCATTAGGGATACTTTATCAAAATACGTAATAGAGTTTTACAAAGGGTTACATCACTGACTCCAACTGACTCTGACACCATCTGACCCAGATAGCAAATGGCACAACAAACACCATTTTACCAAGTATGTGCTGTATTCAATATTTATGATGGATACTCATTTATACCGTTTTCAGTCTATATTGTTGTTTTCACCAAATGATTATCCTAGTGCACTTACAAACACATATCCACTACCTTTGAGCCAGGGCCATGGAAAAGGAGATAATTCGAGATTACAGCTATGCATTAGCTTAGGTCAGATGAGTTGATTTCGTGGGAGATCCACAACTAGTAAGGTAGGTTAAATTGTTCTCTTAAAGACAGGCTAAACAGACAGGCTAAGCACATATAGGATAGCAGTCTTAAGTATTATTTAGTGTTCCTGGCTGTGAGGCCCAGCAAACGCTTTAGTCTCTTAGAATGCGAGCGATATTTTTTCTCATAATGTGTCACTGCAGGATGGGGGAATGAGTTCAGAATAGTGATGGAGGGAAAGAGCTGAAAAAAAGATGAAGACATAGAGGCTGAAAAATTGTTTATGTGGGGCTTAGAAATAACTAAGATTTTAGCGAGGAAAAGAACAAGATATTAAACTTTAGTGATAATCTTGTAAGGTTTTTCCCATGTTGAGTCTGGGTATCAGAATCTGATTCTTCTCCGTACCGTTGGCTTGAGATGGAGGCTTGAGATGTAGAGACAAGGGTAAGGATGTCTCCGTTTCATCGGACTTACCTTGCTGCAAAGCCAGGGGCATGGTATTCTTCACAAGCACGCCTTCTCCTAGGACTTGAGATTTCCTTAGAAATAATGCCAGCAGACACAAACCAAGAATATTCCAATAACTTGTTGCGCTGATTTGTCGAAATAGAACATGTCACCCCTGAGGTCTTAGAACACTACTTGGTTCCATGGAGGTCTCATTTAAACGTCTATGCTAAGTAAAAACAAATTTGTTAGAAAATCCATAAATTTGCCTGTATTCTTAAACCTTTTGGATTTAACAATCTAATATCCTTATTGTTTTTACAAAATTAACTTTTTTTAAAAAAACAAGCTTATTTTAAATACCTACTCATGTTTATTTTTAAAAAACTGATACATTACTGACAGAAGATAGTGTTAAAAGGGCTTACAAAATTCTCTACACAAATTACCAGCACTTCAGAGACCAACTCTATATTGGTTATTAAGCTTATATTTTGTAGGCTTGCTTCTCAATACACATACAGGTGAGAACTAATTATATGATGGACTGACAATTGCAATAATGTCTACAAATCAAACTACAGTAAGGCGTTGTTCTATGGCTTGAATAGTTCTGACCTATTTTTCAACATTTTTGTAATTTATCAAACACCATACATTGTGTATTTTTATAGTTTCCAATATTTTAATTTATTCTGCATCTATTAGTGTGCAGCTATTTACATTAATTTTCATGTAATTCATTTTTATATCCATTCACTGGGGTGAACCAAAATTATTTAATGAAATGGTTAATTAATTGTCATAGTGGTTACGTTCTCATTCACTGGAACGCATCCACAGTTCTGAATTTATTTGCAACTGTAACTGAACCCATGGGACAGGAGCTTTGAGGCACCCATGATGGCGCCATTGCTCTTGCTTCTCGTGTCACCCGCTGGACAGTCCCATCCTCACCTCCTAACTAAAGTTGAATTTATTTTTAATCAGTCTATCACCACTAAGATGAAAGACTCATCTTAGCTCAGTCAATGAGAGTTAAAAAAAAAAAAAAAACGAGGGAATGTTTTTGGATAACTGACAGCTCGGTCAAGCTTTAAAATTGAATGAAGATAACTTCTTCAATTAAAGTTCTGAAATAGTCAGTTATAAAGTCTTGGCTATCACTTGCCATGGGTCCCTTATAAAGAATCTTGTTACATTTTGTTCTGTTGGAAATATACATTTTTAGTAAGTATGTATCACGTGTTTATAATCTAAACTGCTAGAAATCCTTTCTTTGTTGAAACATCTCTCTGAGATAGGTGTGCAAATCTCATCCACACATGTGAAGCCTGAATCGTAAAGTCGCAAATAGGTTAAAAGTGATCACTGTTTGTTACCAGACCACAGCTGCACATCACAGTCTCGCAAAAGGTTGAAACAAGTAATCTTTAGGAAAGATGCAGATAGTTGCTGCTTTCAATCACTTATTCATCAATTGCAACTACATTCAAAGGCTGCAAAATGACCTTTATTTACAAGTACTAAAGTTAATAAAGCTACACATGTAGTAACTGAGAAATAAATGTGTTTGTGTATTTTAAATGCAAATCAGGGTACGGCAGAAGCCACTGTGGTTTATGGTAGACACGGGACCTTACTTGCTGACAGAAAGTCTTACCCTGCTTTCTGAGCAGGTAAAGATGGGTCCCACACTCTTGTTTTACAGGTCAGTCTGTTGTTTTCAGCCTTCAGCTAAGACACTACTCTTTGATATTATTTCATGGGTTTATGTGTGTGGAATGATCTGAGTTGAAAACTTAGAAAGGGTGTGTGTTATGATTTACTTATATTAGGTCATTTCTCTTCTGAGTTGAACATTTGTGATAAATGTAGTGATATAAAAGGCCAGTATGCCGAGTCACATGACCTCAACCACTCAGCAAGCACTTAGTGGTTATCAACCAGAGTTTTTAAAGTGTTCAAAAAGATAATTTAGTCAAAATGGCAAATAAAATCAAAGAACACTAGACAATATTATGGATATAATAGGATTATGGATATGCTGTGATTATAAACATTCACAAAATACTACTTGAAGGACACTTAGTTTTAAAACAGGTCTGTCTAAGTTTAAACCAAGTGACCATCATGCTAATTTTAAAAGAAGCCATATCCTAAAGTAGTCATGAAGTTCACACGACATCTCTAGAAGAAAGGCCTATGGAGTAGTTTCCTCATCCTCAAATTTCCAATAAATAAATAAATAAATAACAAAAATTATAATCAAAAGCAAATAAAATGTACTAAATTTGCCCAAAATATCTATAACCTGGGAAAAAACATCTGGCAGTACTAAGTGTAGGTAAAATGTATAGAACAACTGCATTTTGAAGTTTGCTTCCTCTGCTAATAAGAGTAAAGGCTCGACTGCGTCAGCATTGCTCTTGACAGTTACATAGCAGTGATGGCCACTTTCATGGTCTACAAACGCACTTTCATTCATGAAGTTAGTAGGAGTTTACCTACATGACAAGAGTGCAGACACAGCCTGTCTGTATCTATCCCGAATTTCAATAATTCAAAATGTTTATCACAGTGGAATGGAACAGCGGTAAGGTAATAACATATATTGGTATATTATTCAACAATCAAAATAATGGTCCCTAAGTTATTCATAAAACATGAATGACCTCGCAGTCAATAGACAGTGACTATCACAAGGTATACTGTGGCATATATTTTTTTATTCACTTAGATAAGGATAAGAAAAGGGAAAATTAGTCTGTTGTTGCGCAAATCGGTCCGCCAGTTTCTTTTTGGCTACAGAGTGGATGTTGTCAGAGGAGACAAAAAAAAAAAAAAAAAAAAAAAGGTCACAGATGGGCAGTGACCATGGGTTGTTTCGTAGTTTGAACAGTGGTTACAAAGGTGTATGCCTTTTACAACACTTTTCCCAATAATACATGTGTGAATATGTGGTTCTGCAATTAAAAGGTTTTTAAAAAAAATATCAACAACAGCAATGTCACCAACAAAAGCCATTATCTGTAACGAATAAGGAAACAAACTGACATTTTCAAACAGATGTACCAAGTAACATCTCTTATATTCTTTGATATGCTCCAGGTACTAAATACTATTAACTTTTTAATTTTATTATTCTGGTTATTGTTTATTACAAACAGAATAGACTTGTACACATAGTGTATGCCCTGTATGTTGATTTTTCAAAAGTTAAAAATGAAGTGTGCTAATGAGCTTTCCATGCCTTAAGGAATCAACTTGTGATGAGAAGTTTATCAGAAACTATTTACTTAGGGGTCGAAGGTGACAAAGAGAAAAGGGAAGTGACCTGGGCCCCGTGGTCCGTTTGTGAGGGTATACCCTTAACACCCTAACATCCTCAAGGCTTCTCTTATTAAAGGCTCCATAACTTTCCTACTAAGCAAGTCTTTATCACATGGAACTTTGAGGACACTTACAATTGTAAGTAAGGCAATATTACTTTATGTTGGGTAACTGTAGTGAGTTTATCTCTTAAGATCAATAGGGCACTAGCATGAACAAATCCCTGCGTTCGCCAGGGGAACCATGAAGAAATATATCAGTACAGTATTTGTAGAATTTCTCTTTTGATGCCTTAGCTGCCAGTTTCATTAAGATGATTCAAAGATGATGCATTTTTCTTTGTGCTTTGCAATTATCCCCAATGCTGCTTTTCAGCAATTTTATAAGAAAGCATGGTTTCCTCTTATATTTATTTTGGTTGATATTTGTGGCACTGCTTAAATATGTGAATGGATACTGCAGTTAAGTTTGGGGTAAATCTTGATTGATACATCTTCCTGGCTCGTAATTTAGTATGTATGTATGTATGTATGTTTGTTTGTGTGTATGTTTGTATGTATGTATTCATTTTACATCCAGGTCATAGCCCCATTCCTCCCATCTTCTCCTCTCCCTCCCCTCCTTCTCTCCCCCTCCCATTTTCCTCCAAAAAATGGGAGACCCCTTCCCATCCACCCCAGCTCATAAAGTCATATCAGAACTGAGCATGTCCTCTTCTCCTGTGGCCTGGCAAGGGAGTCCATGTCAGAGACAGCTCCCGCTCCCCTTACTAGAGGACCCACATGAAGCCTGAGCTGTCCAATGGCTACTTCTTTGTAGGGAGGCTAGGTCTAGTCCATGCCATCTGGGCCCTGGTTAGTTGGTTCTATTGGTCTTCTTGTGAAGCCCCTGTTACCTCCATGTCCTTTTTTCCTTTCCCCCACTTTTCCACAAGACTCCCTATGTATCACTCAATGTTTGGCTGTGAGTCTCAGAACCTGTTTCAAGGAGCTGCTGGGTGGATCCTCTCAGAGTACAACTCTGGTAGGATCCTGTTTGTAAGCATAACAAAGGATAGCTAACAGTGTCAGGGGTTGATTCTCTCCCATGAAGTAGGTCTCAGGTTGGGCCAAGCATTGGTTGGGCATTCTCTCAATCTCTGCTCTGTTTGGTCTATCTTTATCCCTGCACATCTTGTAGGCAGGGTGAAGTTTGGATCAAAGGTTTGTGGGTGGGTTGGTCTTCTCCTCCCTCTACTAGGACTCTTGTCTAGTGAGAGGGTGTTCTCTTCAGTTTCTATGGCCCCTGCTATTAGGAGTCTCTGCTAGAGTCCCTCTCATTTCCTCTCTGACTAATATTTTTCAAAATATTTCTTTCACTTTGTTTTCTCAACACAGGTGTAAAGAATCTAATTATTTGTACATTAAAGCTTTCATCATTTTTGCTTGAATGCTTTTCTGCATGTTCCATTTTTGTCTCCATTCTCTGGATTGAATATTCCTGCTAGGCTGTTCCATCTGATCAGTGAAATCTATGTTTTGCTTTTCAACATTTTTAAAGTTGTACATTCTCTTTGATTTTTCTAATTATTGCCTGATAGTCTTAATAACAACATGCAATTTATTACAATTATTTAATATAGTCACCTTCAATTTTCTCAATTTTTCTGTATATATTTTTGGTTATGTGGTGCGACCTTCTTGTATAGCTGCAATTTTTTACTGGATGAGTAGGTGACATTTTGCATAAAAAACGTAGAAATTATTTGATGCCTCAGACTCTGCTGTCTTCTTTTTCCTAGAGAATTTGTTTTCTTTGGGGCAGTTGTGTTGGGACAGAAAACTTCTGTCTAGTTAATAAATGAAAGCGTTTGGTGTGGACCTCACCATATGGGAGCCCATGCCCGCCACAGTCATCCCCCTTAAGAGTTTGTGGTTGGAGTTGCAGCGAAAACCAAGCATGTTAACTGATTTCATCAGCCTGGACTCAAGACATTTTCCCCTTTTCATTCAAACTTCTCAAGTTTCTGCTCACAGTCTCCCAAGAGGTCAGCTTTCCTTTTTTTTTTCTTTTTTCTTTTCTTTTCTTTCTTTCTTTCTTCTTCTTCTTCTTCTTCTTCTTCTTCTTCTTCTTCTTCTTCTTCTTCTTCTTCTTCTTCTCAAATCCTTACCTTGTAATGACAGAAAAAACTGAGTGCTGCAACCTTTCTTCTCCTGTACTTCATCTAAAGACACTGGTCCTTCTGGTTTTTCTCTTGATGACGTTCTTCCAATGGCAAAGAGGTAGACATACTGGATCTGATGGTTTAGAGGAAACTGGGCACGTACAAGGTGGCATGATCCATCCAAATCTCTCATGTAGTGTGTTTGTTCTGCAACAAACTTACCTGCCCCTAACAGGAATGTGCTTTTTGTGTGTTAGTGCAACAAATGTGCCTTCAGAGGACAACAGGCTCTTCTTCATTATTCCTCAACTTCTTTATATATATACTTTTATTACACATGTATAAAACAAACTACATACAGCAGGGAGAACCATGTGACAATCATGAGAATACTGAGTTCTATATATGTTACATTCATAGTGACTCGGCCAACTGCATTCATCTAGTTTGAAGTAAGTGTTTTTCCTGTCTTGTTGGGTCTAGATTTCTGAATGAGATTCAATATCTATCTTATCTCAACTCTCTAGATGGCTTGGGTCCTTAGTGTCTTATTTGTATTCTATCCTTTGTTGTTCTTGGCCATTCATTCAATTGCTTTAATCTCTGTCTCTATTCTGGTAAATCATAAATGTTCACCACTAAATGAACTGTATCATCTGAAAAAACTAGAACGATAAGGTCAGGTGTCAACTGGATGTTGACAGTAGAATAATTTATTTGTGTTTCTGAACCACGTGTGCATGGCTGAATTCCTCGTCTTATATCCTGCCTCCTGAACACAGCCTCTTAATTTTCTCACTCCATGTCAGTGTGTATCGTAAACACCTCCTCATATGTTTAACACTATCTGTAGCAATTGTCCTCACATCTTCCCTGAGGATAATTCATGTTTGTGTTCACAACTAATCCTTCACCCACTGAAGCCTTCTACTTCAGCTCCATTGTTATCTTTCTATCATTAACATTTTACCAATGCTTGCACATTGACATATTTATTTGAAACGTTAAAATACTGTAAAATTTGATGCTTCTGATATTACGTGAAGCCACATGTCATTTTCAAATATTCCCTTGACCTTGTTGACAACCACGAGCAAGATATTGTCATTCTCTGATTTTAAACCCTTCAGTAGCGAGGAGGCTTGAAGGACAGAAAGTGAGAGAAACCCAGGAACTAGAGTTAGAAGTTGTGGCTGTAACTGGCAATCTACAGTCTACTAGATATGAGCACTAGAGTTGTGAGAACTAATAACAGTAGTTAAGGAAAGAGCAAGGAAAAAGAAAATTAAGGGAATTCAGGAACATATATATATATATATATATATATATATATATATATATATATATATATATTATGCTGAAAGAATTTTCTGTAAATTGATTAAAATATGAGTTAGTTCTGGCACTAAGTTGAACAGAAGCCAACCATCACTAGAAGGATCTGTTGCTTGTATGTGTCGACTACTGAGAACATACAGGTCTGAAATGAAAACTGGCCACGTGCCCACGTATAGCTCTTACACAGGGTGGGCGTGCACATACAATTATGGAAGACGGCACTGGAATAGAGACTTACCTGAAGAGAATGAAAACAATGTCAGTAAGCAGCACAAACTCTGCCGAGGTGATACCATTGCTATACACTATACACGGGTACCGTCACAGCTGCAAGAACTCAGGCCCTGACTACCCAACCACAGATCCATCTCTTTGGTGGAGCCTTAGATGCCTGTTCATACCCATTGATAACTGTGATGTTGTCCTCTCTGGCAGCTTTTGCCCAGAAGGTTTAAAGACAATTCTGACTCAGCCCAAATCTTCTGGTGGTGAATCAGGCTGGCATACAGAGGCAGTTCCTAACCCTGTTTAACACGTTCTTTCCCCACTTTTCCTCTATTAGAATTTGTCCTTAGACTTTCCCTCTCTCCCTTCCTTCTCATGTTTCCCTCTCTCCTCTTTATTCTCTTCTCTCCCTCTCTTTTGCCGTGTGTGTGTGTGTGTGTGTGTGTGTGTGTGTGTGTGTGTGTGTGTGTGAAGATAGTGTCTTTCTAAGTCTCTTCCCAAGCAGATTCTTCCTATGGCATGGTAATCGTTCCCACACTGCCTCAGAGCATCAGCGACACAGTGACATTCTTAGTCTTTACAAGACCTGCCACTGTCACACGAGCACCAGGTGAACCTGAGACACACATGTTAAGTTACAGACCTGTAGTTTCTTAAGCCAATAAAAACAGGAAGTCATTTTAAATATTTGTCCATTTATAGCACATTGTTTTAAAAAGCTTTCTGCCTGTCAATATTAGTTAACATTTTGGGTGACAAATTCACAAGTAGTTCAGATGCATTTATGGCAGGATCCCAGCCACGAAGCGTGTAAAAAGAGAAACGCCATGTTTGTGTAATGTTTCTGACCCAGAGAGATATAGAGAGAACTTTGCCAAGGGGGGGGGGGGCGTGGAGAAGAACAGATGTGACAAACATATTGATACATAGGGAGAGGGCCATAAAACCAAAAGTACATATAAGGAGGGCTGAAGCCACATTGGTGGGTAGAGTGAAAGTCGGAAATGGAAAGTGCCTTAGTCGTACATCAGATTGATATATATTATATAATATAACTTATGTTATTTATAATATATCAATTAGGATATATTGATAACCCACTTCTTGGGTTCTATATCTACCCCCTAGTGATTCCATGAATGACTCAGTACAGCACACTGAAAAGGTTAACTGCAGGCTCCCCGCACATACGCTTTGTTGGGAGCTTTCTTCATTTAATTTTTCTTTCACAAAGAAATACCTTATTTTACCTTGACTAAATTTCATTAAATTGAGAACAATGTATTGAATGGTTTATTTTTTCAGCATTCCTTCTGGCATATAATATTTTACTTTAAATGAATATATTAATTTCTACATTATAATGAAAATTACAACTGATTTAATATTGAAAACATCCCTGAAATGTCAAGGTAGGTGGCCTCAAAGGTTTTCAGTGACACTTTGTGGTACTAGGTGGAACTACACTCCTTTTTGACAAATTTCCTGAAGTGGTTATTATTTTATACGAGTGTAGGCTGGAGATTGTCTTCATAAATGTTTGAATGTATATTCTATATAGAGCTGTAAATTAGAAAACAACAAAGTCATTAGTATATCTACATTATAATGTTTAAATACCTAAACTGCTGATTTATGCTGCAATTATAAACATTTCAAATAATTCTTTGTTTCACAGAACACAATAATACTTTCTACAATATATCATGTTTTCTGTCTTTTATATTACAGCTGCATAACAGAACTGAAATTTTTAATTTTTAAAAAATGTTCCTTTTTTTTTTGAGACAAGGTTTTTCTGTGTAGCCTTGGGTGTCTTGAACTCACCTTGTAGACCAGGCTGGCCTCGAACTCACAATGATCTGCTTGCCTCTGCCTCTCGGAATGCTGGGATTATAGGCATGTGCCACTGCACCTGGCTGTTAAAAATGTTCTTAATTGAAAAAGAATTACAAAACTTTACCCTCTCCCTTTCTTCTCTTGAGCCCCTCCCATCTACCTCCCTTAAAGCTCTCCCAAGCCTCCCCCCTTTCACAACGATAGCCACCTCTTTTATATATTATTGCTACACACATGTATCTATGTATGCTTATGCATGTGTGTTTGTGTCCCACTGGGTAGATTTTTGTTGTTTGTATGTACACAAATAAGGGAGCTCATCCCTGGGGGAGACAAAGAGGTTTCTTAAATGAAGGAGGGTCCCAGACAGGGGTCTGACTGGGCTTGTGGGTTTGTGACAGTGATAGTTCTGGGAAATGAAAAACAGCCTACCCAGGAAAGGTGATAGATGGCACACAATGAGGGTTTTCAGACCCTGAGTTCCAGGAGACTGAGCTTGTGGGCTTGTGGGTTGCAAAGGGTTGGGGAAAGGGGGATAAAGGGAAGAAGCAATTTACCCAGGAAAGGTGGGTAAGTTGGACCAGGACTATAATTTTCCATACACATTTTCAGTTCCTGTGATATTTGAAATTTTCTAGAACTCCCACTGCTATTGAATATCAAATGAAAATGAAATCATGAGTCCAAGAGATGTGTGCTGCTGTGTTCATGGTGTCACTATTTGCATTTGCGAAGAAATAGGAACAACCAAAGTGTCCAATAACCGAGGAATGAATAAAATGTTACATGAGAGAAATGAAATACTACAAGTGCTCAAAAAAGAAATCATTCATTTGCCACAATATGGATGGAACTAGACGTTATGTGAGTTAAGATAATAACATGAAAACCAGCAGCACAGCAGGGTTTGCCCACTATTCACACTCCTTTTCAATATGGTTTGTAAAGCACGGGCAGGAGACAACATCAAGAAAAGGAAACTGAAGAGATACAAATAGGAAAAATAGCCAAACCATTCCTCTTTGCAGATAGTGACATGTTATACATAAAAGATCTCCAAACTTCCAGCATGCCTCATGCAGTGGTCAACACTTTCAGGAAAGTTGCAGAACACAAGATCAACGTATAAAGATCCTTAGCCTCTCGATCTACCACCAACAAGCACTCCGAGAATGAGACTACGGATATACTCCCATTCACAATAGCGTCAAGGAAAGTAAAATACCTAGTAATAAACCTAACTGAGAAAATGAAAGACCTCTACAATGAAAACATTCAATGTCTGAAAGAAGAGGTGGATGAAGACACTGGGAAATGGCATGTCCCCACATGCTCAGGCAATGGTAGAACTGATGCTGCAAAACTGATCATTCCTTTAAAAAGCATCTTGATAGATTTAGTGAAATCCAAGTGAAAACTGCCACAACATTCTTCACAGAAACAGGAGAGAAAAACTGTAAAACTCATACGGAAATACAAAGGACTCTGGAGAGCCAAGGGAATCCTGAACTAAACAAAAAAAAACAATTCTAGATGGGTTGCCATTCCAGATTTCCAGATATGTTACAGAGTTATAAGATTTAAAACCGTTTGATATTGGCACAGAAATAGACATGAAGGCCAATGAAACAAAATATGAGGACCCAAGCATGAGAACACATAACTACACTGATATAACATTTGACAGAGGACAAAAACATACGTTGAAGAAAAGGTATCAGCCTCTTAAGATGCTAGGAATGCTGGATGTCCATATAAAAAAGAATGAAATTAAAGTCATATCTATACAAAATTTAACAATGGCTGAATCAAAGACCTCAATGTCAAACACTTAAGGTACTAACAGAAATCATAGGCATACTCCACAAACTTTATGTGCAGAAAACATCTTTCCTTCTAGGACCCTGCTGCCCAAGAATTAAGGCCAACAATGACAAGTGCGAACTAATAAAAACTCAAGAAAAGATTCTATACAGCTAAGGAAACCCTCAAAATCCTCAACTGAGTGAAAAGGAATTCCAAAGCATGGGAGAGAAACATTGTCAGCTATGCATTTTATACATCTGATGGAGAATTAACATCCAGAAGCTAGAAAGAACTCAAGAACCAGGACATTCAAACAATGGGATATATATATCTGTAGTTTTCAATAGGAGAAATAGAAATGGCTACAGAATATCTCTAAAGATGCCCATCATCCTTAGCAATTATGGAAATAAAAATTAAATCAGCTTTGAAATTTCACCTCACCCCTGTAAGAATGTCTAAGGTCAACAAAACAGCGATAGAATTTGTGGGAAGCAGAATTCTCATTCACTGTGGCTTTGGTTGCCAATTGATGCAGCCACTATTGAAATCAGTGTAGAGAACTTTCAAAGGCTAAAAATAAATCTACCATATGATCCAGATTTATCACTCCTTGGCATAGACCCAAAGAATTGGGTACCCTGCCTCACAGATACTTAGCCATGTTCATTGTCTCTCTATTCATAATAGCTAGGAAACGGAAACAACTCTTTTAATGTCCCTCAACTGATGGAAGAATAGTGAAAACTGGGCACATATACACTATGTGATACTCTTCCTCTGTAAAGAGAAATGGGAAGTGCATGCAAATGGCGGAGCAATAAGATATTATACTGATTGGAGCTGCCTAGAGCCAGGAAGACAAATGTCACATGTTCTCCCTCATCTTTTATTCCTCACCCCGAGTCTTCAGATGTGTAAGCCACTTCAGATGAAGTAACCACAGAAACCAAGAAGGTGAAAGTGGACCGTTGGGGTGAAGGGAATCCTAATGAGGGGGACAAAATGATTCAGGGGCTAGGAAGGGGGAAATGGAAGAGTGAAGCTTGAAGGGAGGTCGATATCAAAGGAGACAGAGCGAAGAGGGCTAGGTGGCATTAAGGATGTTTGAAAATCAACATTTTTGAGTCATATTACTTAATATTTTCCTAAAAAATACATGAAGTATGTATTCACATATGTGTTAAATATTTATACTTTCTGTAAAGTTATGCTACTTGCGGTAAAAATGCTCCCCTCAAGTGTCATAGACTAACAAAAGCCCCAGTACAAGACACAGGAAAACCTTTTCTGACTTGTTGGCTAGGGCTGTCCAAGAGACTCCCCAAGCAACATGGCTCCATCTGCTGCCCTTGACTGCCTCCCAGAACTTGAGGGTAAATTCTTATTTCTGAAGACTCTGTGCATTTAAAACACAAAACTCAATCTGAATATGACACAAAATCTCCGTCGTGCCAGGGAAGGGAAGAAATCAATAGCTGTACTCGGCCGTGTTCTCTATCAATAGGAACCACAACACTGACCATAATGATCAGATAGCCCTAATGACACAAGAGTGGCACTCACAGCTGGGCATTCTTGCCCACACCTTTAATCCCAAAACTCAGGAAAGCACAGGCAGCCTGATCTACAAAGGGAGTCTAGGACAGCCAAGACTAACAAAGAAACCCTGTCTCAAAAAATAAAATGAAATAAATATATAAATAAATAATGGAAAGAGGCACTCTTGGCAGTAGCTAAAAGATGTCTACTTGGACTTAAGATCTACTCAACAGGAGGGAAAACATAACTGTACTGTAATCCTAGCCAACTACGTGGGGCCAATGAGATCATGACTAGAAAAGAACTACTATTGCCACCTTCGTAAACTAGTATAATTTCTAAATCTAAACACTTATCCATGTACTCACAGATATGAGTATCTCTCACTGCTATCAAAGATGCTTCTCCTTGTAGCAGAGAAGACCATGAATGAAAGCTACAACTGGTCAAAATGCAGAGAGCAAGTGGTCACCTAGTTCTCAGCACAAATTGGTATATCAACAACACAACTTCCATACGCGTGCTGAGAGAATATTGTCAAGAGCGATGTAACAACTGCAAGAGCCAGGGGACTGGAAAGTCTGCTGTGCAATTATGTCTCCCAAAAATGACAAGGAAGCTACACCTATGCTGCCTTGTCCATATAGCTGCCTAAATAAGACGTGGTGAATGACAACACCGAAAGATATGTTAACATGGAAGAAGGATATATCATGCAGGCCCCACCTCTAGACAAAGAATGGCAGGTGGGTAGCAAATACTGAAACAGAACTAGTCTTCTAATGGGATGAGCCCTCAATCAATTATTTAATGTTAGGTCTACCATTATATATATCCATAAACACACTCAGCATTTTACATTTATACATTTACACATATATATTTAATAATAATAATTAAAGTAAAAGAAGCAATGGATTTAAGAAGGAGCAGGGGGGGTTGGCAGGAGTTGAAGGGAAGGTTTAGTGAGAAATAACACAACTAAATGCTAGTTGGATAGAAAGAGAAAGCCTAGGTGAGGATTTCCTATAGAAATGGTTCCTACCAAAGCTGATGTGACTGGAGTGAGCATGTAATTGAAGAACACCGTTTATAAAGATAAAAGCAGATGTTGTGCCAGGCGCTCTCAGGAGAGCATGACATGGCCGTTGCTACGAGTTACAGTGACACTGGATATTTTCAATAGGAGTAGGAGAGAACGTGATGAGTGGGAGATATTTTGGAGATTTCAAGCCTTGGTTAAGGGAGAAAAGGAAGGATATTACATTTCAGAGATATATAAAATCTTGGTAAAAGCTGTGAGCCTAGTTTTGGGTGAGTTTGATAAAGTTGCAGAAGAGGAAAGTGGCTACTGTTCTATTTTTACTCTTCAATGAGCACAAACACAAACAAATACACATGTGCACAGCTTTACAAAGCACGCCTGCAAGGGTTGTGTGTAGTTTACAGGCCAAAATGTGCAATGTATTCACAAGGAAGACCAGGGCAACGAGGGGTGGAACTACCTCGCTGTGTATGAGAAGGAAAGTGAAAGTTCAAGAGAAGCGAAGTCTTGAGGGTAAGCAAATTCATAATCTATAAATATTTGAACAGACTTAATGCAAACACTATCCTTTCTTTTAAGTGGCATAATAATACAATCTAACATAAAGTTATAACATAAACTGATCCAAAAACTTGCCCAATAATGTGCTTTTATTGATTTTTTTTCCTTTTGTTGACTCTACTGGATAATAATGTGTGGTGGTTAATGCTTAATTTCAACTTTACAGCATTTAGAATCACCAGAGACAAGCCTCTGGCTATTTGTGAGGGATTTTCTCAGTTATGTTAGCTGAAATGAGAATGCCATATTAATGGGGTGGTAACATTCTTTGGTTGGGGTCCTTTTTTTCATTACTTTTTTTCACATTTTGATCATGTTTCCCCTCCCCCAGCTCCTCCCCAGCTCTCCCTACCCATCCAACTTTGTGTTCTCTGTCTGTCTGTCTCTGTCTCTGTCTCTGTCTCTGTCTCTGTCTCTGTCTCTCTGTCTCTCTGTCTCTGTCTCTCTGTCTCTGTCTCTGTCTCTCTGTCTCTGTCTCTGTCTCTCTCTCTCTCTCTCTCTCTCTCTCTCTCTCTCTCTCTCTCTCTCTCTCTCTCTCTCACACACACACACACACACACACACACATATACACAAAGAACGAAACAAAGAAAAACAATCCTATGGAGTTCATTCTGTGTTGCCCATTGCTCCTGGTCACAGAGCCTGCCTGAGTGTGCATGATATACCTAGGGACACCCCATTGATGAAAACAGCTTCTTGGTAGTTGTGGGATTCACTGTTCACTGCCCCCTCTCAGTGATGAGACCCTGTCTGGCCTTAGCCTGTCTCTGTGCAGCAACTCAGTCTCTGAATTGATACGTGCATCAGTCCTGCTGTGTCTGGAATCTTCTGTGTCCATGGAGTCATTCATCTTCTCTGGGCCTTACAATCCTTCTGCCTCTACTTCAACATAGATCGCTGAGCCTTAAGAGGAGTGTTTTGATGAAGATCTATCCAGTTTAGAACTGAGTGCTACAAAGTCTGCCACTCTTCCCACTGTCCAGTTTGTGTCTCTGTGTTAATTTACCATCTACTACGAAAAGAAGCTTCTCTGGTAAAGGGTCGAGCAATGCCCTCATCTATAGGTATAGGACTACGCCGTTCATGTAGTGAGACAGGACACACAGCAGCCATGCTGTTCTTTGCTCAGCATACTACACCTAGTAGCATTTGCACTTACACATGGCTCATTGAGAGTCACTAATGATAATCTGGAGCATCTTCAGAATAAGTGGACTACAGTGACAAGTGATACAGAATGATGGGGCATTTTGAGAGTCTTAAGGATTTGCCTTCAGAAGCAAGGACTGGGAGACTGGGCATAATGACAGTCTTTAAGTACTCATCAGAGCTGCTGTTCAGTTTTGCCCATTACCTCCAGAGGATATAGTGAAATCTTGGTCTCCACTGCCTCAGAAATGATTTTCTTTGTATCATATTTTTAAATTTTTTGTTTCCTTATTTACAGGTAATTCTTTTGGGGCCCTTTATAAATTATTTTTAAAATGTGTTCAAATATAATCTGGCAAAATAGTCAATGAGTTAAGATATAACATAGATATTCAGAAAGTGAAAAACTTAAGGAGATAATGCTTGAGATTTCCTGAATGGATTTCTGTGTACCATTTGCATATCTGGTACCCAAAAAGCCCTAGAAGAAGGCATAGATGCCCTAAAACTAGAGATACAGACAGTTGTAAGCCACTGCCATGTGGGTGCTGGGAATCTAACTCAGGTCCTCTTGATGAGCAGGTGGTGCTTTGAACCACTGAGCCCTACCTCCAGTCCTCAAAGGTGATCTTTGAAATGGGGTCATTGAAGATGTAATTTATAAAGATGAAATTCACTGCACTAGAGTGAACCTGTGATCCCCTATGAACGTGATCTTGTAAGAAGTTGGCTGCGAGAGAGAGTGTCATGTGACCAATGAGGCACAGATCAGAGATAAACAGGTAAAGTTTCCAGATTCATCCATGACTGCCATTGAACCACAAGAAATTAGGAGGGAGCAAGGGAGAGCTTTCGTGCAGGCTTGGGGGCTAGCAGAACTAACTGCAGTTTTGTCCTTTTCTGTACATTGGTATTTTGCCTGAATTTCTGAGAGATTGGATCCACTAAAACCGGGGTTACAGATAGTTGCGAGGAGCCACGTGAACACTGGAAATAGAACTTGGATTCTCTGGTTCTCTTGAAGAACAACTGATGTTCTTAACCACTGAGCCATCTCCGCAGCCGACTAACTGCATTTTTAAGCACCACGTTAGGTCTAAGTTGCACATTTTAGAGTGCACTAAAAAGTACCAGAAATATTATATTATTGCCATAATAATATATTTTTTCAATTGCTAGGATATCTTTGTTTAAAGTACTTGTATGAAATGACTTATTTGGCAGTATCACCTACAAGTGAAAACATTGTAGTGTATCCTAATTAAGGCCACTTGATGCTCTGGCATCACTTTACTGAGGTCAGAGAATCATGTGAAGTATTCAGATATTGAGTCTTCCAAAATATAAGTATTTTATTAAGTTACATATTGGGAACTGTTAGTCAATTTCAGCCTTAGAACTAGTGAAAGTATTTTGCAAGATAGGAAATTCCTAATATTACATGACAGTCAAAAATAAATTCTTACTCAGGTATTTAAATTTAACAAAAGGTGTTTTTATTTCTATGCTACTACTTAAGGTTACCAATCACCAATCTTCATGGCAGCCCTAACAGGTTAATGATATCCTAGAAACAATCACCATTTCATTCACTGAAATTCATTAGTACCATATTTTTTGGACCATAAGATACACTTTTTGCCCCCAAAAGTGGGGGAGGGGATGGAAATTAGAGTGTTCCTTATGGTCTGATTGCTGTTTTTACTGTTTTTCTTGTTTTACTGCTCTAAAAACTGAGTGCGTCTTATGGTCAGGTGTGTCTTAATAGTCTGAAAAATATGGTAGGTTAGGCTAACACTATGTGCATGCATAGGTTCTGAAGCTGGTGGTTTTTTCAAATTTGTATCTGCCATACAGGTGGAGGCCATTGAATGTGGTAACTTGATATTCTTTTATTAAAAGCACCTGACAGGGCTGGCACAGCTTTAAACAGGAAAGGTTCTACAACACAGTGAAGCGACCAACTAGGTTTGATGTGAGGGTGATGTTCATAGGTCATCAAGAGTAATAAAAAGGAAAGGATAGGAGACTAGAATTTAAATATACCTTGTTTTACCTCTTCATTGAAAGGACACAGTCTTCCTGTAAGACTTGTCCAAATAGAACAGTATAAATACACGAACTGTTTGGCTAAGTATTTGGCAAAAGTAGGGGTTGGGCAATGGCTGGATGGTAGAAGATTTTTGCTTGTTTGTTTTTCTCTCCCATAGTTAATGTTTTCCTCTGTTGGTTGTCCACAATGCAGGTTTGTGGGAAGACATGGGTCAAGGTCATGTATGAGTCAATCACAAAATTCTTTGAAGATTACTAACTCTAATTCTCCTCATTCAACTCAGAACTTACCAGCTATTTATTCTATCTTTTTTGAAAAATTTGGCAGAGTTTCATAATGTACCCCTCACTGACTTGGGTAAGCCAGGCTAGTCTCAAACTCACAGAGATCTGCCTGGCTCTGCCTCCTGATGATAAGATCAAAGACATGTGCTACTATACCCAGCCCAGGGATTATTTCTTGATGTTTTTCTACAAAGATCTATCAGACTCTGCCCTTTGACTTAATATGCAACTCAAGAGAAAAGCATAACAGCCCTTATGACTAGGAAATAGAGGTGCCAGGTCAATGAACACATTGTAAGCATAGATTCCAAACTTCCAGAGATTAATAGGCAAAATGACAACAGCACAGTTTTAAACTCTCTCCTTTTCAGAACTCCCTTATGGACTCTATAGAATTGTTAATTCTCTTGACTTGCTTCATTGCTGCCTCATCTCTGTGTTTATTCCTCATCTCTCTCTCTCTCTTTTTCTACACCAGTCTGTGTAGCAGTCTGGAAGAACCACCACATGAGGACAGTCACCAACTATTTCATAGTCAACCTTTCCCTGGCAGATGTGCTTGTGACCATCACTTGCCTTCCAGCCACCCTGGTTGTTGACATCACTGAGACCTGGTTCTTTGGACAGTCCCTCTGTAAGGTCATTCCTTATTTACAGGTAATTCTTTTGGGGCCCTTTATAAATTATTTTTAAAATGTGTTCAAATATAGTCATGTCTGTCTGGCAAAATAGTCAATGAGTTAAGACATAAACATAGATATTCAAAAAGTGAAAAACTTAAGGAGATAATGCTTGTGATTTACTGAACAAGCAAGTTCATGCCTGGATAAAATTGAGGCAACCATGCTGTTAATTATTTCACAGTTCTCTTCATTAAATAATAATTTGAACTAACTAATGATTAAGCAATTCCTAGCTCAAATAGCCATGAACATTTGTGTTTCAATAGCATGAATTATCAGGTTATCCTTAATGGTTTCTTTTCATCCTGAGGAATTACGGGGTATGTGGCCAAAGAAAGGTGAGTGTGGGCATCAGCTCAGGCTTGGAATGTCTGTTCTGCCATCTCTTGATGGCACATTATCAAGCAAAATACATAGACTCTTGGCAATCCACTTACTGAAAATGGTAATTTTAATAAGATCTACCTCATACAGCTGTTGTGATAGATTATTTGTGTCATTTGCATACGTCTCTCAGCTCTGCAATTACCTCACCATGATCTTACAAGCAATGTATTCAGAGTAAGATTGATTCAGTTACCATGGATGATTTTCTGTATCTGTTTGACAAATAAGTTAAATGCATGTAAAAGAATAATTTTCTGATTATATTTATAAATGTAAAGTCATTGATAAAAAGATTCCTGATAGTGACCATAGCAACACACACCTAAGGGCTGTGTTCCACTTAGGAAGCCCTCAGTGAAGGAAAACAGACTGTGTTCTCCTAAGGAAGCAGATGTTGCAATAAAAACAGGCAGCCCCTCTGCTTCATCCCACGGTCCCCTTCTACCTTGTCCTTATTCTGTGCTCCTCTCTAGGTAGTGGTCACAATGTTTGCAAAAAGAGATAATGGGTTTCACTATTTAAAAAAAAATGTAAGAGCTCACAAAAAACATTACTAGAAATAATTTTAATTATTATTTGGAATCAAAATGTTAGGTTTTTAAAAAATTCAACAGCTCCTCAATGATCTCTTATAAAGAGAAGCAATGTTTTTAAGCAGTAGAACACTATTTATAGTATAGGTTACAATGCTTCGGAAATTATAAGCTACATACATACATTATGTTTAATTTCAAAGTTGGTGGGCTAACCTGCTGAGAATGGATTATAAAATGAACTATAACAAAAATTTTGGGGAAACAGAAATATGAATAACAGAGAAGAACTACTTCACGGGGAAAAAATCAGTACAACTGTATGGCTATGGCTGAATTCACATACAGAAACTAGAAAGAAAAAAAAAAGCAGCAGAAGACTCTAACACCTGAGTATCTTCCTGTTATTTCCAGTAAACTGCGTTTCTCTCACTTCCACTAATCATCCAAGAGGAAAGGTCAGCTCCCCTTGGTCTAAGGATATTTTCAACTGCCCAGATGCTCGGTTGCCTGACAACCTTCATGATATCTGTCTCGTGAGCCAGATGTGTTGAGAGAGGAGAAGACGTATCACCTGTGCTCAAGTGTGCGTTCCAGCTCTGATGTAAGGATAGCTTGCTGTGGCATACACCTTCAAGTCTCCTGGGAGCCTGAAACAAAAGACAGGAAGGAAGTAGCATTAACAGCAGGGGATGTGGGCATGAATTGCTCTTAAAGATGCTGGCATCGTTTTGCTTTTATTTTTCTCTCTCTCTCTCTCTCTGTGTAACACAACTTGTAAGCAGGTTATAAATGTCAGGGGACAAATGGAGATTCTGGCTCCTGCGTAAACAGTGTCCTGTTTACACATCTCCACAAGAGAAAACCAAGGTGCAGTCACAGCCTGGAAACGGACTGTACCCCTCCCCTAACTCTTTCGACTCCACTTCTCGTTAGAAGCGTGCAAAAGCACCTAGAAATTCATGTGCTGGCAAAACCAGCATCTCCAAATTACCTATTTCCTTGGATTTCAGGGACACGGTAACAACGCTTTCATTTCAAGCCCAGTAGTTTTAATCATAGTTGCCACAGACTAAAACTGCTTAAATCCCTTAAGTAACCTAAATATTTACATATGTGTGTATAAAATGCACTTTTAATATAGCCAAGCAATACAGAAGTATTTGGCTTTTACTAATTTGCTATGATTTACATATTATTTTTCTTCTAAAACTATCTAAGTTAGATTTATGAGTGACATACTATATGCTGACAAATTCCTAAATTGCTTAAGAATCTTACAAATATAATAAATTAAGCTTAACAATTAAAATAGCTCTTTTGTTAATAATTTATAATTCCATGACCAGTAACACTTACCCTTGGTGAATAATCATCATATACTTTATTTGCTAATACTGACAGGAGTAATTGCCTTTCTTTTAGTATTTTTTACAAGACACAATCTTTCTGAAGAGGCCCCTCACAGCAAATAGCAGGAAAAGAACAAAGCTAATGAGGTGACTGGTAGTGGCTGGGTACACAGGCTCTTCTGTTTATCCCAGTTATATCTTACTGCCTTCTGATCAATTAGGCCCTATCACTCATATTCATGCCTAGTCACGGGCCCTTGAGATCTTTCTGGAACATCTAAACATAATATTAAAGGGGCTTTACCTTCTGAGTAGAATAACGAGAGTCTGTGTGAAGGACCATGCACTGAAGACAGAAGGGTGTGTTGCTTTCTTCGGTGTGCATAATGTGACAGACTACACTGGGCTGATTCTAATAATGAAAGCTGTTGAGTCTGATAGCAAAATCCGTTAGTTAGAACTTGGCCAATCAACGATTCATTTTAAGGTCTGCATTGGTAGATGTCTTAAGACACATGTAGTGTTTAATTAACATCCACTTTATAAGATGTTCTTTGGAAATATAAAAGTAATCTTTCTTGAATAATCTAGAACTTCAGGCTCCAGAATAGAAGATGAAAATCATGGTATCATAACAAATACCATCATCGTAATGAATAATAGTAAACACACAGTGTTTGTATGGAAACCTTGTGTTAGGCATCTTTTACTCTCAATTAACTCTACAATTTGATTTAAATAATGCTCCACTCAGTACAGAATCATGGATTAAAGATAGGTCCATACATTTGTTACATGGCAATCAACAGGGTTGAAATGTTTATTTCCTCAAATTCAGAAGCTGAAGAATCACTTATGATGTTATTTGCATACAAGTCTGTACTAATAGGACCTATATGTTTTTAGTAGCAAGTGACTAATTCTGTCAGTGAGTAAACTATAGTACACGTGCTCATATACAGAATTCTCTTCTAGTTTGATACAGACTTTAATTTGAATGCAATATGTTGAAAATAAGTGGGAACAAAGTACCTTTTATTATTTAAAATTATGAAACAATTATACTCATGACTTTTTATGCTAATGAGATGCAACCAGTGAAAACCTACATGATAATTTCAAATGCACATGCTGTCATTCTCTTTGATTGAAAGAGAATTTTCAGTTTCAGGTGGAACACATGTGTAATTTCTTTCCCTATGAGAATATTATTTAAGCAGTAGAAAAGCTACAAAACAAAGTAAAGATAGCAATCATTCAAACTTTATAAACTAAGCCTTTAGTGCAAGAAAACTGCAAGGTTTCAAAGCACCTACTTCATCACTAAAAAAAATACAGTTTCCTGATGCATTTCTACTTTGCTATTTTCATCATCTGTTTTCTTAGCATGAAAATCACCTACATGATTTAACACATGGAGCAGGCTACCCTGACTAAATTCTCCTTTGCTGCTTTAACTGCCTTGCTGCTATGGCAAATATTCTCGAGTTACCCCTCAAAACCTTGCACTTCTCTTGAATCATGTTCTTTTCTTCCCCCTCAGACTGTGTCAGTGTCTGTGTCTGTTCTTACATTGAGCTGCATTGCCTTGGACCGATGGTATGCAATTTGTCACCCTCTGATGTTCAAGAGCACGGCCAAACGGGCTAGAAACAGCATCGTCATCATCTGGATTGTCTCCTGCATCATAATGATTCCTCAAGCCATTGTCATGGAGTGCAGCAGCATGCTCCCTGGCTTAGCCAACAAAACCACCCTCTTTACAGTATGCGATGAGCACTGGGGCGGTAAGTAGGTTTCGTCCACGTGCTCACAATTGGCATGGTACCCAGAAGTGCTGGATTAGAGTCACTATTACTAAATCGGGTTTATATACTTTATTATCATTTGTTAAAAGACCTCTGTAAAGGGGTAAAAATAAACGTGAAGGACAACACAATTTTCATAAATAACTCAGGTCTATTGAAAGTACTTTATGCACAATTTGTAATCTTCATTTTTTTTGCAATGGAAATGAATAAAGGAGTTTATTCAATGACTCATTTTTAGGTATTTCTTAAAGTTTTTAAAACTGATGGACAGCTAGTCAATGAAAGAAATCAAATTATAAATTAACAGTTTATTGAAATCAATATTAAAGTTTCCACAAGAAGCTAAATATACAGATTATATATGATTCAGTAGTGTCACTCCTGCCGCGGCATAAACCTAAAGGACTCTATTTCATTTCAGAGATACCTGTGCACCTATGTTTATTGCTGCTCTATTCATAATATTAAAGAATGAGAACTAGCATAGACATTTATGAAAATATGGTACATATCACAATGGAACTTAAATCCAAACATAAAGAAAAATAAAATATTCAGAAAAGGGGGATGGGGCTAGAAAATACTACGTGGAGTGAAGCCAGGCCCAGAAAGGCAAATGTTACTTGTACTCCCTCATGTGTGTATCTTAGCATTCAGTTTTTAAAAATGTGTCTTTAAGAGCAAATGAGCCAGGGAGATACCAGGAAACTAGAAAGGGCCACATCAGAGAGAAGAATAATATAAATGCTTTAAGGGAGAGGGTGAGAAGAGTAACAGAACAGCCAAAGCAAATCAAATTAGAACCATAATAAGTAAAATTTTACAATTTGAATTTCTTGTTACTCAAGATATTGCCTATCTTTTCCATGAGTTTTACGCTTCCCTTTTAACATTGTGATGCTTTTGCTTTTTTGTTTATCTTCTATTTTTTAATAAAAATTTCCATCAATATTATATTCAAAGATAAACTGAATGGAAAGTTCCTTAATATTTTCCTTAAGTGTCCTACGCCCCACTTACTTAATGCTCAAACAGCACCTCAAGCCTCTAGAGTGTGCCAGGCATTTTCCCTGGGAGAGCACATTCCTCAGCAAAGCTGAAAGACAAACAAGCCACTGTGATGAATGGATTTGTGTACCAAGTACTAAGAACGCGAATGAGAGAAGAGCTCCTGTCCTGTCCGTTTGGACAAATGTTTACAAAGGAATCGCTAATATTTCAGCAAAGTATTAAAGATGAGTATGAATTCTTCCAACTGGGGACAGGGAAAGGATATCCCAGGGAAGAAAAAGATGTGCTGCAGAGAGTAAGAAAACCCGCCCACTGGGGCGACTTCTTTACAGTACGCTGTTGCTGGGAAGCATCCTACAATCCATACCCTGACCCTTCTTCCTTAATCCGTGACTAAATTGAGTCCTACAGAGATTACACTCTCTGTTCTAGTTTATAAAGCGATGTGCACATGTCAGCTGCAAGTGTCTTACTGAAACGTGGGAATTCCTTGAGATTATGGACAAAGCAATTAGAGAAAATGCTTAGTACTCAGTAAATGCCAGCAAAGAATTTTCCAAGGTATTTTGGTGATGGATTTATTTATATGTTCATAAAGTATAATATGAACGATTACCCCCACACATAATCAAGCATCATTAACCTCATTAACAAAAAGACTGCCAAGCTACAGAATCCTACCCAAGATGTAATAAAGAGGAATGTTGTGTTGTTTCTATTACATAGATACACATAATAAAAAGAAATCTGAAAATCACATGTAAAATGTAAATATGCAGAAGTTATATCCATTTTTAGTATTTTATTACCTGGCTTTTATACAGAAATTCAAAAATCATTGATGAAACTATTTGAAACTAACTTGATAATATCCTGTATTTACCCAAAATGCTGATTAGGACCAAAATAAATTGATATTTAATTGAAATGGTGGTCCATAAAATAATTAAACAATGAAAACTATTCATTTGTTTTTCAAGTACTCAGTTTCAAAATTCATTGATTTTTAAGAAGAATGTAAAATAACTTAAGATAGTTTCTGAGCATTTAACTCATTAAATAGCCTATATATAAACATTAAGATTATTATATATAGTGCCCCTATTTATGCAACCAATGTAAAATTCAATGCCCAAATTAAAATGTTAAGACTCAGCATAGGCATTATACCTCTCTTATTTTGCTTCCTATTGCTTTGAAAAACACAATAACCAAAACCAACGTGTAGAAGAAAAAGTTTATCATACTTTACAAGCATCTCCTTCTAATAGTTTCTATCAAGATACCTCCCATCCATAATCCCATATACTTGCTAATGTTCTTCATCTGGGCCAAATCTCCATCCACACCAGCCATGTGCTTCTCTTCTATCTAACCTACAGTGGCCTTCTTTTCCTCTCTTCTCTTCCCGTCTCTCTTCTTCCCAAGAATCTCTCTGTCTCCTCGAGTGCAGGAACCTTAGCCACATCTACCTCATTTGCCCTGCTCAGTTGTGAAGACCTTTATCAATTAGCATCAAAATACATCAGACCAACATACATTACTATTGCCTAGGCCTCCTGAATGCTAAGATTGCAGGAGTGAACCACCTCAGCCAGTTCCAGCTAATAACGTAGATTGAAACTACTTCTTCTCTTGGATCTAACAACGTGCACTTTGGTGGTCTGAAAAAAAGTAAGAGTGACTCTTCCCTATGGTCAAAGTAATTATGGGTTTTGTCTTATTATTAAGGTTAAGAAGTTTGAGGCATCAAGAAATTTATAAGGTATTCCTTAAAGGGATGATAATAGAGCAATAAATATTCAGATAAAAATTTAAAATTCATAAGGTTTAAAAATTGTCAAATTGAATAGTGGCAAATTATATTTAACATTCTTGTTCCTGACAGTGTAGCATAGAGGAAGGTGTGTTTATACGTTTTGTATAATTAGGTAAATATTTTAGTTGATATTATAATTTAACTCTTCTGAAGAATATTATTCTTTAATCTCTGATTTCAAAGGCATCATAAATATCCATATTTCTTTCTGATTTCTTGATTTGAAATAGGAACAGATAGGTAAGGAGATAGATTAGATAGATAGATAGATAGATAGATAGATAGATAGATAGATAGATAGAAGACTTTATTGCCTTTCACCAGTTGAATAAAGACACTGATTTATTTTTGGTTGTTGTTGTTGCTGAGATAAGGTCTCGTTAGCCCACTGTGGCACTAAACTTGCCATGCAGCCAAGAATGATCTTGAACTTCTGATCTTCCTTCCTCTAACCCCCAGCTCTTAGGTTGCAGATGTGCGCTGTCACACATGATTTTGTGTAATACTAGAGATCAAGCTCAAGTCATGATGGGCAAGTGTTCTACTGACCACATCCGCAAGCCTAAGACACAGATTTATAGTCATCTGTCCTCAAAACACTGCTGTCTAATTCAGGCAGTGCTTAAGCAAAAACAAATTTTACATAACTATATTCTAGATCATAAATTTTATAAATATGTATTGAAGACAGGATTACTATCAAATAAAGGATTCTAGGATATTTTCAATACATGCAACTTAAATTTTCAGTAGTATATTTGAGTTTTTAATTAGTTCTAAGTCTAAGAACAAAAAGCAGATTTTTAAAAACTATTACATTTCTGTAGTTACCTATTATAACCTTTCCAGAAATAAACTATTTCTAACTGGAGTATAATTTTTCCTGGTCAATTTTTCTGCATAAGCGTTCATCATAATATATATTTAATAGCCAGTTGCTTTTTCCAATTATTCAAAATTACCAGAAGTCACCTTCCTTCCTTCCATTCAAAACTCCAAATTGATATGGCAATGATTGTATCTGCTACTGTAGTGGGAAAAACATTACCAATCAAATCTACTTTCCCTAGTCTGTTCATGTAGTCTGAGGCAGCTATTAGAGCTTCAGTGTATACAAGCTTCAAGGGTGTGTGTGTGTGTGTGTGTGTGTGTGTGTGTGTGTGTGTGTGTAGTACATGTGACATGCTATGCTTTCTTTAAGACCAATAAAAGTTCAAAGCCACTCAAGTCCCTGGGAATCGCCGAGGTCACCTTCCAGTTGCTTTGAAATTGGCCCAGCAAATACTGTTCAAGCTGCTGTACTTCAAATGGAAATTTTATCGGTTATTCTTCCAGTACTTGAATTCTATCATTCCTCATTTAATGGTCTGTTTTACAAGATGAACTTGAAAGGAAGCTGGAAATGAATGGGGCAGAGGAATGCCTTCTGACCCAGAAGGAGGCTAAACATGACACCTCAAAATAGTCCGCTACCCCTCACAGGAGCCTAGGTACCACACTGTTCCTTCCACACAATACAATACAGAAAAACGATAACTTCAGAATGAAGACTCCAAAAAACCTTTTGACTCAATCTGAATCAATTCCAGAGAAGAAGTTATGAATGTAAGATGGCAGATGCCATTAAAATCATACTACTCATATAACTAAATGTGAGATTACTGAGTAAATGACCACTGTTATGGTCATTATTGCAATTATTATGACATATCATAAATACAAATTGCTATTATGATCAATCTAATTAAACACTCAAGATTTCATTCTTTCTATCCTTTATTAGTTGACTTGCAGACATGATTGCCCCCTCCCCCCAGATGTTTTAGTCTCTACTCTATTGCTGTGAAGAGACACCATGACCAAGACAACTTTTATGAAAGGAAACATTTCACTGGGGGCTTGTTTACAGTTTCAGAGGTTTAGTCCATCATCACCGTGGTGGGGAGGACGGCCACACTTAGGCAGACATGACGCTGAAGAAGTATCTGAGAGCTATATCCTGATTCATAGGCAGAAAAGAGTCTGAGCCTGGCATGGGATTTTTATAATTAATTTCTGGTTTTAATTCATTAATAAATGCTAATGTTATGACAGATATGTTTATGTTTAGGATTAGTGGCAAATAATAAAATGACTGTAGCTCTAAAGTAGTTATAAGTGAGATGGATATAAAAAAAAAGAAGAAGACTGGATAAAATTTAACTGTAAAATTCCTGAAAGTCTCAATTTCATTATAAATACATGTGTGAATGCCTCACAAGTGGGTATATGACAGTAAATCAACAGAACAAATGTTTATAGTATTTATTTTCCAGAATTTTTTCACAGTTATATTTAAGAGTACAACTGGTCCCATCACTTGAGGAATTGCTATTCTAATGAGAATATCTAACTGTATTTGCATTTAGCTCTTGTTTAAACAAGGATTTAGTCTTTTTTTTTAAATCAAACCAGATTTCTTTTAGTAAATGAACATGTAAGACAATCCAAAATAGTACATTTTTATTACCCAAGTGCAGGCATGCCAAATAAAGAGCCATTTGATTTATAACTATCGTGATCGTGGTTTGATTGTGAACACAACCAATTTAGAAATGACCAATTGTAATTTCTCTTAGGATTTTAAGTGAAATGTTGGAAATTATTTTTGCCATGTGTGTATCAAATATGTGAATGAAATTATAAAAAAAAATAAATTTATCCTTCAAAGGAAAAAGTTAATCTAACCCCTTTCTAAATCCATCATTTTAATGAAAGATCTTACTATTTAACTCTCACCTCAGGCGAAGTTTACCCGAAGATGTACCACATCTGCTTCTTTCTGGTGACATACATGGCACCTCTGTGTCTTATGGTGTTGGCTTATCTGCAAATATTCCGTAAACTCTGGTGCCGACAGGTAAGTAATCTGAAATAATTTGTTTGTGTCTTCTTTAGAATGTGCATAAAAACAAACTTAAAAAATCCATTGAACTAATGTAACATATTCAATTCAGGACCATTTGTTCTAAAATAACGAGACTCTGTGTGAACATATCGCTTGCCATCTAACTGACACGTAACAAACGTCCTAAACTCTGCCTAAAGAGTCTTCACCTCTAATACAGTCTCAGCCTCCATAATTAACTGAGTTTTTTTGTTTGTTTGCTTGCTTGCTTGCTTGCTTGCTTGCTGTTTGCTGGTCTTGGAGTAACATTTTAATTGTTTGTTAAAAAATTATTTATTGCTATTTTATTTATACGGTGTTTTTGCCTGCATGCATATAAGTGTGCTACATGTACACAGTGCTCTCAGAGGCCAGAAGAAGGCATCAAATACCAATGAGAACATTATAGATGGGTGAGAGCCACCATGTGCATTCTAGGAACGAAACATGGATTCTCTTGAAGAGCAGGCAGCCCAGTGCTTTTAGCTGCTGAGCCATCTCTCCAGCCCCAGGAGTAAAATTGTTAATTTGACTTTTCATTATAAATAGCAAGTATTAATCCCCAGTTCCCAAAGACTATAAATATAAAGTTATACTTTAAATGAATTTTTGTAACACATTTTACATATGGGTTACATCGCTTAACTCCAATTTTCTCATTTACAGTAGATTTAAAGAATAAGATAGTTCAGGGTTGTTCCCCTCTGCTTCCCGATAACTCATTCCCTCTGTATTTAGTAGAATTGAGATTTTTTTTAAAAAAATAATTTTAAATTTTGAGTTAGGGTTGCTGTGATTTATTAGGAAATGGTACCACCCATGAGATTTCATTCACTCTCTTAGTGATTGATTTGCATACCAGTCTTAAACTAAACTACCATTTTATGTGACCAGAAAACTCAGGCTATCGAATGATCTGATATATAGTGAATACAGCCTGGTTTTGTTATTTTTATCATTAATCAATTATTTACTTTACATCTTGACCAAAGTTTCCCCGCCTTCCTCTCCTCCTGGTCCTCTCTCCCATCTCCCCCAACCTTCCATCTGCTCCTCAACCTTTTCTCTTCAGTAAAAGGGGAGGCCACCCATAGAAATATAATGTTCTTGGCATATCAAGTTCCATTAAGACTAGGCACAGCTCCTGTTGAGGCTTGAAGAGACAGCACAGTATGAGGAAAGGGTCCAAAAGATAGCTAACAGGTTGAGAGACAGTCTCTGTTCTACTTGTTAAGAGTTACACTTCACAATTGTTCTCTGGTAGGCAGTTCAGATCCCTATGGGCCCAGGTTAGTTGATTATGTAGGTTTTCTTGTGATGTCTTTGACCCATCTGGCTCCTTCAGTTCTTCCTCCCCCTCCAGCTCTGCCTAATGTTTGGCTGTAGGTCTCCGCATCTGTTTCCAACAGTTGCTGGGTGATGCCTCTCTGATGATGGTTAAGCTGGGCTCCTGTCTGAAAACAGAGCAGAGCATCAAATGTCATTAACAGTGTCCAGTGTAGGCTCCCTTTCATGGCATGAGTCCCAAGCTAAGCTGGTCATTGGTGGTTGGCCCTTCCCTTAATTTCTGTTCCAACTTTATTCCTGCACATCTTGTAGGCAGGAAAAACTGTAGATCGCTGGTTTTGTGGATGGGTTGATGTCCCATTTGGGTTACAGGAGCCACCCAGTTCAGGCTCCATATCCCCCATTGCTAGCAAATCCATTTGGCGATTTCTCATAAAATTGGGAATAGTTCTACCTTAAGACTCAGCTTTACCACTCCTTGGGCATATACCCAAAAGGTGCTCCACCTTGTAGTAACAAGGACACTTGCTCAACTATGTTCATAGCAGCTTTATCCATAATAGCCAGAAACTGGAAGCGACCTGAATATCCCTCAATCAAAGAGTGAATAAAGAAAAATGTGATATATTTACACAATAGAGTATTACTCAGCTATTAAAAGCAATGACATCATTGCAAGCAAATGAGTGGTACTAAAAATGGCCATCCTGAGTGAAGTAACTCAAACACAAAGAGAGAAACATAGTATATACTCACTTATAAGCAGATATTAGCCATAGAGAATAATCATGCTGCAATCCACAGACTCAAGGATGCTAAGTAACAAGGAGGGTATAAGGGGAGGACAAATGAATCTCACTGAGAATGGGAAATAGAACAGACAGGGGTGGACAGAGGGAGGGAGTTCTGGGAAAGACAACTGGAATTAGGTGGGCATATCTGGGATAAACTAGAAACCTAGAGCAATGGAAACTCCCAGCAATCTGTTACAGTTAATTGTATAGGTTTGTCCTAAGAAGTCAATAACTGACACAGGGAGACTGAAACATACTTTAAAGCTGTCAGCACTAAGCTGGGCAGAATCTAAACTGATACAAATCTACTCATAAACTAACATAAACTACTCTAAACCTCATAACATACATATATCCCAAGCACTTGCCACTATGATCCTCGGAGACTTCTCTCCCTTTCCCAGTCAACTGTAAACCATCTTCTTTCTCCCTCTCGATTGTCAAACTTTGCTCTGTCCCCTCTCCAGGAAGTCCCACCTTCCACTTCCTGTCCTTCTGCCCAGCTTATTGGCTAAACAGTGCTTTATTGACAGTTGTTATATCCACTCAAGACATTCCCGCACAACAATCTATGATAGAAACAGCCCTTTAAATACAAGCACAAGGTACCAGAGCTCGGTGGACTTGGGATCTCTAAGCCTAGGATGGTAACATTTAAGTTGAAGCTTGATGACTTGAAAGACATCTGCTAACATGTGTGGAGAATTGTAAATATTCAGAGTAGATATGGCTTAACTTTTTATGTTTACTAAGTATATGACATGGTAAAGATGCATGTTTTGTTTTTCTGTAACTATGGCTAGTACAGTGAATTTATTAAGCTTGTGGACTAACAGGTTGGTGATCTCTTTTCTATAACATATTTTGTTGAAAAAGAACTTCTTGAGACTGTTTTAATTCATTAAGATCAATTTAATTTATTTTGCTTTTAAGTAAAATTTCTAACATTTGTAAATTTCATAAATACATGCAATGTACTTTACTTGTATTTACCCACCACTCCTCTCTGTAACTCCTCTCAGACCTACACTCCTCCCTTTGCAAGGTCATTCCCTCTTTTATTGTATTTTTTATAATCCTAATCCAGAGTCAAATTTGTGCTTCTCTTTTACTCATGCATTTAAGCTGTCCACTGAAGCATTGTTGACCTACCATGAACCACACATTTATTTCTCCCCACATCCACCCATAACCTATTGACTTTCTAGCCTGTCAGATAGGAACAGGAGATCCTGACCCCCTCTTATCTACATAATAGAGTATTAGTTGGCTTGATCTTGTGTCTTATTATAGGCAACATGGCTGCTGTGAGTTCATGGGTCTAGTGGTCCTGTCATTTCCAGAAGATGCTATTTGGCCCAGTTTTTCCTAACGCTGGATCTTACAAGTCTCTCTGCTCCAGTTCCTCTTTCACAGATCTGTGAATTATGAAGATAGAGGGTGGGATATATATATATATATATCCCATTTATGCCCAGGTATTCCACTGACATTTACTCAGCACATTAACTAGTTGCAACATTCTGCATTAATTGGCATCCACGGCAACAAAGAAGCTTCTCTGAAGAGATGGAAGATGTACACTAATCTTTGGTTATAAAGACAAGAATATTGGATTTAAGGTCATGCTCTATAAGAGTCCTGTAGTAGAAATACCATGCCTGGTATCATAGATCTGGCCGAAAATCCAGAGCTCATAGACTAAAATTTTGCTAAAAATTTTCCCTTTAATTCTGATTTAAAATGGTTTGTTATCCACATAACATTTATGTCACTATTGTACCCAGGAGTATATCTCATAATACCTATTTTATGGTAGCTTATAGGGTCACAGCTGAGTAAGACTGGTGATGACTTTTCTCCCCTAGTTTCTGTACAACACTTTCTGATACTATGAAAACTAACTAACAGGAAGGAATTTTCCCAGTCAGCACCACCATTATTTCTCCATATCAAAACGTGTAGCAAGACTGTCTTGTCATCAAATTCTGCAGTAAACAAGAACAATAGCATTCCCTTGCATTGCCTTGGGTGTTCTATGGGACTGCCCTGACCAATAATTCAATGCTTGGCAGCAGGCTTTTTATTTGGCAACTTACAATTTATGGGAGGATTATACCTATGTAACTCCAGTTAAACCATTAAACTCGTATGAATATATCTATATACAGGCACATAATTTACTATTTTATAAGTATTATATACATATAGCTTATAAAATATTGGCATTCCATTCAGAAATTTCAAGCATCCTTAGCACTATTTATCTAGCATTTCTAAAATGTCCTATTTGGGTTTTTGAGGATGTGTCTTCATTTGTGTTTTATTCAACGCTTGAAATTCAAACCATCTTTTCAAAACCATCTTTCACTAATCAGAACCAAGCAACTTTTATAATGCCTAGGCTTATATATTGGCCTGTATGGATACTGACATGCCCTTAGTAGACACATTTAATCTCAAACAATAAAGGTTTGGTTAATTTATAGAAGGAAACAGCCATGTTTAAAAGTGACTTCTGACTGCACAGCAGACAAAGTGATAAATCAGAGAAAGATATGACAAAATGAGTCGGAGATTGGATGATCCCAAATTCTCATGAGAACAGGACAGGAAAGAGAGGCTACTTAAGAGCAGCAAGGGAAGGAGAAGTGATTTTTTTTTAAGCCAAGGCTTTTTGACCAAGAGTTTTCACACAGGTGAAGACAAGAATGAGCCAGAGAATGAGAAGGAGGCAGAACATTAAAACATATTGCCAATAGTTTAAGGCGAGGCAGAGCAATTCAGTTCGAACCCAAGAGAAACCAGTTTGAATCAGTCTACTTGAAGAGGCGTGTGAGCCAGAACAGCTGAGTTGAACGAGAACTCTTCTGAATCAGGCGGCAAGAGTTAAGAAAGAGTTAAAAAGGCTTTGGAATGGCTCTCATCTCATTTCCCTCATTTGGGAAAATGAAAGTATTTACAAATATGTTTCTCTACTATCAAAGACATGTGCTGCTGTTATTCTCTGTGACAGCTCTCAATTTACATCAGTGTTGGGGTCACCTACTGTTCATCCAGCCTATGTGAGCGATGCTTTCTGGGACACGGCATTCTGTGTATTATAGTAAAGACAGAAATTCTTGGGGGAAAATCTCTTACCTCTTGAAATTTCTCCTTTGAGCTTACAGCTTGTAACCTTGTATTGGCCCCAAAGTCAGATATTAGGTATTCTTCATCAGAAGGCATTAGTTATAGAGCCATAAGGGTCTTCTAACAAGTTGAGGGTGGGTGATATGGAATAGCACAGCATGGAAATGTAAAAAAAAATGCAGTCTAGGAGAAGAATGCATGAGTTTAAACTAAGACCATGCTACTTGGTAGTTTCACAAAATTTGTCAATGACTTGTGACTTTGATCATCTTTAATATTTTTTGTTTTATTCAGTCTTGTTTGTATGTCTGAGGATTATTTGTGTTCAGTGCCTGTGGGGACAAAGGAGGACACCATATATTTTGGGATGAGAGTTACTTGGATAGGGATCACAGAGGATTTTCAGCTGCCACATGCTCTAGGAGAGCAATTAGTGTTCTTAGCCACTGAATCACATCCCGTCCCCAGCGTCATTTTCATCGTGTTTAAAGTGGGGTTCACAGCACACAAATTCATACGTATTTGGTGAATTAAGTACCTTAATCACCGAAATAAAGACCAATGAATAAAATCTCTTAAAGTATCATTGAATAAAATACCTTAACTGTCTATGCTGCTAGCTTTCAACTAAATTTGACCATATTTCTAAATTATCATGTGTTGAATTATTTGTGACCTTTGTTTGTTATTTCTCTTCATTTTTTTTTCTTACTAGAGGATCAAACACAGGGCCTGGCCATGCTTTGAGTGACATCTTTGCCACTCAGTGACATACCTTGTGATTGAATAACATCCCTAAAAATGAAATTTCTTCATTGGACTTTAGAACAGATTTGTAGTGATTCTTCTGCTTCCTCTTCGTTATTAATTGATGCTGGCACATAGTAGCTTAGGTCTTTGTATCCTTCTAATCACCACATGCCTAAATGACTGCAACAGAAAAAAATAGAGTTTACATAAGTAAGGACATATAGCAATCTATTGCTCAGCCATTCAGAATAATGCTTTTAGGAAAATTAGAATATAGTAGTTTCTTAAAGAAGAAAAACACTAATGTACAAACAACTATGCAGACGTTTTAAGTGTAGATTGAGATTCTGAGGAGCATATTAGATATCAAGATCTCATATTATGTAATTTTACATGTATTTGCATATTCACTTGCTTAAAAAATAATGTACCTTCAAAACTCTCTAAAAATGATACATAATTTATCTTGTTACCATTGTGTCTACAACTGTTACATGTTACTTAGCACAAAGAAAGGACTTGAAAATGGTTCTTTAATGTGTACATGACTATTGAAGCATAAACAATGCACTTATTTATTATTTAAGCTTATATTCTCAATTTCCAAACCATTAAAATAAATTCAAGTGTATCACAGGCTTAGAAATGACCTACAGTTTTCTAATGGAATGCCCAACTTAGTACAATATATGTGATTCAAAATATTTGCAGTAAAATGCCTGAGCTGTGAAACTAAAACATTTAAAAAACAGATTGGAATGGAAATTGGCAAGTTGAGCTGAGCCTACTTTACAGCTGTAATAAAGTAAATTGACCCCAGATGGATAATTAAATAAACCTCTGCCTGAGCAACGCTTGGCTTCTCACTGTTACTGCCTCTAGAGTTGTCAGGCTTTGCCTTTGCCATAGGCCACATCAAGAGAGCCATCAAGTGAAATAGGCCTATCCTATTTGCATAAAGTTACAAAGATGCATGAATTCTGTTTTGTGCTTTTGAGTTAGCAAGTGTAAAATGTTAGTTAGCAAATTGTGTGCCCTTGTCCGACTTTGTTAAGAATTTTTAGTTATCTAAAAGAAGAGGCTATTGTCTTTTGTCTTGCTCAAATTCTTTGACAATATGATTAAAAGAGTTCACTTGCTGTGAATCTGTACAGACCAGCCTCTCAAGACCCTCTCATCCAGGTGGGGGTTGGGGGTGGTGGCACACGCCTTTAATCCCAGCACTCTGAGAGTGTGAGTTCAAGGCTAGCCTGGTCTACAAAGAGAGTTCCAGGACACCCAAGGTTACACAGCGAAACCCTGTCTTGAAAAACAAAAATAAAAACATAAAAAATCCTCTCATCCAGAGATTTCCCAAGTTAGACTTGCTTGGCCAATTATGCATACTTCAGCAATCAATCCAGTTATGAGCGTTCTGAGAAATCAATAGCAGATCTCAGTCATTATGCAAACTTTGGTTAATGCATTCCACAAATATTATTAAATATGTATGTGTCTTATATTATGTGACACAGCAGAAGAGAATAGCAATACACTCTTTTTTTTATTCATGCTTTTTTTTATTCCATGTGCATTGGTATTTTGCCTGCATGTATGTCTGTATGAGGGTGTTGGAACTGGAACTCCCTGAAACTGGAGTTACAGACATTTCTGAACTGCAGGTGGGCACTGGGAACTGAACCCAGGACCTCTGGAAGAGCAGGCAGTGCTCTTAACTACTGAGCCATTTCTCCAGCCCTCAGCAGTACACTCTTAAGTCAGACCAGATTTTAACTTTCCAAAGACCTTCCATGTTATGATTGTGTCCACGGTCTCATTTACCTTTTACTAACCAACATTTTTAGAGAAACTAGAATTCATCAAGTGATATTGAATGATAACAATCAATCTAGTATGAGAAAGTGGACAGAAGGTCATAGAAGAGGAAGAGATGCAGGAAGGCAATGGTCTAAGCTCAAAAAGGAAATTAAAAAACACAAGCAAAAGTAAGGGCTTCCTGCCAGTCAGTGCTGGCACACACCTTTAATACCAGCACTCAGGAGACAGAGGCATGCAGATCTCTGTGAGTTCGAGGCCAGCCTGGTCTACAGAGAGTTCCAGGACAGCCAAGGCTACATCAAAAAAAAAAAAATCAACAGCAACAACAAAATTTACTATAAAGATATTTTTCTTTGTAATTCTTTTCTATTTGTATCCAGACTGAAATATAATTATATAAAACAATAAAACTGAAAATTCAACTTATAATGCTTAAGCACATAACCTAAAGAAAAGATGAAGGGGGTGGGGGGGGTGGAGTGATATTGAAAAAATATATATTTATATGTATTAAAATTTGATTAGCAATGATTATTGTTTATATTGAGATGTTCATTGTAACCACTAAGAATATACTTTTCTGAAAAAGTACCTAGTAAAACCCTTAATAAACTTTGTATGGTATGGTAGAAAAAAAATTTAAAAATACTAATGGAGAAATAAAGAAACACAATAGATAAAACATACATATACAAAACAAATACCAAAATTACAAATTTAAATTAGAAAATCTGAACAGACTTATATTAGGAAACTGAATGCGTAATCAAGATTCTAGAAATATTAAAGTGAAGAGCCACATGATTTTTGTCTCTCTAAGACTGAGTTGCTTCACCTAGCGCAATACTTGCCAGAACCATCTCTGTTCCCTTAATTTTCAGTTAACTTTTTCCTAACGTCTGAATAAGTTTCCATTCTGTATATGTGTCACATTTCCTTTATCCATTTTGATGATGAAGAAGATTATGATGATGATTAAGAGCATCTGGGTTGATTGCATTCTCTTATTATTGTGAATAGTACAGCAAAAAATTAGATGTGTGTCTATCGTCTCTGTGGTAGACTGTGGATTCTTTTGCTATAACTGGGTCATACAGTAGTTAGAATTGGGCACTTGAAGGAACCTCACTACTGATTTCCATAGTGTAAACACTAGTTTACATTCTCAACCACAATGGATAACTTCATTGACATTTGCTGTTACTTGTTTTATTAATGCTAGTTGTCCTAGCTGGTTTATTGTCAACTTAACACAAGATCGAGTCATTTTGGAAGAAGGAGCCTCACCTGGGAAAATCACTCCACCAGATTAGCCTGTTGATGTCGGCAAGCCTGTTGTACAGTTTCTTGATTGTTAACTGGTATGAGAGGGCCCTGATTATTATACGTGACTCCATTCTGGGGATGGTTGTCCTAGGTACTATAAGAAAGCAATCTGAACAAGCCATGTGGAGGAAACCAAGCACCACCACCACACCATCACCACCACCACCACCACCTCCACCACCACCACCACCACCACCACCACCACCACCACCACCATCACTACTACCACCTACACCACCACCATCACCTATACCCCCCACCACCATTACCACCACCACCTACACCATCACCATCACCTATACCCCCCACCACCATTACCACCACCACCTACACCATCACCATCACCTATACCCCCCACCACCATTACCACCACCACCTACACCATCACCATCACCTATACCCCCCACCACCATTACCACCACCACCAACACCATCACCATCACCTATACCCCCCACCACCACCACCACCACCTACACCACCCCCCACTACCACCATCTACACCATCACCACCACCACCACCACCACCACCCAGTAGCCCCTGCTTCAGTTCTGGCCTCGTGTGCCTGCCTCCAGTAGTTGCCCTAACTTCCATTCATGACACAAGTCACACGAGGACTTTCCACCCCAAGTTGTTTTGGTCCTGCTATTTTATCTCACCAGTAGTAAGCCAGACTAAAAGAGTAGTCATTCTGATGTGGGTGAGATAGAATCTCAGAGTGATTTTCATTTATATTTGCTCTACAGCTGAGAAGGCTAAACAGCTTTGAAAACATGCATTGGCCATTTTTGTTTCTTCTTTTGAGAATTAGCTGCTCATTTCATCATCTCATTTATCTACTGGCAGTTCTGTGGTTTGAGTATTTAAATCGTACAGTGCTTTTAAATGTATTTATTTATTTATTTATTTATTTATTTATTTATTTACCTCCCTGTGTGAGGTATAACTGGCAACAGATTTCTTCCTAATCTGTGGGCAGTTTGCTGTGCTGATAACTTTCTTTGCAGTGTATAAACTTTTAAATTTCACACAGTCCTTTTCTTGATTCTTAGTGCTATTCTCTGTGTCATTCGAGTTCTGTTAAGAAAGTTCTTGCTTATATACCCTTAACTTCGAGTGCATTCCCTACATTTTGTTCTAGCAGTCTCAGATTTAAATTGAGGTCTTGGGGTGGGAGCAATGGCTCAGTTGCTAAAATCACGTCATATTCATACAGAAGACTCGAGTTGAGTTCCAGGCACCTAAGTCAGCTCACAGCAGTGCTGTCTGTAATTCCAGCCTAGGTTGTCCTCTGGCCTCTAAGGCATGTGCACACATATGTACACAAACAACACTGCGTGCACACATGCATGTAAAAATGCAGAAAAAAATCTTATATATAAATTTGCAAAAGGAATCTCTTCACAATTAAAAAAGAATGTGTCTTGAAGTTCTGTACATATTAAATGTATGATCTGAAACATTTCTCTCTAATCTACTTAGTAGCCTCTCAATCAAACCTATAAGATGAGGTTTACAGCTTACCTTTAAAGATACACTGAGCACTGCTGAAGGGTGTGCCCATTCTTGAATGTCAGTTGATGTAATGAATTTTCTGTTGCCTCTTTTATGCTGCTCAGTTTCTTGGCACGGTTTATCAGTGGAGAATGGGCTACAGAAGTGAGCATCTTCTGCCTCCAGGTCCCTATCTGAAAATGGTCTCAGCACATTTTTCTTTCTCCTCATTTTAAGGGCCACAGCTCTGCCCCCTGTGGCACCTTCTCTTCCTGAGAATGTTTTTGATACTTGAAGAAGGCATTGGGCAGGATATTGGCTCTCCCTTCATGGGAACCGTTAAAAATAGGATGATCTGTATGGTTTTATTTAGAAACCACTTCAAGACCACTTAGCCGGTACTTACCAGCTTTTGTGAGAGAATTCTTCTGGAACTTTCTATGATCTCTTGCTACCTCTTTTAAAAAGTGCTTTTAAAACTACTTTTTAAAAAGAGAGCCACAGGCCGGGTGTGGTGGCGCTCGCCTTTAATTCCAGCACTCGGGAGGCAGAGGCAGGCGGATCGCTGTGAGTTCAAGGCCAGCCTGGTCTACAAAGTGAGTCCAGGATAGCCAAGGCTACACAGAGAAACCCTGTCTCGAAAAGAGAGAGAGAGAGAGAGAGAGAGAGAGAGAGAGAGAGAGAGAGAGGGAGAGAGAGAGAGAGAGAGCCACAACACTGAGGAGATCCTCAGCAATTAAGAGCACTGGCTACTCTTGTAGAAGATGTGAGTTCGATTCCAAGTTCACGTATTTTGGTTTTCAACCACGCAACTCCAGTTCTAGGGAACCCAATACCTCTTTTCTAACCCAGCAGGCACCAGACACACATGTGGCGCACAGATAGATGTACAAGAGAGAGAAAAACTCATACACATAAAATAAGATTTTAAGTCTTAAAAATAATTTTTTTTTTTACAAATAGAGTTACAGAAGAGAGAGATTTGTAGCTCTTTCTCTCCCCAGGCAGTGGTTTAGTGAGATGGCCCTTCCCACTTCTGAGATGTTTCTGTAACAGCGCAGGTTTTTGTTTGCACCATTAATCTCCTGAACTGACAGGATAGTCAAGAGAGGTCCCACATAATGAGACTCATCTGTTTGGACATCAAAGCGAAACGCAAATCTCAAACGAAAGATTCGCTAGTAGACTTTGATCCTGTAGTGTAAACAGCCACGGGTACCATGTAACCTTCATTCTGAGAGGCCACGGGAACACGCTGGTCCGTACATTGTGTAACACAAAGATAGAAGTAAGGCTGAGTAACTGTAACAGAACCGAGCTGTCCCCGCAGTGTACTTGTTTCCACATCTTTATCTTTAAAAAAAAAAAAAAAAAAAAAAGGAGCATGCTGAATGTTTTGCTAACGTCTATCAGTTTTCATAAGATTATAATAAAAAAGTATTATACTTGGCAGAACTTTCTGCTATTAACTAACTGAAAAATCAAAGGAAAAGCATGTCGGGAAATGCAATCGCTGCAAATCTTGGCCATTTGAAACAGTGATATAAGACCTGCAAGTGTGTTTGTGTGCTTTCAGAAGGACAAATTGCAAAATTACTTTCCGGCAATTTTGTAAATGCCAACAGTAAATTGCCGAGAATAGTTTTTCTTCCTTCTATATACAGGTTTGCTTTGTCTGAACAGGAGGCAGAAAACACAAAAAACCAATGGCTCGTTAGGTGCTATGTGGCCGCACGACAGCAGATGGCAGTATCGATGCATCAAAAAATTTCATTTTCTTTTTTTTAGAAGTCGTGTGTGTGTGTGTGTGTGTGTGTGTGTGTGTGTGTGTGTGTGTGTGTGTGTGTGTGGTGTGTATTTCCTGTAATCTGATGAGTGTCTAAACTTAAGTGACATCCGAATCTAGAATTTATAGTGAAATTTTGGAGTCGAATTGTTTTTTTTAAGTCGTCTTCTCTCCATACTTCTTCTTTTACGGAGGACATGTATTCTCCGTTGTTCTCTTTAGACCTTGACAAGATTATCATGTTTTAACACAGCAACAAAGGCTTGTTTTCAACTTCCCTCCACCCAAACACCTATTTGGTCTTTGACGGAAAGCATACTAAGAACATACACAGCCTAGCCCCCTAGCCAGTGCTCTGGAGAAACAGGAATTCCAAACTGTAAACTTTTGTTTCTTAATCTTTACTTGTGGTCCCATCGCCTACGTGGAACTTTGCTAAGTACCAATGAGGGATCCTCTCTCCTTTCAGATTCCAGGAACTTCTTCTGTGGTTCAGAGAAAATGGAAGCAGCCGCAGCAGCCGGTTACTCAGCCCCGAGGGTCCGGACAGCAAAGCAAGGCCCGGATTAGCGCTGTGGCTGCTGAGATAAAGCAGATCCGAGCACGAAGGAAAACAGCCCGGATGCTGATGGTGGTGCTTCTGGTTTTTGCAATTTGCTATCTCCCAATCAGCATCCTCAATGTGCTAAAGAGGTAAATCCGGCTCGTTTATTTAAAAATGAAACAGCTTGCATTTTAATTAAGAACTCTTGTTTCTTTCTAAACAGACAAAACTCCTTCTGCTTAGATACTTAGTCTGGCCAATCAACTCAGTGATGGAGTTGTTTGATCACCAGCCTTCTTGCATGCTCAGGAAATACGCTCACAGTAGGTGAAGATTCTCAGTTGAATAGCAAATGGTTGTTTTCCTATCCTCTTCCGGTTGACTGCTAAATCTTAGCAGGAGGAAACATTCTAACAGAAAATTGTGTTTCAGTAACTAATTTCATAAACAAATTAAGTCAAAGTTCTAAGTTGTTTTGAAAGAGAATAAGTGGGTTTTCCGAACTTTATTCTCAAATATATCAACAACCGTACCACAATTCTTTTTGCTAAAATATTTTTCAAGATAAAGAAGAAACAGGACTAATTTGTTGGGGCAATAACCGCAGATACATTGTGTTTTAAACAGGAATCACTGGAACAATTTCAATATCAACATTAATGGAACACTATATTTTTCCAGTGCATAATTTGTGATACTTTAGACAAAACTATGAAGTTCAAATAATTTTGATCAGTGGCATGAGAAGCAGAGGCCGAAATGCAGGGACAGTCAGTACATGTATAACCAGATTTTATCAGGAAATATCAAAGCTGCTGCACACACACTGGTCCCAAGGCAAACTTAGCTTGGAAGTGCTCCTTCCATTTTCCCAAAGTCAGAGTCAATATCATATTACTCACAGCTGGGGACCTTGGAGACAGGTAGGTTTGGCTAGAGGAGTGTAACCAGCTGCAAAGACTTCTCCTCTTTTGTCTTTTTTATTTTATTTTACTTTTCATTTTTGATTGTTTAAAGGCTTTTTCAATGATGAAGTAGAATATGTGTTATATTATTGATAAATACGCCTCTACATAACATATTTGTTATAAGGAGATTTATTGTAGAAGGAAGGAAGGGAGAGAAAGAAGGAGGGAGGGCGCCCCAGACGAAAAGAAATAGAGGAAGTGACAGGTGCAGGTGGGCTGGTGGCGGACCCAGGTTATATCTTGGGAGCTCCTAGGTGATGACATCAGAGGTTGCTAAGCAACCTTCAGGCAACCCAGTGGGGCTACCTATATGCTAACAAAATGAGGATTTTGAATGCTCCTTTTCTTGAGATATGTGTCCAACTCACAAGACATAATTGACCCTCTGCTTTTTCTAGGCTTTCTTCTCATTTTATTCCTCACAAAAATCACAAATGTAGTAAATGCTTTGTATGTTTGTCTTTTCCACTATTGAGATGATCAAACACGTGACTGACAGTAAGTGGACTCCTCCCTCCTCCCTTCCTCCCCATCTTTTCCCTCCTTTTCTCTTTCCTCCTCTTTCCTTCCCATTTCTCCCCTCCCCTTCCCTCCTTTTCCTCCTTCTCCTCTTCTTTCCCCTCCTCCTTCTCCTCTTCCTTTCTTCTCCAGTCTACATGAAATATTTCTAAATGAATTTAGCACCCTGTGGGATGCACATTTGAATTTCTTATATCTCTGCTCTTGCACCTCTCCCTCTAATTATTTCCAGATGCCCTCTTGTCAAAAATATTCATCTTACTATGCTGAATTAAATGGCTTTTTTTCCCAGAAGGTGGGGAATCTAAGTTTAATTTAAAACTTTTTTCAGTTATTTAAGCAATATGCCTGTTTGTACACACAAATATTTATTTTAAAATAATTTTGAAAATTGTTTTTACTACATAAGTTTTAATTATATATATATATATATTTTTTTTAATTTAGCCTCACCTCACATATCAATCTTGCTTTCATTTATTGTTCACACACTGTAAAGTCCAACCTTCTTTTTCTTGAAATGTAAGCTATTTCCTGGTTGGTAAAAACTCACGTCTTCAAACTGATTTTTATTGGCCTAGTATTTCAGAGATGATTTTGAGCCAGCAGTTGTATCTTATGGTATATTTAATTTGTCCACATTCTTTCACCCTCTGCGTGCTTATTTGTGAACTTCTACTACTCTGTAGAACATCACTTTGTCCCAGAAATTTATTTCTATTGTGTATTCTCTCATTAAGAAGAAAGCATAAGATACAGATCACATAATCAGTGAAGGGGCCTCCAGGATGGAACACAGTGGTTCTTCATCCTGGGACTTATTGAACAGGTTAGTGAGTATCATTATCAAATCTACAAAAGAAGGAGAGTTATCTAAGAATAGAACACAGTGAGTGAGTTTCTCTCTCTCTCTCTCTCTCTCTCTCTCTCTCTCTCTCTCTCTCTCTCTCTCTCTCTCTCTCCTCTCCCCTTCTTTCTCCCCCTCTCTCCCTCCCTCTCCCTCTCTTTCTTTCTCTCTCTCTCTCCCCCCTCCCCTCCCGTGTGTGTGTGTGTGTGTGTGTGTGTGTGTGTGTGTGTGTGTTAGTGTTGTTGTTGTTGTTGTTGCACACACGTCATAGCACAGGTATGGAAGTTAGAGGACAAAAGGAAAACTTATGGGAGCCAGCTCTGTTGTGCATGTGTTTTGAAGCAGAGTTCCTCATATTTCTGCAGCTGCGCTGTATACTCCAGGCTAGCTGGCCTACGAGCTTCCAGGACATTCTCCTGTCGTCACCTCCCATCTCACAATACGATTGCTGGGATTACACGTGTGCACTATTATACCAGAATCTTTACATATGTTCTGGGAATCTGAACTCAGGTCATCAAGTCTTCCCAGGACATGCTTTCACTCACTGTCTAATCTCCCCAGCCCAGAGAATGCAAAATTTAAAATGTCGCTGAGGAGGCCAGCAAGATGGCTCAGTGGGTAAAGGCATGCATTATGGATTATGGAGCCCGAGGACTTCAGCTCGGTCTGAGACCCACCTGGTAGAAGGAGAGGACCAGTCCTTGACAATTATCCTCTGCCCTTCACATGTCTTGGGCCTGATGCTCATGACCCAGGAAAACAATGTTAAAATGCTTAAACATGGCATTTAAGGATACTATACTACATTTTTAATCTTTTTTATTTAATTAACTTATTCAGATTACATCTCAATTGTTATCCCATCCCTTGTATCCTCTCGTTCCTCCCTCCCTCCTGCTTTCATCCTATTGCCCTCCCCATGTCTGTGACTGAGGGGGACCTCCTCCCCCTGTATATGCTCATAGGGTATCAAGTCCCTTCTTAGTAGCCTGCTATCCTTCCTCTGAGTGCCACCAGGCCTCCCCATGCAGGGGACGTGGTCAAATATGGGGTATCAGAGTTCGTGTGAAAGTCAGACCCCACTCTCCCCTCAACTCTATGTCCTGTCCATTGGTTAGATCAGGGTAGGGGTTTGAAGTTTACTGCATGTATTGTCCTTGGTTGATGCAATAGTTTAAGCAGAACCCCTGGGCCCAGATCTGCCCATCATAATGTTCTTGTAGGTTTCTAGGACCCTCTGGATCCTTCTATTTCCTTATTCTCTCATACTTCTCTCACCTAGAGTCCCTATAGGATGTCTTCTCATCTATGCCAATTTTCTCATAATTGAGGTCTTTCATGGGGCATGTCCCTTGGGCTAGTGTCCAGTTATAAGCGAGTATATACCATTTGAGTCTTTCTGCTTCTGGGTGAACTCACTCATTATGATCTTTTCTAGTTCCATCTCTTTGTCCACAAATTTTTGGATTTCCTTGTTTATAATATCTGAGTAGTATTCCATAGTGTAGATGTACCAGTCTCTTTATCCATTCTTCTACTGAGGGACACTTAGGCTGTTTCCAGCTTCTGGCTATTATGAATAAGGCCACTCTGAACATGGTTGAGCATATGTCCTTGTTGTGTGGTGGAGCATTTTCTGGGTATATTCCAAGGAGTGGAATAGCTGGGTCTTGAGGAAGCCCTATTCCCAGTTTTCTGAGATAACGCCAGATAGACGTTGTGCAGGTTTGCATTCCCACTAGCAATGAAGGAGTGTTCCTCTTCTCCACATCCTCACCAGCATGTGGTGTCACTCGAGTTTTTTATCTTAGCCATTCTGATGACAGCTGCTGCTGCCAAGATGGTCTGCTTTTCAGGGGGTCCATATTCTTCTCATGTTCAGGGATGCGCAGGTTTTCTGTAGTTTGGTCCTTTCGAACTGTGGAGTACTCCCACTGTAGTGGGGTGGGAAGCTTGGTGTTCCTGGTTAAGAAATCAGTCCATTTCCCTGACTTGATTCCTCTGACTTCTAAGTAAGGTCCATACCCCTCATCGCCATCTTGGAAAAAAGCAAAAAACAAAACAAAACAAAACCTATACTACATTTTTTAAGCTTAACATAGCAGATGAAAACTTGAATCCCAAGGAATATGAGTATCTTACCCACTGAAAACAAATTATTACCTGCATACAGAGAAATCTCATGACAAATTTCAATAAGGCTGGAACACTGAAGTTGAAAAAATACTGAACAGTACACACGTGAAAGTGGAAAGAACTTAGCAGTGTAATTTTGGATTGCTAATTAAAATATGTATAATGGGGCTGGAGAGATGGCTTAGTGGTTAAGAATACTTCCTGCTCTTCCAAAGGACCTGGGTTCAATTCCCAATACCTGTATGGCTGCTCATCATCACCTATATTCAAGTTAAAGGAGATCCAGCACCCTCTTCTTACCTCTATGGGTACCAGGCATGCACACAGGTACCGCCCATATGCGATAGATAGATAGATAGATAGATAGATAGATAGATAGATAGATAGATAGATAGATTTGTACATGGTGGGATACCAACAAATGATTAGTCAATCACGTTTAGAAACAAGATGACAGAAGGGAAATTCACCTTCTCTATTCTTGACAAGGGATTTGCATTTTCTGGCTGCAAGATACAGAGCCAGTTTTTCTGAGCTGGAGCTTCCAATGGATAGATACCCTAAGCCATTCTATTTTTTTTCCAGAAAAATATTTTTATTGAACTAATTGATTTTTAAATATTTTTTAATTTATTTTTTTATTATTTTTTTCCTTTATTAATTTATTCTTGTTACATCTCAATGGTTATCCCATCCCTTGTATCCTCCCATTCTTCCCTCCCTCCCATTTTCCCCTTATTCCCCTCCCCTATGACTGTTCCTGAGGGGGATTACCTCCCCCTGTATATGCTCATAGGGTACCAAGTCTCTTCTTGGTAACCTGCTGTCCTTCCTCTGAGTGCCACCAGGTCTCCCCCTCCTGGGGATATGGTCAAAGGTGACATACTCTGGTGCCTCACCTTTGACCCTAAGCCATTCTAAAGAGGCTGTGCCATTAGTACTCTCACAGAGGACAGGGTTGGGCTAGTTCTGCAACGTTTGTTCGCCCGTGGATTCAATTATTTAAGTCTCACTTGATTTTCTGTCTCTGCTTCTTCTTCCACAGAGTATTTGGGATGTTCACACACACCGAAGACAGAGAGACTGTCTATGCTTGGTTCACATTTTCTCATTGGCTTGTATATGCTAATAGTGCTGCAAACCCAATCATTTACAACTTTCTCAGTGGTGAGTTTCCAATGTTTCTTTGTTAATCCTCTGCTCGGTGGTGGAGCAACTAGAGCAGACAGATGCCCTGGAGCAGCTCTGACGTGGATGCGGAACTTAGTTTCTGTTTGAGCTATGGCTGCCCCTGACTAGATCTGCCTAGAGTTTCTTCATTTTGAAAGTGAATTTAGGCCACCTAGCTCATCAGAGGACATTATCTAATCCTTTTTTTTTTTTTCATGGAAAACTTAGAATGAATGATAAAGAAAAAATGAAAATTTTGAGTATCTTGCATGGCTTACATCCAACTTATGATTGAAAAATACACACACACACACAGACACACACACACCAAAACAAAATGAGATATGATCTCTCTACCCCACTCTCTCCCTCCAATTTCTTTTCATGATCTGGCAAACAAACCTTTACCAATTTCACGTTTGCTTTAGTAGCTCACTAAACCCAATTAGAACTATCCGTAAGTGCGTGGGTGTGAGCCATCCACTGGTGTGTGTGGAAGCCTATTAGTGGCCATATCAGGACTATGCTGTGGTTAGTCACATCTTTCTACTATTTTATCCTCAAATGCCTTGAGATTTGTTTCTTATTCCCATTTCTAACTATATAGTCATTTTTACATTTGAAAAAATCTTTTTATTGAACATTTAATAAATAGTGTACGTCTTCCAATTTCATGTTGGCTTTTTGATTTGCTTGATTTGTTTAAGTACGTAGAACAGCTAGATAAGATAGATTTTCTAGAAATAGAAGGATTGATCATGTATCTCAAAAAGTTTTTTTAAAAAAAGGATTTTATATGTTTTTACCCTGAATACAAAACAAAATCTTGCATCCCTTTAATTCCGTTTAATCCTTGAAAACTGCATGTACTGAAATATCACAAGGCAATCCAGAAATATCATTTTTATGATTTTATGTGTTAAAAGGTTTTAATCAGTAAAAGAAAAGCACAACCAATTTTATCCAAACAGAAATTCTGTCACTTTTAAAGTAATCATTGCCCACTGACTTGCGCTCTGACCTGGCTCTGAGTAGATGTAACCTATAAAGAAATGGGGAGACAAGTGTTTGAATTTGACATCACAGACCAAGGCAGAGTCCTGGGAGGAGGTTAAGAGGAGTCAGAGAGGTCACTGACAGCCACCTCGTGTGGGTCTGCCATTGTCCTAGGCCTGCGAATGGACTCAGTAGTCTCCTGCAAGGTGTAATTTTAGGTGCAAAGGGAAGGAAGAAGTTTCCATCATGCCCTTTGCTCTAATAAAAGGTGACCAATTCCGTATCTGAACTGCCTAAAAATCTCATCAGTAATTTAAAGATACGTACTTCCCAAGATTTTTCCAGTTGTTTCTTTTCCTATTTTGCCACGCTCGGATTATGAAAGGAGACTCTTTCATAAATACTTCAGTGTATTTTTTTTACTTTTTTTGTGCCAGCGTCTTTAGCGTATAATGCATCTCTGTTTTCTTGCTTATGCACAGTGTAGATTTCATTGCTCTTGAAACAGTTCAGAGTCTACGCAAACTTTTCCTGAGAGCCATTTAGTATTATTACAGGGTTAAAAGCTAACTTGAGATACACAGGGGTTTTGACTTTAAAGAAAGAAAACAAACGCCAAGTATTACATATGAAAATACTTAATCGCTTAATTTCCTTTTTCTGTTTCCTTTATTGATGCAAAATGCTCCACCTCACTGTTAGTTTGGCTCAAGGGAACGAGTCATTTGTGCCCTGTGCACTACGTGGTGAGCTGTTTATGCATAATTCACTTTCCTTTTATTCTGTCTGGTCTGCCAGGAAAATTTCGAGAGGAATTTAAAGCTGCCTTTTCTTGCTGTCTTGGGGGTCATCGCCAAGGAGATCGTCTCACCAGGGGACGCACCAGCACAGAGAGCAGGAAGTCCCTGACCACGCAGATCAGCAACTTTGATAATGTATCAAAACTCTCAGAGCACGTGGTGCTCACCAGCATAAGCACACTCCCAGCAGCCAACGGGGCAGGACCGCTTCAAAACTGGTAGACTATTTATTGCTTTGACGAGGATACCTGACTCAAACCATTCTTTTATACAAACTCTGTGAACGGAAGTTTTAGTATCCAATCGATCTAAACCGAAAAGTTCTTGTCAGTCCATTTTTTAAATTGATCACTCTTTGGAAATAAAGCAACCATTTGAAATACTTCCTGAACCATTTGCTCGAACAGGTTAAAAGTTTAAACTTTAGCTGAATTTACTTCAAATATTTCTTCTTAGTTCTGTGAACTGAAGTTTGTGGCAATTGAAGGTTTAAACATTTCTAATTCTTTTTACAATTCCCCTGTTTTATTTTCACAATTCAAATTGGCTGCTAAAATCACCAAAAATTAATAATTTTCTTTTGGTATATAAAAGAAATAACAATACTAATGCTTAGTTACTAACAGACGTGTGAATTGACTTAATTTTTTTCAAAAACACACAGTGACTATCATTACAATGTGCTACCTGGGAGAATGTTTATCAACAGAAAAGCATTTAATTTGTATATACTCAAAACAAATCTTTCCAAATCTCATGAAATGTAAAAGATTAAGTTTGAGTTGCCACTAGTTTTTCATTTGCTAAATAGTCTCAGGTTTATCACTTTACAGAATCTAAGTTTTTTTTGTGCAATATAGAACCAAAATTATTATATTAAAGTAAAAATTCTGCGTCAACTACTAAGACCTAACTGTTTTCATCCCTGAGGAAGTATTTAAGATTTAAATTGAGAGATAAATTCAAATCATTGTATTTTTCTAAATTAGGGACAACGAGTCGGTCAGCCTTGCTGGGTTAAGAACTGCCTGCTGGGTAGCAGGAAGTGAGGAGCCGAGGCTGGGATAGGGCTTACTGGGTGACTGAGCATCTCCCTAGCTTGCACTAGGCTAGAATTCAGTCCCCATCCTTGAAAACAAACACATGAAGCTAGGCTTATTGTAGCCTGGTGAGGGAGAAAGGTTGAGGGTTCCCAGGCATGGCAGAGTCGTCACACAACCAAAGACAGTGGTCCCTACCACAACTCTGGCAGTACTGTTACAACCCCTACCCCACCCCTATTTAATTAATTATACTGCACTCTCTGTTGGTAATTTCAGAATCCCTGAGGCTAGGAGACCAGAACTTAGGAAAGTGGAAATCTTGCCACTAACTCACGCACAAATGGAAACTATAGAATGTATTTTGTATGAGTGTAAATCGTGAGGTTGAAATAATTATTTCAAACTTGTTCTCTGAAAAAAAATTCTTGTCATGCAAGTATTCACTTCTGAATTAAATTAAAAGTTTGAAAGTGTACATATCAAGTTTTTCATCTCATAGTATATCATTAGGTAGGCACTCTGATTATACAGAAGCAGGATGTATTTAATATTTAAGAAACACTTTATTTGAAAAAAATACTTATATTGTCATTTTGCCTTTTGCCCACCTGCTAATTCTCAGAGAAAATTAACACAACCAAACTATCCATATTTTTAAATACTTTAGGATTTTGTTACCATGTGCCTTTTAAGCCAGGACTACCCTCTTATACAAGGTTTATCAAGATTATTTGACTGAACATCATGATGTTCTGGATCTATGAACACAGTCATTTTTAATGTCTCCTCTCTCCCCTTCCGAGAGCTTCGTCTACCATGCAAAGAGAGCTGTAATTTTCCGACTGTGGTGACAGTTAGCACTTTAAGATCTGAAGATAACTTCAAATCTTCTCGGTAATAAGCCTTAATAGTCTTGCAGCTCAGTAAAGATGATATAATGATTTTTATCCAATATAACTGAGCTTCATTAACTCTAAGCTGTGAGACAGCAGCATGTCCTAAGATGCCAGGTTTGTTATATAAACTAGACAGGAGGCCTTAAGTGGGGAAAGGGTGGAGAAAGAGGCAGCGGAAGGCAGTGGGGGAGACTGTGGTATTGGTTGACCAAAAGTCAGAATTCTGTTGGTCTAAATTAGTGATTCTCAGCCCAGTGTGGTTCCTGCATCAGCAACACCTGCATTTCCAAGGAAACAAAGATTAAACAGGTATCCTAAACTTACTGAACCTGGATCCCTTGGGTTCGGCACCCAGGAGTGTAGTCGCTTACAAATCCTACGGGTGATTATGAAGCACTTTAGCTATGAGAACCCACTGCTCTAAATGGGTGTCTCCTGGCCTCAACTTATTAGCCCGCGTGAAATAAAGTCTTTTACTGCACAGGTATCTACAACAGGGAGTTCCATCTTCAGTCCTGTCCACCTGGCTGGAGGTCTGAGAGAAGAGGCTGAGCGGCCCATGTGTCCCTGTGGAATCTCACCCATGTCATCTCAAAGAGATAATGGTTTACAAAACAGTTGCCACTGTGTTCTTAGTGGGATGTTACGGAGGAAGAATCTCAAAGCACTTAAGCGCTTTATACGTGACCTGGATGACTTGAGTTTTTATTCAAACTTCCCATTACTGAGTTTTATTTAGCATAGTTTATGTTTTGTGGAAGCAGCTCATTTCCAAGAACGACCGTTGCCTGGAAGAAAACTGATGAATAAAATGGATACATGAACAAATGGGACTCGGGGAATGAGGCATGTATATATTGCTCAACGTTAGGACTCATGAATCCTGAGAGATTTGGATTAATTTAGTGACCTTCATAGAACGAATGGTTTTTAAAAAGCCAGGAGGCCCCAGAATAGCAATGTTATTGGGGTGTTTAATATTTACCTCATTGTGTGCTAATGACACAAATGAGGAAAATTTATAGAAAATTTTAGTTTTGGAACTGAGTTATGCTGAACAGTGGACATTTATCGGCCTTTGTTTCTTTTGTATTTCAGACTTTCAATGTGAAATGTCAATGTCATTAATTTGTCACTAATAAGGATGGTGTGATAATTTTACTAAATATATTTGAGATTAATGATTTGTGATTTTTTTTTATAATATCATGAAAACCTTGATGTTGTGAGTTCATTCATTTCGGGGCTTTTTTTAAATGTCACATTGACTTGGTAGTTGGAGAGTGTCAAAAATGTTTGTGATTTTTTTCATTAATTAATTTATTTATTCACTCTACAGCCTGATCACAGCTTGGGACTAAATATTAATCCAAGTTTGTGGGATAAAGAAACCATGACGTCTAAATTTTCCACAATGTGGAATAATTAAGTAGTTATAAACTGCTGATAAGTTTAGTGTAAAGGCATTAGGCACAGTGATACTCAGTTTCGTCCTAGTGCACACTGAATCAGGAAGCGTAGGTAACCATGTTTATAAGACAATATGAATGTGTCCTGAGATGTTCCTAATGCTAACTGAATTGAGGGCTACCAGCACTTTGATACAATGTAACAATATCAGGTTTGCTTTAGCTGTGCATCAAAACAGGAATTACTGCACCCGGCTAGTCCTTTCAGGGGAGCGGAACTTTCCGCAGTAACTCTTCCACTTCATGCCACAGGCAAAAGCATAAATTCCATTAGATTATTTTCAAATAGTCTCTACGTTATTTGAAACTAAATAATGGGATTTTTAGGGTCATTATATAAATAGGAAAGCATTCATTTACAATCCATTCTATTACTTTATTTTTTAAATATATTTTATTAATTTATTCACATTACATCTCAATTGTTAGCCCATCCCTTGTATCCTCCCATTCCTCCCTCCCTTCCATTTTCCCCTTACTCCCCTCCCCTATGACTGTGACTGAGGGGGACCTCCTCCCCCTGTATATGCTCATAGGGTTTCAAGTCCCTCCTCTGAGTGCCACCAGGCCTCCCCATCAAGGGGGATGTGGTCAAATATGGGACATCAGAGTATTCTATTACATTATACACTGAAGAAAACAACATTACCATGAGAGGTACTGTTAGTTCTCAAAATTCAAAGGGAATGCTTTTCTACACTCTTCTGCTATTGAAAGGGGGGACAGAAGACTCCCCCTCAAATTGCCACGTATTTCTATTCTTTTAAATTTTTTCTTAATAGGCTTTGGGGTTAGAAAAAATCTAGGTTTTTCATGAAATGTGTTTCTATTATTGTATCCATGTATGTATCAGCATGTCAGTTGCTCAACAAGTATCCATTTAAAGTCCTTTATGCTTGATTGTATTGTGTCCTCATGAAGATCTTTTTTTTTTTTCATTAAAAAAAAAACCAATGTGATTATATGTCTCCCAGTGTGAAGGTTGAATTATGTAATTTTTAAGTAAAATATTACTGAGAAGTTCATAATCACATCTGCATTGTCCTGTTGTACTGTGTGAAAAATTACGTCGTTGTTCAATACATAAATTGGATATTTGCTCATAATTATTGTCAAATCTTTGCAGTTAACGATCGAATTAACCCTGGTTCAGTACATGATGACCAAGATATTTTTCCAATAAGTTTATATAACCAAGGATAATTATGATATAAAAGAGTTTTAATATTGTTTCTAAGAGGAGGTACTAAAATAACGGTTAATATTAAATACACAAATATTTCATAAAAGTTATATAAAACCACACACTTATAGAATTAAAATTCAAAGCTTTTATCTGACTCAGAATTTTCATTTGCTTGTGATTTAGCATAATGACCTCCCTTAGTTTTTAAATTATTATCATAGTCTGCAAACGCATGAGCTAGTTTTCTCTAAAATATTAAACTTTTAAGCTATACCTTTAGTTGGCTCCTTTTTTTTTTTAAACCCAGCTGATCCTCACTGACTTCAGAATCTAGTACAAACTATTTAAATGTGTAAATTCCATTCCTATTCAGAACATTTTATTCTAGTCTGCATGAAAACATAAAATATTCGATCAAGGTTAACATTTGACTCATAAGGAGGTATGATTGAGGATTATTTGGCTTTCATGGAGGGAAAGAGCCATTTTGCAATGAAGTTCCAAGTGGAGGTTGTCAGTGGTGGACCCAGTCAGACACTAGACACCAGCACGGAAGAGAGGGAGGAGCATCTTGCCTTCTGTTCAAGCCAATGGCCATGCATTGGGGAGTGTGATGGGGAGGTCTTATTGAGGGGTTCTTTGGTTCGTCCTCTTCCCCTGATTCTGCCTGTGCACCTGTCCTGCTTTTCCCCAACTCCAACCCTTATCCTGCCCCACCCCGCAAAGCACCAGGACCACTCACCAGCCTAATTGTGCCAGCTCTAGAAGGTTCTCCTTGCCTTGGCTCCTAAAGTGAGGAAATAATAAGTTTCAAAACAGATGAGTCAAAGCTCAAGGAAAAGGAGAAAGGAAGAGGAGACACTTCACAGTTTATACACAAGAAATAAAAGTAGATATGATAGTATGTCTGTGATAGGACCAAGAGGCCTCTGGGCATGTGTCCAGGAAAGGCAGAGCAGTGCCTTGTGTTGGTTCAATTTTCAGGTATTTGAGGAAGCTCCATAGCAATTTCTACACTAGTGGCACCAGTTTACATTCTTTTTTTTTTTTTTAAACTGTTTGGATAATTATATTTCTTTTTTTATGGTATTTTTTTCTCCTTTATTAATTTATTCTTGTTACATCTCAATGGTTATCCCATCCCTTGTATCCTCCCATTCTTCCCTCCCTCCCATTTTCCCCTTATTCCCCTCCCCTATGACTGTTCCTGAGGGGGATTACCTCCCCCTGTATATGCTCATAGGGTATCAAGTCTCTTCTTGGTAACCTACATTCTTACCAGGAGAAAAAGAGGGTTACTATTTTCCTACATCCTTGCTAGCATTTGCCGTTTGTTTTCTTAGTGATGGAAGCTTTGATTGGGTAAGATAGAATCTGCATCTCCCTCATGACTAATGATACTGAACACTTTTTCAAATATCTATTGGTCATTTGTGTTTCCTCTTTTGAGAACTGGAGGATGTGTTTTGTTAGTGTTTAGTTTTTGCTGATGTGTGTGTGCACACATACACATATATATGATGACATCGTATATATATACTTATATGTTTATATATGTAAATTCTCTATATAATGTATAATTGAGAGAGATTTTCTCCCATTCTATCTCTTATTTTGTTGTTTCCTTTGCTGTTGAGAAGATTTTAATTCCATATAGTCCTATTTGTCAATTTTTGTAGTTATTGTCTGTGCTACTGGAGTTCTTTTTAGAAAGCCCCTGTTTGTGCTTATATCATGACATATTTGCCCTCTTTTCTTCTAGAAATTTTGGAGTTTAGGGTCTTGGACTAAAGTATTTAATCCAATAAAAAAAACTTTGTGCCTGATGAGATATATGGATCTAATTTTCACAAAAAAATATTTTCACAGCAGCATTTGATAAGAGTTGTCTTCTTTTTTCAATGTATTTTTTACTCCTTTGCCGAAAATCAAGTGGCCATAGTTGCACTGATTTATGTGTACACACCCTGTTCTTCTCCGTTGGCCTACAGGTCTTGTTTTTTGTTTTGGTTTGTTTTTTTATTTGTTTGTTTGTTTTGTTTTTGTTTTTGTGCCAGCGCCTTGTCTTCACCATGACTGCAGTATAACTTGAGGTCAGGATATATGATAGTTCTAGCATTGCTGTCTGCTTAGCATTGCTTTGTCTACTTGAGGTGTTTTGTCAATATGAATTTGGAGATTTCTTTTTAGCTCTGAGATTCCATTGGCTCTGCAGATTACATTCCGTACTATCTATAGCAGTTTTCACAGCAGCCTGCCTATCCACGGCACTGAAGGTGCCTCAGTCATCAAATGTGCTCGTCAAGTGCTTTAGCCAGCGGTTTAGGTGGACCATTTTAGTCATGCTCCATTGGTAGGCTTATGCATAGATGTCTTGCTTTTTATAGTTATTTATTTATATATTTCCTTTATTCTTTTATTTACTTATTTAGGTTCTGAGGACCAAATACATGCCATTGTCCTTGCTAATTGTCCACACTTAACACTGAAAACAATTCTCAACTCCTGGATTTTTGGTTTGTTTGGTTTTTTTTATCGACTTGATTTGGTTTGCTTTTTTCTTATTATTGTTAATTCTGAATGAGGTATTCATCCTAACTCCTTTGCTGAAAAAATGTATTATTGATTTGTGGAAAAGGTACTGTTTATCGTATAATAATTTTGTATCCTACTTGGCTAAAAGTGGCTATCAGATTTTAGAGATGTAATGACACCTTCAAGTTCCCTTAAGGAAATGATCATGTCATCTGCAGGGGTGCGTTAAATTTTTCCTTTCTTCTTTACACCCCTTTTCATGTATGTCTTCTATTATCTAGCTAAGACTCAGATCACTTTGTTAAATAAAAGTAGAAAGTGTGGACACACATCCTCCATGTTGCAGAAGAACACTTCTCAATATTCCCCATTTAGTATAACATTGGCTGTGATTCTGTCATAATGTGTAGCCTTTTAACATACTGCAGTGTTTTCAACAGCACTTAGTTTCTTTGGAACTTTTATTATAAAGGCATTGTGAACTTCATCACATGTCTTCCTGTATCGATCTGGATGGTTATGTGATTTCTGCCCTTAAGTCTGTTTATGTGTTGTAATACATTGACCCACTGTCATATGCTGAACCATCCTCGCTTCTCTGGGATGAAGCCAACCTGTTGGTGCAGGACAATCATAATGTGTTCTTGAGTTCAGTTTTCAGGTATTTATTCTGAAGCTCTTCATCTGTGTTTATCAGGGAAACTGGATTGGAGGTGTTGTCTTTTTGCTGTGCCCTTAGCCTTTGGCTTGATAAAATACTGGCTTTGAATAATTGATTTAATAGTGTCCATTTTCTTTCAATTTTGTGAAACAGTTCTTTTCGTTTTGTACATATTCCTTTATTTTAATTTATTCTTTTGTGAATTTCATGTGTGAGTACTGTATTTACATCATTTCCTCCCTTTCCAATCTTTAAATTCTTGACCTTTTATTCTTTAATTATTATTGTCATACACACATACAAATGAAGCTTGCTGAGTTCGTTTAGTGTTGCTCACATGTACATGTGTTGGGGGCTGACCACGCGGCCTTATATCAGGCTATCCATCTCTGGAGAAGGCTAATTCTTGTGGAACAGTTTTGAGAAGCATTGGTTTGGGCTCTTTTCTGAGAGTAAGCAGTTAGTCCATCTGGTCTTGCCATTTCCTTTAGGTTGTGACCTTTAATTATCAGGCCTATTGACTGTTGTGGACCTATTTGAGCTGTTTACATCTTTTTGGTGTAATTTCAAGAGGTCCAATGTGTTTAGGAATTTATCCGTTTCGCTCTGATTTTTCTTTTTAAAGAGGATTTAAGAAAATTTATAATATATTTCTTCCCTAATGAATCTTGGCATTTTACTGGGCCTGTTAGAGCAATTATCTTCATTCCTAATTTTTTTAAAATTCTCTGTTACCCTGTGATCAGTTTGCCTAGGACTTTGTCAAATTCATTTATCTTTTTAAACAATTAACTTTTTGACAGATTTTGTGCATCTGTTTTTCATTTCATTAAAAATTTCCCCAATCTTTAATATTCCTTGCTGGTTTTGGCTTGTTATTGGGTTTTGTTTGGTTTTTTGTTTGTTTGTTTGAGACCTTGGAGCACATCATTAGAATATTTGCTTCATGTCTTTCTCACTTTTTAACGGGAGTACTCACAGTTGCAAACTTTCCTGTTAGAACTGCCTAAGGGCCACATCACAGACACCTGAGTACATTATGCTATTATTTTCTATTCTTTTAGGGTTTTTAGAATCTCGTCACTGATTCTTTCATGACCCACTGTTCTTTAAAAACCCACTACCTCAAAAAATTATTTCCAATCATTTTGTATTGTTTCTGTGTACCTTCGTTGTTTTCCTCACTGCTATGTTGAAATGCATGGTAAGAAGCAATATAAAAGAAAAGGTTTTGTTTCAACTTATAGTTCAAGTTCAAGAAGATTTAGTCAATTATGGCAGGGATGAAACACAGTGTATCTGCAGTTAGCAAGCAGAGAGAGGATGGCTGGCGTTCAGTTACCTTTTGTCTTTTTCTAAATGTTTTACGTTGTTTTATGTGTATGTGTGTGAATATATACCACTCATGTGATTACCTATGTAAGAGGATGCCCTGGAGCTGGAGTTAAAGGTGGTTGTAAGCTGTCTGGCATGGGGGTGGAACTCTGGTCCTCTGGGAAAGCAAGTAGCACTCTTAACCATAGAACCATCCCCCCAGGACATTCCTTTGTCCAGTTTTTTTTTCCCATTTAACCTAATGTGGAAAACATCCTTACAGACAGCAGGGAGGTGAGTGTATCAGTCTCCAATGGGCAGGATTAACCCTCGCATTGTAGGTTCTCTTACTGTTGATTTCTATTTTTGTTCCTCTAGAATCCACCCAGAGGAGTTATCTGATTCTTTTGTACTTTTAGACACTCACTTTTAAGCCTATAATATTAGTGTTATGGAAGGTTTTGTGGGACATTGTGAAGAGTGTGTCTTTCTTACCGGTTGGATGAAATATGCTATAAACATCTGTTAAGTCCGATTGGATTATGTTATAATTTTCCCTTTTCAGATTTTAGTTTGCAAGACCTATGTAACAATAAGTGTGTTGTGTGGAAGTCTCTGCCCATTATTATAGCAAGACTTATGGAACATCTCAAACAGGCCTTTCAATGTTTGTCCTGTGAAATTAGGAGCCCTGAGATTTGATTGATGCATAAATATTTGCAATTGTTTATTTTTTGAATATTTAGTAATCTTCCTATCTCTCACATTTTTTTTTTTTGTCTTTGATCTCTTTTTATCAAGTACGGTAACAACCACACCAGATTCTCCTCGGCTTCCATTGTCTGTGTAGATGGTCGCCCATCCTCCAGCTCTCAGATGGTGTCAATCTATACCTCAAGGGGCTGAGGATTCCCTTATTCATTTTAGAGCATATGCGTTGTATCTCAGAGTGCCCGTGGCTCCCTCTTCCCATATCTAACTGGGGTTGGAAGGATTTTACTCTAGTCCTTTCATCGTTTTCTTAACGGTCAGGAAATGTCAACATACTCTCACCATCACACGACCTAAATTCTACAGCTCTGCTCTTCTGAGATAACATGGCCACGTTCAAGCCTCATATCCACCTTCATAGATTTTCTTCATGCTGTAAAGCTTCAACCTAAAACGGCTTGTTTCAAAAAATGGTCCATCGAAATAAAACATTTCCACCATTATCAGATGGTGTCATTTGGGGGGTTATATTGGAAATGGACTGCCAGATAGTCTTTCAAAAGCTAACTGTAGATACAAAAAACACTTGAAGAACTTATTTCTGTCATTTGTCTTCTCAAGACAGGAAATGTCATATTTGAAGAGTCTTCTTTAGGGGTTAGCACGCCTTCTATTGCTCCTCAGTATTTGGAATCCATTCTAATATTAACCACAGGCGGATCTGTCTTTTGTTTTTGTTTTTGTTTTTGTTTTTCGAGACAGGGTCTCTCTGTGTAGCCTTGGCTGTCCTGGACTCACTTTGTAGACAAGGCTGGTCTCGAACTCACAGCGATCCGCCTGCCTCTGCCTCCCGAGTGCTGGGATTAAAGGTGTGCGCCACCACGCCCAGCTGGATCTGTCTTTTAATGTAGAAGAAGAAAGCAGGCGCGTGAGTGCATGTGTGTGTGTGTGTGTGTGTGTGTGTGTGTGTGTGTGTGTGTGTGTTTTGACATCATAATAACAATCTAGAGAACCATTCCTAGGGCTGCAAGGATAACAAGTATATCTATAACCTGCTCAATCCTATCTTTATAAATATACAAAATGATATGACCAAAGGTATATATAATAATCTCCATTGGACTCTTCCCTTTCTTCTAATAGCTTTCTTTATTATTTGCCTCAATTTCATGCTGTTATTTTTTAGGATTGCATTTGGTACTGAAATGATATTTTGAATAAATAAATAAATAAATAAATAAATAAATAAATAAAAAAGCCATTTAGATAGCCATGGATTAAAAAGTACTAGAAAAGTTAAAGAGACGAGTGTTAAGCACAACTGATGGGCTGATACAAATATATTTACATACATATAGTATCAGGAAATAATTCTTAAGGTTACTAAGCCTGGATCACAGACACAAAATTTTACCTTTTAAGATACGGAAAAATAGAAATGCAGATCTAAGATCTCAGTCTCAAAGGTTATGCCCTGTGCAGACAAGAACTGTCAAGCCCAAGTTTCTCTGAAGGCATGATAGGTTATTTTTTTTTCCAGGCCTCAGCTGAAGTGTGAGCTGCCGTGGTTTGTGTATCTCAGGACTCCCAGGTGTGATCTAGCAACCCTATGCACTATGATCGAGTCCTTGGAGAACTTGTATTCGGAAAATTTTTTTTCTACAAACTACTTTTGAAATCTCAGATCTATTTTAGTTCTTTCCCAAGTCCTGATATACATCTCAGCTATTATAACGGTTACTGTTCATTGTCAACTTGAGTAGTCGGAGTCATGGGTGTCTGGGGAACTGCCTTAACTTTGTTAATTAATATGGGAAGACCCCTCCACTGTGGGTGACACCATTTTATGGCTGTGATCGTGAACTGTGCTAGTGGACAAGAAGGCCTGAGCAACAACACACACTCTTTGCTCTCTGTTCCTGTGGATGTAGCCAGCTTCTTCAAGCTCCTGTTGCCTTGACTTCCTCCACCATAAGAAACTGTTAACCTAAACTTTATGATCCCTAAGCGCCTTCTCCCTTAAGTTATGTCTATAAGGAAGATCTATCAGGAAGCGAAAGTAACAGGACAAGAAATTAAGACAGTTATAGTTTCTTTTAAGGTTAAAAAGTGAACATTTTTTAAACAAAGTACAGCTGTCTCTGCAATGTTACTAATTTGTTGATCTCTTTGATGTCCCTTAAGTACATTAAAGTACCATTTTTTTCCTAAAGTCAATGTAGAACTGGTACTTTTTCCTTCCTGTTGAGGTACAGCTACTTGCAGAGAAGAAACAAGTAATATTAAAATGATTTGTGTGTCAGTCACTGCCTACCACACTGCCTTTCAAATGTCTTCTTTCAAAAATCTTTTCCTGATTAAGCACGAAATAATCACTGCTCATCATTTTATATCATTTAATCTCATAAATGTTAGGAACAAGGTAAAATGAGGCCAATGTTCTCCTAAGCATTATTTTAAAGACTCATTGCTCTTTTTACATATGTGTGTATGTCTATGTGTGTATGCCAACCTGGGTGTGGATACCAACAGAGAAGATGGCATCAGATCTTCTGGAGCTGGAGTTCCAAGTGGTTTTGAGACACCTTATGTGGGTGCTAAAAAAAAAACTTGGATCCCCTGGGAAAGTATCAAGTTTTCTTAAGCATTGAGCCATCTCTCCATCCACCCTTGGTAGCATCCGTTGCTGTCAACTTCACATAGCATAGAATTACTTAAGAGTATCTCTGGTGGGTAAATGTCTATCAGATTGCTCTGTGGACATAGCTTTGATGCATTATTTTGGTTGACTTGATTGGTGCAGAAGGGCATAGCCCGCTATGTGACGTATAAGCCCAAGGCAGGTCCTGGTTTGTATAGGAAAGCTAGCTGAGCATGAGCCTGAAAGCAAGCCAGAGTGAGCCAGCAAACAGTGTTGCTTTGTGGCTTATGCTTCAAATTCCAGCCCTGAGTTCTTGCCCCATTCCCCTCTACAATGGATTATGTCCAACAAGCATAAGTCAAATAATCTCCCTTTCTCTCCAAGTTGCTTTGGTTAGAGTGCTTTATCGGGGAATCACACTTAAATTAGAATAGTTAGTACCAAAAATAATTTACAGTGTTTTCTATTTAATGAGACACTATATAAAAAGATTTGTTTGTTTGTTTGTTTGTTTAATGATTAAAATGATTCAGTTCACACCTATACCCACCCAGTGCAAAGAATATCTTAAGTTAAAAAATATTGTTTTTTACTTGTCAGAGATTTAAAGGGGGTAAAATGTCTTGTTCTGCATAGACATGCTTTCTCTGAGCTTGCAAGCAGATAGATGGAAGGCTTGTCTGAAAGAGAGTAATTCTCTTGCCAGGAGCTTAAAGAGAAAATGGGATCTAGCAAGAAATATCACTGGGCATGTGGAAATTGATGGACAGCAAAAGGAAATTCACGCTTTGAAATAAATGCCAAACAACCAAAGGATTGGTAAGGCAGATTTGCATCCTGGAGAGTACATTAATAGCCCTGTTACCTGTGAGTTTGAGACCTCAATATTGTACTTTGATATATATCAGATAGGTTTCTATTTTTTAAAAGTATGTATTCTCTCTCTCTCTCTCTCTCTCTCTCTCTCTCTCTCTCTCTCTCTCTCTCTCTCTCTCTCTCCCTCTCCCTCTCCCTCTCCCTCTCCCTCTCCCTCTCCCTCTCCCTCTCCTCTCTCTCTCTCTCTCTCTCTCTCTCTCTCTCTCTCTCTCTCTCTCTCCTGCCCCCCCCACTTTCCACCACTCTAGGAGTGTGTGTTATAAGGAGAAATCAAGCCTATTTGTCCCTTTCTTGAGTTCTCACCCAAGAGGACTAAAACCTGTCCCAAAGTCATCTCTGATGCTCTTTAGCAGGGCATCTTGCACCTCGGTTACTGTCCCTCAACAGTCCACCTTTCTGTCTGCTGGCATGTTACATCACACTATGTGTCCTGTGTCATTCTTAAATCCATCTTAGATTTTGTGTCTAAGTGGAGAAAGAAACCATGGGTCTGTGGGCTGTGGATACAGAATGTCTCAAAGGTTACCAATTTGAGACAATCAGTCTAAAAGAGAACTTCCCAGGAAGATCTAAAAACAGTAGAAAAGGAAGATGATAAATAAACAGAGCAAATCTTGTTATGCACATTCACAGTTTCACACTGAAATTCAATATTTACTGGGTAGGGTTCACTAGAAATATAGAACACAAAGTTGAGCAAGTGGCTTCTAGAAGCTAAAGTTTACTTATCTTTCACCTTCTTGCAATACTCTGGCCCAGAGGAGAGGGTGTGCCTGCCATCACTGTCTGGAGGGTGTGACCTATGATTTCAGCCCTTAGTGGGAAGAAGACCTAGGATTCTAGCCCTTAGACAGGAGGAGGCATCACTTCATAGCCTGCAGGAAATACAGGCTTAAGATTCCACCTACAACCTGGGAGTTCTCAGACTGGAGACTATCCCAAGTGCCACTGAAACTACATCTGCTGTGCACAAATTACAGAAAAAAAAAAAGTGGGGGTGGGGGGAAGGTTGGGGCTGGGTGATCCAGGATATCTGTGTTTGCACTGTTCAGGACCTTGTGGAGACAGTGACTGACTGCTTCAGCTGCCAAAGAGGCTACAGCACAAAGTTCCTAACTGATATTTCAAGAAGGATTCTGGGAGAAAAGCTACCTAGGTGTCCACTGGGAAATCAACACTTCTGAGGTAACACGATTTCTACACGTGTTTAAAATAGATGTTAAGATCCATGAAGGAAGCTGTCATAAAGGTGGATAATTGCAGTGAAAGAACTAATTCAAGGGGCTGGAGAGATGGCTAGGCTGTTAAGAGCTCTTTAAGAGGACCCAAATTCTGTACCCAGCACCTACATGTCAACTCACAACACCTGCAATTCCAGCTCCAAGGCATCTGGTACCACTGATACCCCCTAGGATTAGCATTCTCACACTCATAACGACACACAGACACATACTTTAACAAACAAAAATAAATATTTAAAAAGCAACAATCTGAAGAAAACCACTCAGAGTAAAGAAGTCAACAAAGGCATAAAAACAAATGCATATCAATATAACAAAACCAAACAGTTGATCAACAATACTAAAATTCAAGATATAACTATTTGTTTATAACAAGTGAATTTAAATTAATAAGAAAAGGTTTAAACTAAAATTATGAGCAAAGATACTTTGGGAAGGCACAAACAAAAATATAGTTAGTGTTAATTAGGCAGAGTAAAATGTAAGGTGAAAATATGATGAAAAGAAAGCTATTCCAGGATTAAATGTACAGCCTAAGGTCATAAACTTCAATAAATTTGAGAATATATGGAAAAATATAGATACCAAAAATAAAACAACTGGATAAAATTCAAACGTTGTATATGAAACTGAAATAATATGTCTGTATAAGTCTATCAATACTTCTGTACAGCACATTTGTGTAGAATACACTGTTCTTAAGACGATGAGACATTTACAAAAATTGTTAATGTATTTAGTCATCTAGAAAACCTTAATAAATGCAGATAGAGAAACGATAAGCCATTTCAGGGCTAATGGACTAATGTTATTTTATAAGGAGAAGCTAAGTTCTACAGTGTTTATGACCTTCAGCTGTAGAGCTGGCCTCCTTTGTGACATTCGAAAGTTACTCATATTCTGTATCTGTTTGACCATCAATAATACTAGGAAAATAATAGAGTCTTCGTGTGTGTGTGTGTGTGTGTGTGTGTGTGTGTGTGTGTGTGTGTGTGTGTAGGAGATCAGAGATCCACCTCAAGTCTCTTTTTTAGGTGCTCTTTTTTAAAAATCTACTATTTACCTTGGCGTTGATCAACACACCCAGGTTGGCCGGCCCGTTAGCTCTCGGTGCCTGCTGTTTCCACTACTCCCAACCTGCGTGCGACTCCTGGCTCACAGGTGGCTCCACAGCTCCCGGCTTTTACTTGGACCTCGGAGATCCAAACTCAGGTCCTCGTGTTTGCTCAGCAGGCACTTTGCTCAGTCCTCTCCCCAGTCATGAAATAATAGTCTCTACAATCTACATCACTTTGGAAAAGCAGATGATGCAACGTAAACCAAATCTTTAAGATCACTGTAGTTCATAGCATACAAAAATATCAGTGTGAACATTAGCTCAAAAGCTAAAATGCACTTTTTGTTAGTTTGTTCACTTCGAGTTGCTCCTATTGCTTGACCTTGAAACCAAAGGTCACTGAACAAGTTCTGTTCATATACACCAAGCCTGTGTGCATCTTTCCTGTCAAGTAGCACACAGAGCTTTGCCCGTTTAAGTTCTAATGTGTTCTTACTTGTGCCTAGTATTTTGCAGAATTACCTGAGAATATGTTTCCACTTCTAATTAAAATAGATTATTTTCTCATATAACATATCCTTATTATATCTTCCCCTCTCTATTCCTCCCAGGGCCTTGTTTTATTGGTGTCTTCCATACATTCTTTCTGCTTTCTTTTTCTCAGGTTTCCCTGAACTCTGAGGAGGGGAAACACATGCTTTTGAATGTTAGTTGATTTAAAACAAAAAAAAATTAAATGATGTGACATTACTTCAAAATAACTTTTATTGTATTTATTTGTTTGTTTTGTGTGAGCATACACATGTGGTACAACTTCTTGGATTCTGTTTTCTTCTTCTACCACATGGATCCCTGGGAAAGAACTCAGATCATCAGGATTGGCATCATCTGCCTTAATACTTTGAGCCATCTCACTGATCCACAGTTCAAAATAATGTAAAGATTAGAGACTGGAGGCATAGTTCAAAAATTGAGCAAGTGGACCTACGTTCAATCCCTAGAGGGGGAGAAAAAATATTATATATGTATGTATGTAGTGGGGGGAAGAGGAGAAGATAGTGAGAGAAGGTATGAACAAAGAGTGGCGTAGCACGGTAGACAGAACATGACAGACAGAGAGAGAGATGGTGAGTGGATGAGCTAGTAAAAGACAGAGGAAGAGTCACAGAGAGAGATAAAGAACTTAAAACCCAATAGATGGAAATCAGGTACACATACAACCAAGACAAATAAAGAATTATGTTCTTATGTCCGTGACTAAAAGAACTGAGCGTTTATCGTAGAAATTAAAGATTGGGGCCATTGTCAGAAAACTGAAATTTTCTATAACAAGGAACCAGATGTTTGCCAATTGGGAAGCGTTGTACAAAGGCAGATTTCAGTTGCATGTGGCTATTTGTAAAAGCCATCTTTGAGAGTAGGGTTGAGAAAATACTACTAGTGTCCAAAGAGATTAGTGATTGGGGGTTGAGGGGGAGCCAATGTGATGGCTATTCTTTTTTTTTTTTTTTTTTTTTTTTTTTTTTGCCAATTTGACTACATCTGGAATTCACTAAAATCCAAAAATGAAAGGGCTTGGCTGTGACGGATTTTTTGCTTAATTTGAAGTCAGAAGATCCACTCCTAGTACTGGTCTTTGACATGGGAGGACACACTTATAATTTGGACCTTTTGAAGTAGGGAGACTTTCCTCTAGTCTGGTCCATACCTTCTGCCATAAGCCTAGGTAAGGACATGGAAGAAGAAAGCTAATGCTCTTTACCTGCTTGCTCTCGCTGGCAAATCCATTTTTTCCCACTGGCATCAGAGCCTACTTCTTTGGGGTTCCAGTGTACACTGAAGACCAGCTGAGGTAGCCGGCTACATGGACTAAACAACCTCTGGATTCTTGGACCTTCCATGGCAGTCATTGTTGAATTAGCTGTACCATAGCCTGTAAATCATTCTAAGACAGATAGATGATTGATAGATAGATAGATAGATGATAGAGATGATAGATAGATGATAGATAGATAGATAGATAGATAGATAGATAGATAGATGATAGATAGATAGATTACTCCAGAGAACCCTGACTAATACAGCCAATACATTGAATGACATTATTTTCTCCAGTGTGGTTACTTAGATGAGAGACAAAGATCATTAAACTTCGAGAGTCATATTTTTAATGTAGTTGAGGGACACAAGGAATGGGCACCAGAAGGTAACGACTGGGTCAAGCTACGAGGGAAGGTAATTAAGCCAGCAGGAGAGTGATGAAAATTATATTAGAGCCGATATTGGATTATAATTATATAACAGAATGAGGCACAGTGAGTCAATGACGAAATCTGTTGGTTCCTAAAAGGTACGCCAGGTTTTATCTTCCAATTGCTGCCTCACCAAGACACACACACATACACACACACACACACACACACACACACACACACACACACACATATGTATGTATATATATATATTTCACACACTGTGTTTGCAATGTTGTGTTGGTATTTCTCCATCAGGAGGAGTCTAGGCCCTATTCCCAGTTGGAACTTAGCAAAATTTTGCAATTACCTCTCCCAGAACACAACAGTGCATTACACATCCTGACTCTGGAGGCTGCTAACAAAAGTCACTGCTACAGTTTGTATATCATTGGGATTTCCCCCTCTGATTTAATTCATGCCCTCAAAAAGACAGGAGATTAGTTTTTATGGGTCTACATTTCTCCAGTTGCATAAATCACTGGATATAATGTTGCCACTATCAGAGAGGCTTCTGTTACACAAAACCTACATACAAGCACAGTGTGATTTACAACCATGATACAGTCAATCCATTTTGAGATAAGTAATGTTTGATATTAAATCATTTGCTTGAATCTACAGAGAAAAGCAGTGTTATAATTTCAGTCCATTGGGTTTTAATAAACAGTATCCATTTGGAAAATAAAATCAAGTTTATTTTCTTATGTAAAATGAGCATTAACAGACTGTAATAAAAGCAATAAATTATGTGGCTGTGGGAACACAGACACTTCTCTTTCATTTACCTATCTTTTTAGAAAAAAAAGTTGCCTAAGATAATACTTCTTATTTACTAAACATGGATCACAAAAAGGGAACAGAGTAATTTGTTAGACCTCACTTCAAGGAGGTTGTAGACTAAAGTGGGGAATTATGGCACCCAAGTCAGAGCAATGAACATATATGGTGGATAGTTAACTTGCTGTGAAGAATTTACGTATCGCTGAAAGGAGTTGTCTTTCACAACGAGTTTTGAAGAAATGGGGACATATCACAGAAGCGGCATAGTTTTTAATCATCTTTGGGTTTGAAGCATTTGCAAACATGAAACATAACATGTTCTCCTTTTAACACAACTTGGCTTTAAAATAGTTTTTCTGGGTTTCTTATACCTTTGCTCCTTTTCTACATCCTTAAATTATAAGAAATTGACTTAATGAGACATTCACGAATAGGGGTGGAAAATGTCTTGGAAGATTGTTACATTCAGGGAGCACAGTTTAGTGCTCCAGGTGATGTGTCAAGTGTGCATCATTTCCTTCTGTTATTTGGTTTGCAGGCTTTCGTGGAACTATAATATCCTGGGTTCTCACACTGAGCAGAACAATTGAATTTGAACATAATTAGGGAAATTCACAGTTCAAAACAAATGGGTGAGGAAACAGTGACATCAGAAGCTGACTCTACTCCGCAGTGCTCTTGGGAAGCAAGAGCAGAAACTGAAACCGTACTCTGGAGGTTTCAGCTGGGGGAGCTGGTTGCTGTCAGCTCATCTGCCTTTCTCCCAGGTGAATAGCTCAAGTGGTCCACAATGATAGTGTTCATTTTCCTGGGTGAGTGAACTGTGCTGCTGGTTCTTGATTTTATTCTGATACTAACACTTTATAAATGGAATGCTGTCCCATCTAGCCTCGGCTTACAGGGGCATGTAATAAGAAATAGCAATTATGCCACTAACTTGGACTTTAACATTATTTACTGCTTTGTTACTTGTTTTTTACTCTATAGGAAATAGTTGTATTTTCATTTCATTACTCATCACCTTGCTCCTGTTGCTATTTGAGCAATTTATTAAGTTCTATGGAGTTCTCGTATGTGCAAGGACCTTTTTAAAATGTAACTGTCCAGTATACTCTTACAAGTTGAAGGATGACAACGTTTTAACTCTCTGTATAGCTTTGAAAAACAGAACAACGCAATTTGTCTCTCTAATTTTTCAGCCTTAATAACCGGTATCAGTGGAGCAGAGCAAAGACACTGAGTTCTGCATTGAACAGCCTGGCCCAAGTAACATTCATGACCTACAGGCAAAATGTGGACTTAGCTCTCTTGTGTTGGGCTGTTATAAGAGGTGGATGCAAATAATTTTCACTTAACATGGAGCCCACAAAATTCTAATTGGTAGATGTGTGGCTGATGAAGGTTAGTTTTTTTCAGGATATGTTAGAGTCTATATCGATTTCAGGATGAGGGGCAATTGTGATCATACTGGATATTAATAAACAAAACCAGTATATGTTCTTTTCTATTAGCTATAGTTGTTGATGAATGGGGCTAAATAAAATCCAGGAAATAGTGTAGGTTATTCCAAATTACATGTTTTTTAAAAAGGAAAAGCAAAATAAATCAAATGTAAGAAAATTAGCCAGGAAGTAAAGGATCCTTTGCACATTTCAGAGTCTCTATGGAAATTCTTGCATTGAGAGGTTTTGCTTCTTTTCATTCCTCTAATGTTTTATTTCTTTATTAGTTTCTAGTATTTATAGTTTTGTTATAGAGATAAATCTAAGAGTTTTCAATTTTTGTAGCAATATATCAGATCACACAAACTCTATCACTTTCTCTTCAAGGCTTTGGGTGAAAAGGCTGTGACTATTTGCTTTCAACTTTTACTTCTAAATTAACACAGAAACCAGGTTGCATGAGAAAAAAGGAAATTAGTCTTAACATTGTTAGGACTGAAAATTCCCTCCTACTGCACAGCTCTTCTTCAGTATTATATAATTATATGATATAATGGAGCAAATTCCTGTTTCACCAAAATATGGAGGAAATGGTGAATTTGTTAATGAGTTTTCTATATCCTTAAAAAGGATGGTATAGTTTACAGCATTCTTTGTCTTACTACTTTTAACATAACATTTAGTTCTCACTTAACCACAGTAGAATTTATTTGACAAATACCATTTCAAATATTGAATCATAAATCATAGCCAGGAACAAGGCAGAAGGCAGAGTATGGAGAGCGAAAGCTGTGGTTTGGATTCTTATGGGCCAAATTACTGAGATGATTTCTTTAATCCATAAAGTACATTACTTAAGTTTAGAAAACGTGTGTAAAATTCAAGTGGAATATTCAACAAGATGTTGAGAAGGAGAAAGGAAGTAAAGCACACGTGGCAAAGAGATCACACAGGATCAGCACACTGCAGAGCTGGGAGCGTGACATGCATCCAGATGTGAGCCAACATCCCCCCAGCCCTCCACCCAGTGTACAGTCTGGGCTGAATGATGTGTTTAATACTAGGTTAAGTTATACAGGGAGACACTGTATTCAAAACAAACAAATCATCAATAGAGAAAGATATAGTAGCCAAAAGGTGCCATTTCCTTATAAAGCAAGCATTAACCATGAGTCCCTAATTCAGAGTCTTTGGAGCTCTGAATTAGTACAAGTCACCTTGGACTTTTGTTGAAAACCAGCCATCTTGTCATGTGCTTCCCAACTGGGAGTACAGCAGAGCTTGCCTACAGCACATGAGAAAATCAGAAAGTGTCTATGTCATTTTTCAATCTGGCCTTCAGCAAGAAAGTCACGACTGAGGTATTTGGGGAGATTGTTCAGTGGTTCGGAGCACTGGTTGCTCTTGGAAGGATCCAGATTTTATTCTCAGCAGCAGCAGGTGAGCTCATAACCATCTGTAGCTGCGGCTCCTGAAGCCCCAGTTCCTCCTTCTGGCCTTTATAGGCATCAGGCTTGTACAAGATGTACATACATACATACATACATACATACATACATACATACATACATACACACACACAAACATACATACATACATGCAAAAAGCTCATAATGGTAAAGTAAAATGAATCTTTTAAAAAAAAATTTTAAGAAAAAAAAAAAAACCAGAAAAGTCCCACTGAGCTAAACACATGAGCTCGTCCTCCCAATGTAGAAGCTCAGGAGGCAGCACATAGAATCCAATCAATTTTCTTGCATTCTTCTCAGAAAACGGGGTTTGGAGGAAAAAAAGGTAACACAAAAGAAATTATAATTCTACACTGTCACAGGTGATTCACAACTAATGCCCTCTTTTGAACTAGTTAGATGACTTGGCTCAAACAAGTCTTGTAGTTTATATCCCTGAGTCAGTTGTGATTCTTGTATTTTTCCATTACTTGAATAAGCGAGTGTCTGCTTTGCATGTTTGAAAATAGAAAATTGATTCAATTGTAAAACATACTAAAGTAGGATTGTTATTTTTTTATTGCTTTTAGGATGGCCTATTATTTATTTGTATAGATCTTATCTACTAGGAGCTATGACTGATGTAAATCAACCTATATTAATTGGATACCCATAATATGCATCTATGTGTTGAGAATGGTCTTGAGTGGCCCCTATTACCTGCCCAGTAAACTTAGAAAGTGCTGCGTGGTAGACAAGCCTGTGACCACACACTGCAGTGCAAGAAATTGTACACCTTTGTTATTTCTAAGCTCCTATTGAGCCAAAAGAGGGGTGTTTGCTCATTTTGGTTGTAGAAAAAAAGAAGTATGAAATTCAGAGTTGTCCTTAACATAGATAATGATCATGATCAGTGTTGTAATATATATATAAATAGAGAGAGAGAGATGCCACGAGACAGATCTGATATGAAGACATTTATTTGGGGGAAGGGAAGGGGAGAAGAGCTGGGGTCTGAGTAAGTCATGAGGGTAGAGAGGGACAGAAACAGAGAGACAGTGGGAAAGCAGCCTGGAGGGACCAGGGAGAGAGCAGGAGAGAGAGAAGAGGGACAGGCACCCCAGGGGGACAAAGAGGGGGAGAGAAACCAAGGAAGTGACAGAGAGAGAGAGAGAGAGAGAGAGAGAGAGAGAGATGCACTCAGCAGCTGGGGAGGCAAGTGGGTTATATCCAGGGCCCCTGGTGGCAGCAGCAGGTGAGTGACATCAGAGGTTGCTAAGCAACCTAGAGACTGGGGGGCAGAGGGAGGGGACAGGATGTGGGGGGGGGGTAGCTGTCTATATGCTAGCAATCCTAATCAGAGAATGACCTTCAAAGGGCAAGGCAGCTTGGAGCACTGCAGAAAGCGCTAAGGCTTCTGGGTGGCATGGAAAGAGGAAATGAAAGTCATTTTATAAGGAGCCACCCAAAGAGACTAAGCGAAGTAAATGGCAATACCAAAAGTGCATTACATACATAAGGTGACCAAAGGAATCCAGAGGACGGGCATACGACCAGGGGAGGAGTTCAATGGCTCAAAGTCCAGAGGTACAGCTTTGCAAGAAGAGATATGGGGCAGTGAAGGTGCGCGTTAAAGAGTCTTTCATGAATTGCTCGAGTGCCTAGATTAACGGTGCTGATGCCGATGAAAAACAGTGAGTCACCATAGAGTACTGACCGTGAGAACAAGGCTAAGTAAATCTGAGCCTGGAATCTTGTCTAGAGCGTGCAGACAAATGAGACAGTTTTGAAAGTGTTGCATTTGCTGTTAAGGTCGTTAACGGCCTTTTAAAAAAAGTAGTTTAGGGTTAAGAGTGCTTGGCTGGGCTCTCAGTGCCCTCCTCGGCTTCTTGCAATCACTTTAACAGCAGCTCCAGAGCCTCTAACGCCCTCTCCTGGCCTCCATAGGCTCTCTCACATGTGTGCGTAAGTGCCCATATACGTAATTTAATATAAATCTGCTTTTAGACGTGGTTTGTGGAACAATAGTAATTAAAAAATGTTATAAATCAAGGAGTAAATGGGAGGTGAGAAGCCAAGCAGGTGAATAAGAGACCTTGTTTAGCCAGGTGTGGTGCCCACACCTTTAATCCCAGCACTCGGGAGGCAGAGGCTGGAGGATCACTGTGAGTTCCAGGCCAGCCTGGTCTACAAAGCGAGTCCAAGACAGCCAAGGCTACACAGAGAAACCCTGTCTTGAAAAGCAAAAACAAAAAAACAAAAAACAAAAACAAAAACAAAAAAAAAACAAAAAGAAAGAAAGAAAAGAGAGAGAGAGAGAGAGACCTTGTTTAAGAATTTCTTTTTTTTACATTTTTGTTTGGCTGGTTGTTTTTCGGTTTTTCAAGACACGGTTTCTCTGTGTAGCCTTGGTTTTCCTCAGACCTGTTCTGTAGACTAGACTGGCTCAGAAATCCACCTGCTTCTGCCTCCCCGAGTGCTGAGGTTAAAGGCATGTACCACAACAGCCTGGTAATAAGACTCTTAAACAGTGGGTCTGTAGGTATTTCTGTGACTTGTGGACTTTGGATTGATTCTTTGGTCTAGACACAGGAATGATAGAGCTCAGCCTATTTTCAGTCTTTTGAGAATCTTCCACACTGATATCCACAGTTGCTGCACCACTTTACACTCCCACCAACACTGAACACGGCTCTGTCTCATCAACGTTTACTATTGTTTGTTTTCCTAACAAGAGCCATTCTGCTTTTTTTTTTTTTTTTTTTTTTTTTAGAAAATGGAAATTTTTATTTTTCAGTGTAACTGGCCAACAACTCATTTGCCTTGAGTACATTTATAATTCAGGTACTTTGGTATTTACAACTGTCACAAAATATTAAGATGGATTATCTGTATATCTGCCTATCTACTATCTGTGTATTGTTATCTATTTACCTGTCATCTATATATAAGCTTGAAATTTTACCATATGTATATTCTATTTTAATTAAAATAAATCTCCTTATACTCTTAAAAAAAGAAAAGAAAAGAAAAAAGAGCCATTCTGACTGATGTGAGACACAGTGCTGCTGAGTTACGTGTTTGCGCCTTCTTGATGACTACGGGTGTTGAGCATTTTATCAAACAGAGGGACCATGTGGAGGAGAGAAGAGAATTCAAGGAGCCCAAGCAGAGGCAAATAAGAATAACACATGAGGATACATATGGAAATGTCACAGTGAAACCTGTGACAGTGTATGGTCATTTAAATAATTAATGAAAAATATAATAAAGAAATACAAATCTACCAAGGAGAGGAAGAAGATCATTTCAGCCTCATAATAACTCTGCCACATTTTATTGTCCATAATTCTGCCTCTCATTATCAATAACTTAGATTTGAGGAAAATGGCCGCCAAACTGTAACACTCCAAACCTGTTGTTGTTTTCTTGTTATTGCTGTCGCTGTTGTTCAAGCTGTGAGGCTAAGCTCAGGAAACGAATCCTCTTTCCACACAAATGACTGTGGGTATTTAATGCAGCAATGCTTGATCGATACAGATGGCTGTGAGCAGGCATGGAGATCAATGGAAGACACTTGCATTGTTCCAGGTAAAAACCCGGCTTTAAGTGTTCATCCCAGTAATTTCTTTTTATCAATAGCAATGAGTCTTAATATTATCTTACAGAGTCCCAGGAGCTAACTTATTTTTACTTTAAGCACTTCACTTAATCCTTATACTCACTTGACTCATCGGCAAATGAAGTGAGTTAGAAAACTCTGCCCATAATTGATAATGGGACCTTCTATAGTGGCACTGGTTGGGGGGGTGGGTGGGGGGTGCTGTCAGCAAAATTTCAAATCACTTTTTTTCTCTATGAATTCTGCAACTTCATGCCTGCTTCTCAAAACATGACTAAAATTTCACAAATGAAGTATCACTTTGATTGTATGTTAATTCATGCAAATTTTATTTGTACATTTGTAACATACTTTGCATACCAGTTTCCATTCCTACTGCATCATGGACAACTTAAAATATTTACAAAAAAACATGTCTAGTGCAAACATTCAAAGGGTGGTTCAGGATTAAAGTGATTCCAGGAATGTGTAGGGACTGAGCAAGCAGCAGGAAGAGAGAAAATGAAGACTCAGTTCCAAGGCAGCCTGTGAGAGCACACTTGCTGGCACCCGGAGACCTGGTGCACAGCATCTGTAGGGTGCACAGGTCCAGGATGGCTGGGTGCAGAGTCTGACAATTTTCGAGATTGAGAGCGGGGAAGGAGGAGGCGGAATGGCTTCTCCACACCCAGAAACGGCTTTTCCAGATAAAAAGTGCCAGGTGGGAGATGAGTCGAATTGCCTGTTTTCTCAACATCTGAGTGGAATTGATAGGGTTAGCTGCCTCCAGAATTCCAAGGAAGCTTGAGCCTGTTTTACGGCCCCCGTTTTTGTTTGTTTTGGTTGTTGTTGTTGTTGGTGTTATTGTGATGGGTTGGGTGTGGTCTTTGAGTGTCCACTATTTGTAAAACAGCAGCAAAAGTCATCTGGATATTTGAGCTGAGCTAATATTGATGAGAATATTTTAGCATTTGCTAAAAGTAGCCTGCTGTAAATAGATGGATTATACAGTGAAGCATTCCCTTGGTGTCGTGATGCCAAAGTTAATTTTAAAATTATATTCTGTCATCATGATAACTTTAGTTCTCTTTGTACTGTGATTATGATAATTAAACATTCCATGAATGTTGTGCAAACTTTAATGAGAGCTAGAAAAGAGGAAATGAAAAATATATTGCGTGACATACTGGGTCTTCACCCTTTCTTTGAATTTGGGATACTATAATGCTAGTGAGTCTCACCTATGCCCCCAGCGGATTCCTGGAGAAAGGCAAGTGATGCAGTTGGAAGTATGCCATGGTCTCCATCAGCAGGACCAGAAGGATTCCACAGGATGCTCCAGGGGTGTTCTCTTCTCTGCCCTGGAGAGAAAACAGAAATATTTACATCCCCAGGAGAGTGACAGCTATCTGACCCACTGCTCATACACTTGCTCAGAATAAAATGTAAAAAAGTGAGAAGTTGATAAAAAAAAATCTTATTTTTTGATGATGAAATGCTTATCTATTTTTGATTAGTCAACTTTAGATGTGATGTTAAAATATTATAGTTGGATTAAAACTTATTTCTATTAGTATATAAACCCAAGTCATTTGCAGTAAATTACAGTAATATTTGAATGTTGCTTTATATGTGAAGCAGAGAGAAATATCCCCAAGTATGCAAATAAAATAATTCAATTAGGTTTTTTCAAAATAAGAAATGAAAAAAATTTGTAGGATAGAAGCAAATTAATTTTTAACTAGAAAATGAAATCTCAGTAGTTATTAATGACTTGATTATTTAACATTATTAATAAAATGCTTTCTAAATATTAGGAGAATAACTTTTTGTAAAAATTTAAAATCAGAGACACTGACATACATATGTTTTAATATAGTTTTATAATAATGAGTACAATATAATAGCAGGCTATGACAAGAGAGCAAGCAAAACAGTACAAGTGATAGCATAGCTTAGACCAGACTGTGCCCAAGTCACCCTGTGTAAGGAACACCAAACATTGGCTTTTCTACTGTGTGGAAAACATCAGTTAAAATACAGAAAGCTTTAAAGCATTGTGGAAAGCTTTCTATGGGAGAAACACGGAAACTGTGTACTTTATTTTAGAAGTCACTTCTAGGGACAGTTTCACATCGGACTTCCTGGTATTCTGCTTTCCCTCCTCTCACACGATGCTCCCTCAGCTACAGATGCCAGAACTGTAACGTAGGTGAGACAGCTCAGCAGTTAAGAGCAACGGCTACTTTTATTGAGGACCCAGGTTGGATTCTCCACACTCACGTGGCAGGTCGCAGCTGTCTATACCTCTAGATCCAGGGTATCTGATGCCGGTCTGCCCTCCAGTGGCACCAGGCATGCGTGTTGTGCACGGACATACATGAAGTGAAAACACGCATGCGCAGAATAAAAAGAAGTAAATCTCAAAAGAGAGAGGAGGAAGGGCTTCTTTGAGAGGGTTGATGGCTACACTTATCTCTGGGCAAGAAGATAAGATTTAGAAGGCAGTAGATCTATCCAACTCGTGGTAGTAGAGTTTCTTCTAAGAACCGTGACGTCATTAGTCAGGGCGTTGGCATGGTTGTTAGTACCATGCTTGGTCTCTTTCCTGTTGAATGGGTCTTGGTTTCCATTAGAAAGCTACTGGTCACGACCAACACCTGAGTGCAGCCACTACACATTTATGAACAGTCTGCAAGTGTCTGATTATTAAACAGTCACACATAGAAATCGCTGTACATACAGTATCATCTGAATGATGCCTAATAGACACTGTAATGATGAAGGGGGAAATCTCAGGGGATCGCAGCCCTAGACACAAAACAATGGATGACACAGGCAGTGGATGACTGCTAAGGAAGCAGGAGCTGGTCTCCCCTAGGGTGGAGAGGCCTAATTGGTTGACCAATACAAAGTGTCAGCCCTGAAAGCATATTCACACAAACAAACAAAAAAGACTCAACAGGTTACATTTATTATACAGCTGTACAAACATACACATATACATGTAATGATAATATATATACATATATATTTAACAATAATCAGAGAAGAAGGGACTATCAATTAGAGAGTGGAGGCATTGAAAGAGTAGGAGGAAGGCAATTTGAGTGCAGCTTGAGGGAGGAAAGGGAAGGGGGAAATGACATAATTATATTTTAATTAAAACATAAAAAATTAAAACCAAAAATGAAACTGTGGGTTGGTTTACAGCTCCATAATAGGATATTTGCCTGCTATATAAGTAGGCAAATTATATCCCTCTTCGAGGGTTAGAAAAGCCAAGTAGAATGACTAAGCTGACCATAAGAGGCATGGTCAAGCTTCTGAAAGTTTCTGTTTGGTATTTGTAATTCATAAGCACTGTAGAAATTCTTAGTAGTTACACTAGCAACTCCCCCTTGATCCAGATGCTTTCATATCAAAACATCTCAATAGCGCATTGTTTAAGAACAAAACTTTCAGCCAGGCATGGGGACATGCACTTTTAATCTCAATACTTGGGAGGCAGAGGCAGGAGGATTGCTGTGAGTTCAAGGCCAGTCTGGTCTATAAGGAGAGTTCCAGAATAGCCAGAGCTATTACACAAAGAAACCCTGTCTTGGAAAAAGAAAAAAGAACAAATGTCAGAATTTATGTCAGTTCACCAAATCCTAATCCGTTCTATTTCACTCAGTGTTTCGGGGACAAAAGACAGGATTTCTTTGGAGCTCCTTAGTTAAATTAAGGGCAAAGGGACCTGCTACTTAATGTTCAGATATTAAAATGCATCTGATAGCTAATAATATTTCTGTTTTGTGTTAAACTAGCTGAGGGGAAAGTCACATTCATGGACAACCTTTAACAAAACAAGATACTCTTACTAAACTTTAATTTCTTGGGTTGATATATTAAAAGCACTTTATGAAGAAGAACTAAAATTTATCTTCAGATTAACATTTTCAGTGTGATTATGCAATCCAGGTGATTCCTGCAAGATAAATAATTCATCACATTGCAACCTCAGAATCCAGTCTTTGGTGGAAAAAAATGTCCAGCTGAAAGAATGTCTTTGTACCGATGACCTCCACTGTACAGCAAACACACTTTTGGGGGGAAAATGCTACAACAAGACAGGTACTGTTTGCTTATTCAACTCTTTATTTCAAATCTAAGCCCCACTCAGGCATTGTGCATTCATTTGCTGTAGATTTACCATATTTCAATTGCTAATATTTTAGTGATATGTCTGAGTTCAAGCAGGATATTGACATATTTTATATTATTAATTATGTTATCTGTCTAATGCTGGCCCATTAAAAATAAATTGGAATGTATTTTTTTTTCTCTGTCCTCTAGAACAGGAATGAAAGAATTGATACTCTTTCTTGTTTCAACTACTGGTTTAAATAGTCAGTATTATAACTACGCAATTCATTGTGGAATGTATGAAATTGTGAACTTTTATGATTACTTGTTATAGAAATTGGCCTAGTTTCTATGTCACTAGTGAGCATTTGTAGATTAGCTTCCAGTTAATGTATTTATATTAGAGTTTTCTTGTTTGTATTTTAGTTTCTTTGTGACTTCTCTCTCTGTAGATCTCTGTAATATGCTGCTGGTTAATATTCTCTGGTTGTCTTTCTAAATGTCTTCAGAAATTGTACTGATGTCTTCCTTTTCATTTTGACGGTAGTAGCTTGTTTCTTTCCCCCTCCCCAGGGTGTGTGTGTGTGTGTGTGTGTGTGTGTGTGTGTGTGTGTGTGTGTATGTGTGTGTATGTACATCTCATATTTTGTTGGGTTCATTTGACTGTAAGTTGACTTTCATTTTCAACTTTCTTTAAGCACAAAATTCAATAGTAAGTGCTCATCTGTGGATGAATCATCTGCAAACACACACACACACACACACACACACACACACACACACACACACACAATCAAGGCTCAGTGAGCACTGGGGAAGAGAGAATGGAGAGAATGTGAGTGGGAGGTCTGGAAGGAGAGATGTAAAACGCTATCCTTCGGACAAGATATACCTCATACTCAAGTCAACCCACACCAACCATGGTTGCTGCATGAGACCCACACAAGATAAAGCCACTCAAAATCCCATGGTGAACGAGACAAGACCTTCCAAAGCCCCACCCCTAGCAGAGGAGCTATTGGCATTTGATGGCTAGAAAGGAGGGAGAATCACATTCGTTTGAAAGAAGATGTTGGTGTTGGTAGGTTGTCCACGTCCAAGTGGATGTTTCCATACCCATTTCCCAAATAGCATTGATTAGACTCAGTGGGATAACAACAACAATAACAATAACAACAACAATAACAATAACAACAACGACAGCGACAAAGAGGACACAGATCTGGAGTGAGGCACTTTGGTGGTCTTAGGAGAAGGTAGAGAATCTTGTAGAGGGTGGATACGATCAAAATACACTGTAAACCTGTATCAAAATTTCAAAGAATAAATAAGATATAGTATTGTATAATTATAATAATATAACAATAATTCAAAAATAAGAAAAGAAAAACGCCTTTGCACTCAGTTTTAAGTCATTTTATAAGGAGCCTTGATAACATCATTCTCTTTTTTTTTTTTTCACTGAACGTATTTGATTTTTTGACAGCTTATATACTTCTTTTTCCAAGAGGGAAAAGGCAGGGCAGACTTGCATTTAGATCAAAGCAAAACCAAGCGCCAACAGTATTACTAACTCAGTGTCCGAGTCTGGGATTCATTTATAATCTTCTGGCCTCCATAGAGTTTGAGAAGCTCCACATCTCAGGCTCACTATCCACAGGACACTCAGCTCATTTTGTTGGCTAGCTTCAAACACACCACTAACTTTTGGTGAACATCCCGCGGTCCTACCATCTCGAATACTCCGGCGTCTCCACTGTAACTGAGGCTGTACCTCCACTAACAGCTACCTGCTCTCTCTGTGGAGCTTTTGATCCTGTTACTGGGTGGGAAACCTCAGCGTCTCTCCATGACCCTTTCGCACCTTGGGCCTCCCATTCAACTAAAGCTGAGCCTTTACAAACATCTTCCTGGCTCCTCTGCCAGACTCCATCCTAGCCACATGGTGCCAAGCCTCAACTGCTCTCCACTACTGCCTCCTCCCATCAAAACAAAGACTATGTGGTAGTCTCTTACACATCACAAAGCCTGTGCTCCCCTCAACTACACCTTCTGTGTGCTGTCCCTGAGGAAATATTTCTCAGAAGATTTCACCGAATGATGCTGCTATTTTGTTAATAACGGCTGATTTTTTTTTCAGCCCCAGGAACCAGCATCAGATGTCCTAGTCAAGCAAAACGTTCTGCTTAGGCAGTGCTAATCTCGTGTTAGTTGCAGTTGATTTGCCAGCTCCGGCTGAACAAACCCACAAATTCTTAGCTCAAATTATAACACAAAGGGATCCAATGACATCTTTGAAGGACTCTCAGACTGCTATCCGAAACTTCACAAGCCACCCTTCGCTCTCTGTCCGTATTCTTAGTATTCTTAACCTGGCATGCTCACACAGAACAGGTTCCCAAGCTCTGAGAACTAATAATGGCTTTTCCAGGCCAAAGTTACAAAGGCTTCTACAATAGTCCCCAAAGTCACATGATCGGGTCCCTCACGTCCACGACATCCTCTCTGGAACAATTTCTCTTCTACTTTGCTCTCTGCTGCCGAAATAAATACAATAACCGAAACCAACTTTGGAAGAAAAGAGGTCTATCTGGTTAATACTTTAGAGTTCATCTCCAAGGAAAGCCAAGGCAGGAGCTCAAGGGAGGAAGCTGGAGGCAAGAACCGGAAGAGAGGCCACGGAGGAGTTAGGCTAACTGGCTTGCTATCCATAGCTTTCTCAGCCTGCTTTCTTAGATAGCCTGGCATTATCTGCCTGGGGATGGCACCACTCACAGTGGGCTGGGCCCTCCCACATCAAACATTAGTCAGGAAAATGTCCTACAAACGTCCTTATAGGCCTGATTGATGGAGACATTTTCTCAGGTGATGCTCTCTTTTTCCCAGATGACTCAAGCTTGCGTGAGGTTGACAAAAACTATTGAGCACGAGTTTATTCTGATTACTGTAACCCATACACTATCTAATCAGTCTCTTTTCCACCCCTATTAGCTCTCTCCACAAGTTTCTTTCCTTGTTGTTCATTTCATTTCCCCCTTTCCTTTCCTCCCCACCCCCCACCCCCCGAGTTCAACCAGGGTCATTTGTGTGAGTATGAGCTTGGAAGTGCTTATTGGAGCCCGTCCTTATGAATACATAACTTAAATCATTCTTTTAATCTATTCATAGAGGAGTCACCACCACCCTCCGATTTGGTGTCAAGGTCAAATGTGAGTAGATGGTTCCAGAAGAAAGCTCTGTCCCTAATGGCTGAAGGGAAGGGTGTGGACTGTGTTGAGGCAGCAGAGGCCTGCCAGGAATCTGAACACTGCGCTCTGATCTATGAGAGCTTTAAGAACGTCTGTGCCGCAGGAACAACACAATGTCGCACTCTTAGTGGCCGGTTGTTTTGCATGGGCCTAAGGCAGAGCCTGAGAGAGACGGTTCTGTGGGGCTGTCGGTGCGGTTTCCCTTTAGAAGGAGACTGCGTTCAGATTCGGAAAAGCTTATTTGAAGACATTTGCACACGGGATATTCAAATCGATCCAAATACCATTTCCAGGCAAGACAACAGAGAAAGAGTCAAGAAGGGCATTGCTTCAGGTTGGTATTTAAAGGAAGAATTTAGAAACATTATACATAAGCATAAAAAGGGAGCTAACCAAAGAATATTTAACTTCTAATTCTATTTGTCATTTCTACCCTGAGGGTTGTTAATAAATTTCTCCTGGAAATTAAATGTTTGGAACTCTTCATACCATGACGATGGACAGAGTAGCAGGAAAACCGAAGCAACATGAACTCAATATTTTTAGCATGTTGCCAATTTTATTTCTTCATTTAGTCATTGAACAAATACTTAAAGGAACATTTACTATGTGTGAGGTCTATGTAGTAAAAGAAGAAAATCTGTCCTTTGCTGGAGAAGACTGCTATATTTTAGGGAAAATTTAAAATTAAAGAAACAACCAAGTGTAGCCGCACATGCCTTTAATCCCAGCAAGGAGGAGGCAATGGCAGGTGAATTTCTTGAGGTGGAGGCCAACCCTGGTCTACATATTGAGTTCCAGGAGAGCCAAAGCTACACAACTCAAAAATTAAAGAAGAGAGAGAGAGAGAGAGAGAGAGAGAGAGAGAGAGAGAGAAATAGAGAGAGAGAAAGAGATAAAACTTGGCAAGAGACAGTCATTGATTTAGAGTGTCTCTAGCTCCCCATGATAAGCTCCAAACCCCCGTGATAAAGGAGCAACTCAACCAATAGCAACCACTGCTCTCTAGGCTCTTGCATCCTCAGTTAGGGAGTGTCTGGTGCCACCTTCCTGAGAAACAGATTGTGAAGCAGGGTTGCATGTACAGCATGCTGAGACGATGTTTAGCAGGGAGAGCCATGGGAAGGAACACAGGATTTCATGGAGAAGCCGAAATGCAATGTGATTGCTACAAGAACTTACTTGTTTGCACAGAACAGTGTTGACTTCCAGAATTCTCTCCCATTAAGGCAAGAGGCCAATCCTCTGTCCTCCCCTTGAGGGTCTCTAATGGCTATGAGTGATGGCCCAGGTAAGTCAGTAACCTGTTGGGTAAACACAATACCTGGAAAAGTGCCAATAAAGGTGAGCCCTCACCCTACGGTACTCACAGCTGTTATGAGACTTTAGTGATTGTTCAGTGAAAACAGGTTGGGTGATGGGCCAATATAAAAAATATCAGATTCTATTAAATATATGTTTAGACTCGTGACCCACATGGGAACGCATGAACACAAGTTGAAGTTGAGCCCCAGGTTTTTGTTTGTTTGTTTTTGAATCATTAACTCCAAGGACCTAATTGCCATTCTTTTCATTAATGTAGACAGTTCCTGGGGGCGGGGAGGGGGGCAGTTGGGGGTGGAAGCTTTAGCTAGGGACAGAGGAGATATGCAGATCCCATGTGTTCCTTTTTGAGTCTGCAACGTTCACCAGACATCCACATGATGATCTCAAGTGCTAAGCGTGAACTTCATATGTGACTCCATGTAGAGCATATAGACATGAGATTTGCATAGAAGGCACCACCTAAGAAGAAGGGATCACTTATTTGTAAATTACGTCTACCAGACTAGTAGACATTACCCAAAATGTTTGTGCTGCGTTAAGCCAGAATGATAGCAGAGCCAGATGATGCCAAATCTGATACAAGTGGATCAATGCAAGAAAAATGCAGAAGTTGATACAGTCAATATAAACATCCTTGCCTGACACCATGTGGAGAGTCAGTAACCATCCATACATAGCGAAGCAGAGAAGCAGGCTGGGGAAGGGCCAGGCTCTAGTATGCCCAACTCGTCTTTCTTGCATGGGTGACTCTTTCAGTTTCCCTTGAGGATCTTGTTCACATTAAATATTAGTAGGAAAGTAGTTTTTTTTATATATAAGTCAATTTATCATCTTATAGAATGTATCTATTAGCTTACTATAAGCATATTTTATGAGATCATAACACTTAAATCAAAATATTTGAAAGCAGTTAGCTCCACATACTGTCATGTTAAGGAAGAGAAGACGAATGGGAGTGATTCTGATGCAAATTTAGGAACTGTTTTGCAGTTTTTGATGTATTTGTATATGATTGTATAACTCAAGTACAGGTCTGGTTGGTGTGTAATTGTTTACACACACACACCCAGCTCAGACATACTGTCTTTGAACTACTTTTCAATAATGAACCTACTGTTTAGAATACCCTCTTAGAAAAATGCACGCATGTATACATATACAAATATAACACATCTGAAATGACTTGAGGTTGGCACTTAATGTACAGTTTATTGCACTGCATTACACACAGCATAAAAAAAAGGATAGTGTCTAAAATGAAATTCATTTCTTTATACTAAAAGTAAATATTTTGTTGTTTTGGGTGATAGTTACTCACACAATAAGCTGCTTGTTCTACTCAGACTGAGAACAAAGCTCCAGAGACTAAATGCCCTTGAGGGAAGAAACTATTCCTCTTAGCAGAAAGCCCAGATCGCCCAGTAGCGTCTTCTCTTGATGAAGTCTCTGTCCTTTCTGGCCTTTTGCTACGTCCTTAGGCTCCTCCCTCTCTCTCTCTCTCTCTCTCTCTCTCTCTCTCTCTCTCTCCTGTCTTTTGTTCAGAGACTAATTCTTCTGTTCCTTTTTCTTCAGACAATTGTTTTCATTGTGCATGCTCTAGTCATTAGCATTAAGTTATATTTTCAAGTAAGTGAATTCACAAAATAAGGCTTTGCTTTTTTTATTCGTATGGCATTTCTTCATCTATCATTCATTAATTTAAATATCAAGGTTTAAATACATGTTTGTATGTATTTGACTATGTGTTCATAGTTTCTAGGAAATTTAGAAAACTATTCAATAGTGAAATAGTTTCTTTCTTTCTTTCTAGATAACATGAAAAAGGATAGTAAATATAAATGGAATCTAACTACACCTTTATATCATGGTAACATAAATAAACTATTATTTTTATCTACATTATAAAAACTGGATGTTATGATTTAAATGGTCTTATGAGGATTCTTAGTGATATGCCAATGCAAAATCATTTGTGTAGTTTAAAGGTTGCACTAAAAAAAATGCAGTGAATCCTTGACATTCTTTCCAACAATGATCATGAGAGCAATTGTTTTGCCCTTCTATTTTCCACTTATAGACTTTTTGAGAACTACTTCTGAGTTCTCAGACTGAGAACAAACATTTGGTAAATTTTAAGGATATTTTGATCATACACACTAAAGGGTTTTAAGCCAACTGTTTTTGCGTGTAGTGATGGCAGATGTAGTAGTCATTTATTTCCGTTTTCATTAGAATGTGAACATCCTGGTAGGGCCCTGTAACTGTGTAGCACCTCTGTTCAGAATTTCCTATCCACCCCGCTCCCATTAACTCTGTCAGAACAAGAATGATTTTGCCTGGAGACAGTGAGCTCACAATAATTTACATAGCTCAATTTCTATTCCTGAAGATTTAAACTTGCTTTTTTGAGAAACTTGGAGTCGGGGACATGTTTTTCCCTAAAGCTCCACTTCGGTCCTATGGATTCCCCACCAGTCTGCATCCCAGCACAGGAATAGTGTTGGTGAAAGATGATTCAAACAATGCTCCCTCAAGCCTTCAAAGAAACCATAGACCCTGGTCCACTTGTGTACTCAGCCTGTAGAATTCCCATGGTTCTGTTTAATAGGGTCTACGTGTACTAACGTAAGCTTATTTTTCTATGACCAAGGCATTTTTACTGCTTTTAGGATTCAAACAGATGCAGTCTTGTTTGGAAGTGACAGAGGCGTGTGTAGGGGATGTGGTTTGTAATGCACAATTGGCCCTTTACCTTAAAGCATGCTCAGCAAATGGAAAGCTGTGCGATGTGAAACACTGCCAAGAAGCCATACGGTTCTTCTATCAAAATATGCCTTCTAACACTGCCCAGATGTTGGCTTTCTGTGACTGTGCTCAGTCTGATATACCCTGTCAGCGGTCCAAGGAAACCCTCCATAGCAAGCCGTGTGCGCTGGACGTATTTCCACCCCCCACCTGCCTCGGTGTAATTCACACTTGCCGAAATGATGAATTATGCAGGTGAGTAAAAACACGCACACCTCGCTTTCTTATTTCGGCACCTTATTTGTTATAGTCTAATCCTAATGTTTGATCTCCTTCCATGGCTGGAGTTCCCACCCATCATCCAAAATAGTGTAAATAAAGCCAGACAATTCACATTTTGAATCTGTGGTACATGTGTGGTGGGTATCCTTTTTGAAATTTAAATGTAAAAATGTAGGGTAGGATTTTAGAATAAATAAATTTACTATATTGAACTATGATGCCCTGTATATCATGTTTGTAAAGATCATGTTTGGTGTGTGTGTGTGTGTGTGTGTGTGTGTGTGTCTATATGTGTCTGCGCACACATGCAGACAACAGTTTTCATGCATTGGTTCTCTTCTTCCATCATGTGTGTCCAACAATTTGAGCTCAGTATGGCAGGCTTTTTTGAAATTTCCTTTCATCCCTCATTTATCTCAGGGGTCAACAATCAGCTTTTTAATTAGACTTTTTTTTTCATGGATGTGATTACAGACCCTTTATCTTTTGGTTTTTGTTTATTTTAGATAAAATATTTCTCTGTTTTGGGGGGGATGGCTTTGAATTCATCCTCCTTCTACCTCATCTCCCTGAGTACTGGGTTAATAGGCATGAACACAACGTGGCCTGTTGTGTTGAAAAAAAGGCTATTGATTTTGGCAAAGTAACTCTTCAAACTTCAGAACAAATGCTTCATCAAGATCTGGATTGAGAAGAACAGTGCAGTTTGAGTATGGTATGGGCATCCTCTGCATACTTGTCTGGCCATGACATGAGAAATATACTTTCCCCCTTTTTCCCATCCTCATGTGGTTTGCTGCCATTCTTAGGGTTTCTATTGCTGGGACTAAATGCCATGACCAAAATGCATGCTGTAAATAAAAGGCTTATTCAGTAACACTTCCATATTGTTGTTCGTTACTGAAGACAAGAACTCACACAGGGCAGGAACCTGGAGGCAGGAGCTGATGCAGTGACGAAGGGGTGCTACTTACAGGCTTGCTTCACGTGGCTTGCTCAGCCTGATTTCTCATAGAACCAGGACTATCAGCCCAGGCATAGCTCCACCCACAAAGGCCTCCACCCACAGTGGGCTCTGCCCTCCCTTGTTGACCACTAATTGAGAATATGGCAGGCAGCTGGATCTCATGGAGGCATTTCCTCAACTGAAGCTCCTTCCTCCCTGATCACGCTATCGTGTGTCAAGTTGACACACAACCGGCCAGTACAGTCTTGGAGAAGAGTAAAGCTAGTTGTTTGTTTGTTCATTCAAAACACAGAAATCAAGCACTGTCTAGGCATCAGTTAGGGATGTCTGTCCTTGTTTATTCTAGCCGAAGAAAGTTGGTTAATAAGAAAATGTATACCATACAAAGTAACAAAGTAATTCTCAGCTTAAAGAGTTTGGAAGGAGAAAAAAAAAATGATAACCATCTAGAGATTTGGATCGGCTTTGTTTTCTCTGCCAGTTAAAGAATTAAAGGTGGGGGGAAAAGTCTTGAGCCCAACAGGTAGCAGCAGAGAAATCCCAAGCTCTGTAGACAGAATCATTAAAGAAAGGTGTTTATTGGGGATGATGAAACACACATGCAGCATACACAGAGAAAAAGAGCCTCAACTAAGCAGAGCGCATGCTCAGGAAGCTGAAACAAACCCAATCTCTTCTTGAGGGCTAGGGTTCTTTGAAGCTTCTGAAGAATTTTCCTCTGTTATTTTACGGTTGGTCGGTTTGAAGAAGCCAGCCATCTTAGAAATTTACCATGATCCCCTTCTTTCTCCCGCTCTTCCTACCAGGGAGTCTAACTCCTAATCTCTCAAAAGGGAAAGGGGGGGCAATGTTGTTAGTTAAATTATACTCTCAAAAACAAACAAATATAATAGAGAAGATAAGGCTAGACTGAAGAAGTCGCAACTTAAGGAACTCTCTAAGTAGGGGAGTGTCTGACCTAACTGGAAGACGAAACTAAGTGGATCTCTCAAGTAACTAGTGGGGAGAACACGAACCAATCCAACAGGCAAGATAATGCCAAGCCAGTGAAAGTTCTCTGAAGGAGTACTGAAAGAGGAAAGCAACAGAAAAGGAAGCCAGAAATTAAGCAGGGATGAGGCACCACGGTTTGAAACAAAAAGGAGAATGAAAGAGTTGATCGAGTGAGCTGCCCCACCTCGAAGTCCATCTTAGGGGAGGCTGATGTGGTGTTAAATTTTAAATAGAAACCTAAGTATTAGGATGCTTAGGCAGCTTTAATCAAGGTGTCGCCCTGCCCACCACTCATCCATAATTATCTGGGCTTCAGTCTCATCCTGCAAGGTGATCTGACAACTTGTTGGAAATTGTGAAACTTCCTTCGGGGAGACATATTCCCCAGCCTTACTTCTTGTTACCAAAACAAACAACAACAAATCCTCAAAATAATTTTGTAAATTCTATTTGGTATGAAAACAAGGAGACAGAATGAAGTACACCCCCATTGTGCAGGAAAACTGGGTTGGAAGTGCCTTATTTGATCTTTCTTGGTGGGGGACAGTGTCTAAGTTGTTAGCTCCAAAATCATAAGAGGTTTCAAAAGTTCTCTAATAAATCTCCCAAGTAGTTCATACTGCAAATCATCGCCAGCTGTGACAAAAATAGTAATAAAGGAAAATCAGTCTCAAGAAAGGACCGTATCTTACACAGTTTCACTGGGTTTTGTTTTGTTTTATTTTACTTTATTTTATTTTATTTTATTTTTTAATTCCACACTCCCTATGTGATGTTTGAACATACAAAGTTAGCTTTCTATATGGACTGGAACCAAGGGCACATTTTGCCTCATGCCGGTGTTTTAGTAGGTCAGAGATCATCGCTTACTAACATGAGATCGCTCTATTCATGGGCTAATTTCAGTTCTACACTCTTTTTTTCTAGGACACGCTATCAAACATTCCAGACAGAATGCTGGCCCCGTGTGACTGGGAAGTGCCATGAAGATGAAACGTGCATTAGCATGTTAGGCAAGCATGACCTGACTTGTTCTGCGAGTGACAGCTGCAAGGCTGCCTACCTAGGAACCTTTGGGACAGTCCTTCAAGTGCCATGTGCTTGCAGGAGCGTCACACAGAACGAAGAACCTTTGTGCATGGCTTTCCAGCACATGCTTCATAGCAAATCATGTTTCAGTAAGTTATCCAGTTAAATGATTGTCTGTGTATCTACTTACCTACTTAGCTATCTTGTTGTCCACTATACCAAAAAACAAAAAACAAACAAAAAAACAAAAAAACAAAACAGTCAATCCCCACTAAAAATGTTCATAAAGACAATTTGCATTTGCTAATTTGGTTATTTTCTGTTTTTTTCTTTTTTTCCCCATTTATCAGAGAATGATACAATTTTTTTACTTGATAGGATACAACTGATAATAATTTATTGATTTTAATAAGAAAAGCATAAAAGGCTTCATTTACATGCTGAATATATCAATTATTTATTGTTATAAATAAACTCCAAAGCAACAAATAAACTCCAAAATATTGCTCTAAAATTATTAACCATTTAGCCACTTAGCCAAATAATTTTATACCCTGCCCTTGAGTGCATTGTACTGGCACTTTTGTCTAGATTCACTCATGTATGGACACTCATACCTGGTCTCTATGGCCTCTATGGAGGCCAGAGTGGCCATGGTGGTATTTAGCAAGCATCGTTGGCTGGTACAGCATATTTCTGCTATGGTGTCTTCTTCCGCTCTGTGTTACATGGTGCAGAAGAATTCTTAGTGACTAAGACCAAATGTACAGGTATTTATCAAGTTTCTCCTCCTGACATCTTGTGAATACACCAGCGAACAAAACAAGTCACATGCCAATCTCAGAATGACTGTGGGAGCAAAGTACAGGAAGACGTGGAGAGCCGAGACATGCTCACCAGGGTTTATTGATTTTTAAATCTCTGACCTAAGCGTCCCTGTCCCTAAAATATATCTTTCTCTTAATTTATTTTCTCTCTCTCACTGGTTGGAATTTATCAAATCTGCTGATCAACCTCTAAGATGGAATAAAATAGAAATATGGTTTTTAATGTTAGCCCTTAACTTAAGGGAAGGAAAACTGAATTTTAGGTCGTGGGCTTAGTTAAGGTTGAGTGCAGACATCATTGCCTTGGGATTCTTGACAGGTTTTGTGAAAACAACCCTTAGGACATACCAGAGGAGCTGCAGCCTGTGTGCTTCTGCCTGCTACCCCTCCCCTTTTGCCAGTGAGCACCGTTTTCTAGAGACAGCTGTCTCTACCTGGTGCCCTTAGCCTTGCATCCTTCCAGTCCAAAGGCGTTGCCTGTGTTTGCTGTTTCAGATCCTTTCCCTCTTACACACAGATCCGTGTACTGGACTCTGACCTCTGAGCTGGATCAGTGCATAGAGAGCAGCCCGCTTTCCCCTTGGCTATCCACCACATCCATTCCCAAATTGTAGAAGTTCTAACCATCTTGAGACTTCAAGCCAAATTCAAGAATGTAGTGTTTTGTTTTGTTTTGTTTTTTAGTTAGTGTTTTTTTTTTAATTACAGCATTTCGTCCTTCTATATCTTGATTTTTATTCTTCTGCTGCTTTCCCAACATTTGCCTTATAGGATCATCCAGTTAGTTCATAAAGCTTAGGTATCAGTTTCTACTAATGCAAGGCTGTATTCTTCTCCATGGTTGGATCCGTGGTGACCACATCATTATCACCTCACGGATTTGCAGTGTTTTCTGCTCCACTATTTACTACCATTTTTGGCGGGGGTGGAGGGGGTGGGGGGGTGGGGGGGAGGACTCCAGTGCTGTGCTAGATGGTCTAACAAGCAGCTAAGGCTTCACACAGGATGGATTCCTTTTACTGCAACACAGAATCCATCAGCGTATAAGACGGTGATCTAGAAAGGTTAGGCACTTTGCAACATGTACCTCTGATTTATCATAGGATACCAAAGTCCTTGTCACTCAGCCTCAGAACAGAGAAAGCATATTTAGCATATAGCCTAACCACAATGGAGTGTTTATTGTCTGATAACGGCAGTGATGCACGCCACATGTACACACCTGGCAACAACTCACGTGACCGCACCTGCCTTCCAGAGGAGTACGCATTATCGTCTAACTTTGCAGGAGAAGGAAGACCACTAGGGTTATCAACCAACAGCTACACAGCTGCCGCCATCTACGCTCTCATTAACAAACATAAGCCAGTTCCTGAGTATACACACAGAAGACATTTATCCCTTTCCTAAAAAGACATCCAAAAAGTGGTGTTCCAAATTTCCATCTTGCCACTAGCTTGAAGGTACTTGTATGATATGCAGTCCATCTAGATGGCATGCCTTGGAATAGTCAAAGAGCATATGGAATAAAAGAACTCTTTGTTGACATCCCATTTACCCAAAATGTCAAATACCAATATGTGCGGGCACGTGTGCACGCGTGTACACACCACACACACACACACACACACACAGAGAGAGAGAGAGAGAGAGAGAGAGAGAGAGAGAGAGAGAGAGAGTCTAATATACAATATTGAGATGCAGCTAGAAAGTACAGGAAACCCATTGCACTGTAGATTTACTGAGTGATACCCTAGACCATGCATCCACACGGCCATGTCTCAGCTGTTTGGAGGAATGTGCCTTCTTTGAGGCCTGTGAAACTAACACAGGCAAAATTCAGTTTATTTATTTTAAGAGATTAGGTAAAGTTTAGCAATCACATGGTTTGGGTTTTGTTGTTGTTGTTGTTGCTGCTGCTGCTGCTTTGCAACCTAACTAGTGATTTCTTTGGAAATAGAATCTCTTAAGCATGTATTAATTTTCTAATCCATCTGCTTTTAGTTAGCTTCATGTGCTTGTATACATATTTTTAAAAGAAGTCATTTTATATTAATTGAATTCCGACATCTGCCTTATTCCTGACTTCCTTACATCCAGAACTTTCTTGTTTATGATTTAAGATTGTCTAAACAGTAGGCATGGGTGCAAAGGCTACCCTTAATCTAGCCTCAGCCACACAGATGCGGCAATTGGACTGGGCTTTTGGAATTGAAAGGACTGCGAGATGGCTCGCTCTGACCTCTTACCAGTGGGGGACCGACAGCTAACTGTATTCAATATTAGCTCACATTGTAATCCCTTTCATCTCTGTTTGAGAAACTAATGAGTTCCCACTTCAAGTCACCACTCTTGTTGGAAAACCTTACACAACGCTAATGTAGAAACATCAGTTCCTGGTGTTGTTCCTCCGTTTACTAAAACCACCTGCTCTCAACTATTACTGGTTTGGATGTTCACTCTCCCTTTCTTGTTGTTCAAAATGACCGGCCTTTGTGGAGCACGAAGGCCAGCTCCTTCCCAGACCCTAGTAGGCATTTACCTACCTGACTGCTGCCTATTCCTGCCTCTGCCTGCATATAAACTACAATGACAACACACTACTTCAGCACGCACACTTTTATACAGGTATCTATATGACCAGGTCCTTTGACAAATGACACCAAACATCAGCAGATTAATACAAGATTTAATTCCTCACCAACAGAGACAGCTAAGATGGGATTATTGAAGATTACTGAAGTTCAGACATCACAGAGCTGTTCGGTTCATAGAACCCATCCAACACATATGCCCTGCTAATGAGGAAGGCAACATTTGCTGTAGCCACTTGGACAGATCAGTCCTTAGTATCTTGCACATCACTTTCACTTTGACTTTACCTATGAGGGAAGCTGGGAAATGCAGTTCACTTCTGTGCCTATTAGGGAAAAAAATGATGTAACTCTAACAAAATATATAAAGCAACGTCTCCCTAATAATTATCCAACTTATTGATCACTATGCTGGGAAGTACAAGCTCATGTCTGAATAGGTCTGTCACACATAGCAGAATACAAAACAGAGAGCAATGGCTTGTGGATCGTAGTCTGTTTGAGACCACTTTTCAAGAGCAGGAGGAGTCAATAGTCTGTGCAAATATATTATATATAGTTTTCTTCTAATTTGTTGAACTAAAGCTTGCTCATTTTTAATCTCTCTGCAATGCTTTGTAAATATATCATGAGACTATGTCATAGGAGAAACAAGAGGCAAAATACTCATCCTTGGAATTCTGTCCCTTTTTTTTTTTTTTTTTTTTTTTGGTAGTAACTTTGATTTCTGGAACTCACACACAAATGCTGAATGGAGTCCTGGGCTGGCTAGTTTTTGTCAACTTAACATAAGCCAGAGTCCTTTGGGAAGAGCTCAACTGAGAAAATGCCTGTATCAGACTGGCCTATACACGAGTCCGTGAGGCATTTTCTGAGTTGGTGATTGATGGGAGGGCTGAGACCACTGTGGTGCCATGAGCAGGTGATCATTAGTTTGCATACAGAAGCAAGCTGAGGAGCCACAAGAAGCAAGCCAGTGAGGAGCTTTCCTCATAGTTTATTCCTGTGCTTCTGCTTCAGTTCCTGTCCTGACTTCTCTCAAAAAACGTGAATAGGGACATATAAGCCCAATAGCCATTTCCTCCCCAAATTTGTTTGGGTCATGATCTTTATCACAACAATAGAAAACAAACATGTTCCATGTTCACATATTACTGAAAAAGCTGAGTTTTACTGGAGAGAAAAGAAAGCAAAAAGGCATGGGTACCAGCAGAGCACTGCCAAGGGGCTGCTGCACAAAGATACGACTGGTATTCTCCAGGAAGAATCTGATTGTTAGGAGGAAAGAAAAACCTGTACTCCGTATCTAGAGTAAACATAAATTTCAGCTACAAGGCATCTGGACTCCTTTAAGACAGGGCAATCGTTTCATCAATTTACTGCTAACCTGCCAAAGTAAGGGCTACCTACTGGTGTCTGCTGATGGCAGAAGACTTGCCATCCATCATCAGGAGGACCTTGAGGAAAGGAAGTCCATTCTGTGATGCCCAGAGATAGCGCCCATCTTTTCCACTGTAGCTATAGACTTCATCGCATGGAGGCTTAAAAGAGACCCTGCAGAGTTACATTATATAACCCAGTAACTTCACCTTGGTATGGAGGGCATTTTCTGTGATGGATGGAGTCTTCCAGAGAAATCTGCTCATTTTTAAACCACTCTCATATACCCTTCCACCGGCCACTCCTCCATTGCTTCTATATTTACAAATTTCCGTATTTGTTCTTTTCATCTCCTTGACCTAGAAACTGACCATTGACTGTGAGTCTTACTTCCAGCCACTTCTCTTTCTAGACAAAGCAAAATGGAGTACCAGGCATGGTACCACTTGCAATCAGGGCTTCTTTCACACTGCTCTCTCAGGCCACCTCTGAGTTTGTGATGTGTGGCAGATGTCCATGAACATTGAACACCAACACACTACGACACTCAATTTTCCTACAATCAGGCACCTAACTGATCTGACAATGTGCAGTAGATGTATTTCAAACAGCAAGCAGGCTTTGCATGTGCATGACCTTGTTCCAGAGCACAAGAGGTGTGTCCTGTACTTACCCAGTGGAGCTTACCAGATACTCTGTATACCATCCTGAGAAAAAAAAATCAGTGTATCAGGTGACTATTTTATAGTAAGTAATTTATGTCTTCTAAAAACACTACTTTAAAAACTATTATTTCATTTTTGAATTTAAAACTGGTCCATTAATTAGGCTTCTGGTTTTGTTTTTGTTTTCAATACTTTACCAGGACTATACACATTTTCAGGATTTTCTATTAAGTGCTCCCAGAAGCTACTTGGTTTTCCCAATTTTATTTGGAATAACTACTCTGGTATCAATGAATACCCTAATAGCCACAAACACAGCTCCAAGCCAAAAGGAATCAATTGGCATTGACGTTTTGGTTCTCAAATTTGAGTCACCCTCAGAAATACCTACAGAATTTCTTATATAAAACCAATCTCTCCCAGATGACTCTGATTGTAGCCATGTTCAGGAGCCACTGCTCTTACCCACACGTGACCAGTGTCAGGTCCAAGAGCCTCTTTCTGTCTGTGTTTTCTGTGTGGGAAAAGGCAAGGCTGTTAAAACCAAGTCCATGCAGCTACTCTAAGCAGAAATGAAAGTGTGAGCCAATAAATGTACATATAAGAGAGAACAAAGCAGTTTACATTCTTTCTTGGTGGCAGCTCTGTCCTCAAATGCAATCAATTTTCTTTCCCTTGTTAAAATTCTTCTAGTTAAGAGCCTTAATCTTTTATGTTTCATCTTAAGACAGATTTTTTTCCAATTCAAATGTTTAATCAACAGAAGCAAGAGTTAAGTACAGGCTGCAGGTGTTCACTGTAATGCAAACACTAGCTGCTCTTTATTTCCTAGCACCTTTCTTTCATGCCGCTATACTCTCTAAGCACTGAATAGTAAGTGTCTGTTTCAAGTCAATACTTGGATTCATGTCAGCACTGCAAATAAACCACCATGCTAACATGGTTTCGTTTTTAAATGTGTACCTCACCTAAGCTGCCTGTGTTTTGACTGTATCTACCTGAAAATATAAAGATGGAAGAAGACTGTTTTCAATAGATTTCCATATGCAGCTGGCTTTCATGAAATATTTTGTGTTTATATATTAAGTAGGGTCACAGTCTTAAGGACCTTTCTGGCCATTCCATGCTCTAGCACTTAGTTTTATTTTATAGCTCTATTCCTTTATCTGTCTGTTCATGCCTCCCCACAGGCATCATGATGCTAGTAAAACTGTTTTATTTATCATGTTTGTGTGCATTCAATGGATATATGATTTATTCTTTCCTGACAACATTCATCTGGCTCTTTCCCACTGAAGTCTGGATCCAAAGTCCCATTCCATCAGTCAGTACACTCATAGACAGTCTTTTAAAGTCACCCATGTATATGGAATGGTGTGTACCACGTCAATTCCTATTTTTCTGCATTGCACAAAAAAATGTGTTCATTTTAACAAATATAATTTAAAGACCATGAAGATAAACTAATGAAGGCTCAAGTTCATTTTATAAAATTTTTGTCTTCATTTTTAGTGTCATGAAATCACTGCTTGACTGAGAAGGAGACACCATAAATAAAATAATGAGCAAAGTGAACTGTGAAAGACATTTCCACTGCAATTCTGCTTCTCTGTCTCTCTCCTCCCTTCTTCACACACACACACACACACACACACACACACACACACACACACACACACTCGCACACGCACACACATGCATCCACACACACACGTATGCACACACACACACACACACACACACACACACACACACACTGAGTATTTCTTATAGCCAAATCATAAGGCAGTGTTCCAGGAAATTTATGTTAAGTTCTGTCTTTAAATAAACCACTTGAACTAGCCAAAACCACTGACTTTTTCTTGGTGTCTACACAAAACTCTAATTCAAGTTTGGTTTCCTTCAAATTCAGTCCAGGTGCTAAAATAGTCTTCTGGTTTTCAAGGAACATTCAATAGACTTTCTCTAGTCTATATTCATATTTATTACGTAGTCTCTAAGCATTCAAATATGTTGTATTTTCTAGATTAAAGCAGTTCCATGGTGAATTTGTAGGTCATCAAATTCATAGACACACTTATAAATTTATGTTTTTCCCTTTAGAACTCTGATTATTCCTCTAGGATCTTGTTTTTCTTTATTTGAAAAAGGTGTGTGTGTGTGTGTGTGTGTGTGTGTGTGTGTGTGTGTGTGTGTTTTAGAGATCAAGCATGTGTATTTTCAGTTAGCAATAAAAGGAATAATAAAAGCAAACAAACCATTTCTTTAAAGCAAGTTCAGTTACAAATTGATGTAGAAACGTATAACCATGGTAAATTCTGAAAGTTTTGCCTTTTATGTATTTTAATTTATAGATTTAGAATTCCAAATGTTTCTTTGGGCTTGGATCTCAGGAGAAAACCAGTGTTTTTAACTTTTATTAGCTTTCAAACCTAAAATATAAATAGAGACCCTTTTCCTACTTTCTTTCTTTTCAGGCCAGCTCTTAAACGTGGATTAAAAAAAAAACATGATTAACACCAATAACCCTAATAGTTGAATGCCATGTTAGGACATTAATAGACTCCAGTGCACAGTATGGCTTTGTAGAGGCAACATAACACCAACATGTCTGTAGTGGGCATGATCTTCATCATCTTTAAACCAGAACACTGTCACAAAAATTACATAGCTAATTCATGGCAAGTATCTGGAGCCAAGTGAACAGTGACTCCACATAAACTCAAGGAATATGGAAAAATCACAGAAGTCTACAGGCTTGGCACTGTCACTGTAATATTGCAAGCAAACAACAATTTTGACAAACCTAAATGGATTCTTCCATACAGTGTTACAGTCGAGCAACTGTAGGGCACGTGTTCAAATAGGACTAAACAGACATATATTATTGTGTACAAAATTACCATTTATAATGTTAGGGGTTTTTTCCTGAGATGAGTCACACTAAATCTCCTTGAGAAAAGTCCAAGCTGGCCTTATAGTCTAAGAAATCCTTCTGCCTCAGACTCCTTAGTGTTTCCACCAAGCCCAGATTAATATTTTTCTTAAATTATTTAAGAAGTTCAAATTACTTTTAAAATAGTTTATCTTATTGATATAGCTAGGGTTTCAAGTACTATATTGAAAAGGAGTGGGAATAGTAACTAGCCCTGCCTTATTTCTGATTCTAATAGAATTACTTCTAGATTTTCTCCATTTACGGTGATGCTGGCTGTGAGGTTTTATTTCATATGTGGTCATTTTCCTATACATCTATTGAATCGCTTAAGTTAAACCATCCCCACATCTCAGAATAAAATCAATATGATTGGGGTAGGTGACTACGCTGGTTAGTTTTGTTAACTTGGCACACACTAGAGCTATTTGGGAAGAGGGAAACTTACTGGATAAGATGTTACCATCAGATAGGACTTATGCAATTTTGTGGGGCACTGTCTTGATTAATGAATAATTCAAGAGGGCCCAGTGCACTGTGGGAAGAGTTACCATAGGCAGATGCTCCCGTATTGTATGAAAACCAAATTCCTGACCTGACTTCCCCACATAATGGACCCTAACCCATAAGGTGAAATAAGCCATTTCCCCAGGTTCTAATGGTCATAGCATTCTTTTTTGCAGGAATACGAAAACAAACCAAAAACAATGATTCCTTTTGGGATGTTCTTTTGTTCAGTGTGCATGGAGTTTAGAATTATTTAGAACTGTTGCACCAATATTCACCAGGCATCTTGGTCTACTGCTATTTTGTAGCTTCACCTTCCTTTGGAATTAGAGTAATAGCAGCTTTATAGAGGATGTTTCGAAGGTGTGCTTTAATTTTTGAATAATTTGAGAAGCATTGGTTTTAGTCCTTTGAAAGTCTGGTGGAATTCTGTTCTCCAACCATCTGGACCTGGGCTTTTTATTACTATTTCCATTCTCCTTACTTTTATGATCTGTAAAAGTTGTTGGACTCCTCTTAACTTAATTTTGATGGTTCAGATGTATCCAGAAATCCATTAGTTTCTTTTAGGCTTTTCAACTTAATTAGGTGTATGTATATATATATTTTTCAAGTCTAAGTATTCTGTTCTCTTGTGATCTTCCTTGGTGCCTGTTATAATGTTCCCCTACCAATCTATAATTTGTTTTCTTTTCTTTGTTTATTTTAATTAGTTTGGCTACAGGTCTATTGATCTTGATTATCTTTCTATAGAGCTAGCTCTTCATTTCATTGGCTCATTGAATTATTTTTGTTGTTGCTGCTGCTTTTTATATTTTTATTAATTTTACCCTGGTTTTATTTCTTCCTGTCTACTTGTTTTGGGTTTTGTTAACTATTGATTTTTCTAAGCTCTTTAGGCACATCTTTTAGATGTTTATCTGTGCTTCTTTTGATTTTTTTTAATTTAGGTACTTTGTGAAATAAATTTCCCTCGGAGGACTGCTTTTAGTGTGTCCCAGATGTTTTGGCATCTTGCATTTTTATTTGTATTTATTTCTAGGAATTAAAAGATTCTTCTTGATTTCTTAATTCATCATTTATAGTGCCGTTTAACTCCATGAGTTTGCATAATTTTTAAATACTATTTTGCTGTTGGTTTTGAGCTAATTGAGTCATGGTCAGAGAAGATACATGGAGTTTACTTCAAGTTGCTTGTATTTCCTGAGGTTTGCTTTATACTCCAGTATGGATTTATCTTCTAGAACTTTCTATGGACCACAAAAAAGAATGAACATCATGTTGCAATTAGGTAAAACATTCTTTAGATGCCCGTCAGCTCCATTTGGTCTGTGATACCATAACATTTAACTCCAAGTTCAATTCACACATGTTTAGAATTGTATTTTCTTTTTGATTGATCATTCTCACGATCAGAATGAAGTATCTTTTAGTATTGGCTAATGCAGAATCTTTTTGTTTGGTTGGTTTTGTTTTTCGAGACAGGGTTTCTCTGTGTAGCCTTGGCTGTCCTATACTAACTTTGTAGACCAGCCTGGCCTTGAACTCACAGAGATCCACCTACCTCTGCCTGCCGAGTGCTGAATAGAATCTTAATAAGAAAATACCTCCATAGAATTAGCCTGTGGGCAAGTCTTTCAAGTACTTTCTTGATTGATGATTGGTGTGGTTGCTGCCAACCTTGGGCAGGTGTTTCTAGGGGGATATGAAAGTAGTCTGGGTAAGCTGTGAGTGGGTAAACTACTAAGCCACACCCCTCCACGGCCTCTGCATCAGTTACTACCTCCAGGTTCCTGCCATGAGCTTCTGCCCTGATACCCTCTGATGATGGACTGTGATGTGTGACTATAAGGGAAATAAACCATTTTCTCCCCAGCTTGCTTTTGATCATGGTGTTTAATCACAGCAATAGAAAGCCTAACTACGTACATGTAACAACAACTGCTCAAAAGAAGAGGCCATGTCCATGAAAGATAGAGGCGGGCTGTATAGGAGGTATTTTGAGGGAGAAAAGGAAAGGGAGAAATGTTGTAATTTTATTGTAATCTCAAATGTAGGAAAACACCTCGAAATTCAACAGGAAGTGATACTGTTTATGTCTTAAGGATCATAATTAAATAATAATGTGGCGATTCCTGTTTTGTTAGGTAAAAATAAACTGTGACTACACCCCAGATGCATTCATTTAAAAAACTGTCATGTTATAAGCATGGAAAAATAAGACCTTTAAATTCTATTTTCTTTTACTCTTTGAGAATTTTATACATTTATACAATTACATTTGATCACATCCAGCCACTTTTTCCTCCTTCCAACTCTCCCTGGATTTCTGCAACATGTCTGCCTCCCTCCTCCCAATCACATGAATGTCTACCTTTTTTTTTTTCATTTGTGCATGGGCACACGGCCATCCAATGAAGCATGGATGACTTTGATCTTAGAGAATTCTCCTTGACTTCACTCTTCTAATGGATGAAAACTGAGAGTCAAGCAGTAGAACGTTGTCATCACTTTAGTGTCAGGACAAAACCTCACAATGTTCAGAAAATTGTTCGGAATATGTGCTTCCCATTGTAAAACCCACTGGGCTTGGGTAAGAAGTGCCTCTGTCAGCTGGGTAATGCTACATGTTTGCACACACAAAATACAACCCAGGAGATTTGAGGATGCCACGTCTGCCATGGAAGTACTGGCAGCTTGGTGAGACACTGTTGGCCTGGCAACTTTCATTCCCACTGGCGCTTCTCAACAGAGAAACAGCCAAGATGGTTTCCTTCCAAAGACTAGATCAAATTTTAAGAACAACTACGTCATTTCTTTCTTTGCCTGGTTAAAAATACTTATTCTTTCAGGTAACTTGAACTGAAATCTGAAGTAAAGGGAGTCTCTTCTAGTTGAGATTGCCTTCCACTGCTTTGCTTTAAAATTCTGAAAAATCATTATAAATATCTTGCCCTCTCTCATAATAGAGCATGTTTGTTTGCTTCTACTATATGTTTAAACCTATGTTGCATATGGTTTTTTTTATAACAAACCAAGTAATTTCCACATAAATGTACTTAGAAAATGAGGTAGAACGTTGCCCTCTGCTAGCCCAGTAAGTTTACCGTTATCTGCCACCGTTGCCAGGTTTTGCTGTATATGTTTGTGGGTTTAAGTCTGTGTGAGCGTGCCTTTTGGCTGTTGCTTTTGAAAGCATGTACATAGAAGTCATGCTCTGAGCGACTAGAATTCAGGCTGAGCAGAACCACAGCTTCTTCTTACCTCTGCACTTCGACCGAGAGAGGCAACATGTTTGCGTGTACCGTCTATCTTTGTTAGCTAGTAGTCCAAACAGATACTGTAAGGAATTATCTGGCACATGTTATCTGAAGTCCTTTCAAAATTCAAAATTCTCTCAGGAGAAGACAGATTGAAGGGACAGCCCAAAGACTCGTCGACTACAGTTTGGGGGGGAAATGCTGGCTTTATTTTCACCACGAAGTTTTCTTGCACACAAACGTTACCAATAAAATCCCAGCTGGTTCAAATTTTGTCTGCAGATCTGAAACCCAGTGAATTTGGCTTGGCTTCTTATTTTGCAGAAAATGTTTCACACAGCTCAAATCTGGAAATACTGAAGTATACAAACCCTCAACAGAAACAACAGGAGAACATCTGTCTCCAACCTTCACTTTTTCCCCCCATCTCTGCTCTTAAAGGTTTAGGTGTTTTTAGGGGAGAAGGGAAAGTCTGCCACCAAGCATGAAACGTTGCATGAATCATCCACGACTGCCTTGGCTGTGTGCTTATGCCAAAAAAAGAAAGATTAAAGAGTTGCCACTGACGAGTGAGACAGCTCACATTTTGGCATCACTATAGAAGACAGAAACATTTAAGATCATGGAAAGAAATGAAGAAAAAAAACCCAAAACAATGTTGTTACAATTTGAACAATAACACGATTATGTGAAGGCATTGTGCTATCTTTTTCCATTTTCCAGCCTATGCTTTCATTGGCTTCATCCAGTCCCTTCATTGCCTATAATTGGGGATGGGGTTCATGCCAAGCCTGCATAAAATAAGCGATCGTTCCTCTATACTTTCTGTGCATCAGGATTGTGTATGTGAAGTCATAAATGCCATTTATTATGAGCCTGTGTATTCCAGGCTTAAAAGCCAAGTATTCACGAGACAGCAACAGAATAGCATCAGATTCTTCCCATAAAACACCACATGTGGGCATTTAATACTTACTGCTCTGGCACCTACGTACGCTCTGGGATATTGTCTCAAATGGGGAGCTTCTACAGGCAGGATGTTTGGTACTAGACAAATTAAGCCTCTTTGATGAGGCCAGTAAGCAACAAGTAAAGCTTCACTAGGAATTCACTGGTACTGTCAAATCGTTTATCTTCCATTAGTATCAGATTTTCTGAATTTTCTGTTGCAGTCCTTTTCATACACCCATTAAGATCCTCATGACACCAAGAACATTGCAAGGATATTCAAAAATCACTTGGCTGCCTTGTAAGCTGTAAAAACACTCAATCAGCTTTGGTTCTTCTTGTTCGTTACTCTCAGCCAATCAGCTTTCAAACTAGGTAAAACGGCTAGTAAAAAAAAAAACACCAAGGTAGGACGATACAAGTTTGCTTCACGACCTGTGCAGGCTCTTAGTGATGTCTCAACAGTGTGCCTCTCTGATACAGACACTTTCTCTTCATCCCGTTCCTTTCTCCTTCCTCTACTTAGGGGGGAAGGGGTTATTTCCTTGTTTGGTTGTTTTTGTTTTGGGTTATCACCAAGGCTGCCTAAATTTTCCCCCCCACCAACAATGTTCTTTAAACTTATAAAAGTTGGACTTATATTCTATTGTTGCATCAGCACCTGAGCTTAGTGGATAGAAACTCCCCAGAGGCCTGTGATAGGGACTTTCGAAACAGCTCATTTGCATAAGGGAGGCCCTAGAGTTCATTAGTTTCTAACGGTATCTACTTTGGTTGGGAGGCAAGGCACCATGACAAGTGGGAGGTCACATGAATTGGTTGACAGGGCTTGTTTCCAAGGAACAAGTGGCTGCGCTGTGACCCACTGTGTTGTGTTTTGGGCTCCCGCAGATGAAGATTTTTCTGGTGGTGTTACGAGGTCACCATGGTTCGGCGCCTTCATCTTCAGTCTCTTTCTAGCACGACGGACAGCCTAAACCTTACAGTGGTGTTTTGTTTAAGCTACATGTGGTAGTTATTACCTTGAAAATGTACACAAAACATATGTCTACGGCCTTAATAGCCACTCCCAACACTTCCCCGTGCCTGCTTTGATCCAGGCAGTTTCTCTCACTGTTCCATTCCAGCACACCTATCCTACAAGGGACGTACGATTTCTTTTAATTGTTTTTGTTCCTTAAATATTGCAAGATAGGTAGCTGAAAATAACTTTCTTTTTTTTTTTTTTTTTTTTTTTTTTTTTGGCTTTTCGATGAAAATAACTTTCAATAGAGCACCATCTCCTACGGATTCCGTGCTGGGTTAGCTGTTACAGCCTCTATATCTCAATGTATTTCTAACAATTATAGGGTTTTTTTTTTAAACTCCTTTATCTATCAAACATGAACCCAGACCTTTTCTTTCCCTGTCCCTCCCCTATTCCTTCTCTTTTTTTTTTTTTTTAAAGAATTTCAACTTCACTAACTTATGAGTTAGAAGCTTATATGGCTTACAGCAATTTCTCTTTTTAATGTTTTATTTTTGTGACATTCATATTTGAACACTGTATGTATGTCATTCTCCCCTCTCCTCCTCCTCCTCCAACTCTACTCATAACCTTTCTCATCAAATCATCAAATTCCTTGCTTCTTACTCATTATTATTATTATTATTACTATTACTATTATTATTATTATTATTATATGCACTTATAAATACAACTTGATGATTTTATTTAGTGTTCCTCATATTATCTGTATTTAGGGCTGGCCACTTAGGATTTGCTCGCCGATGGGGCCTTGTCCCTGAAGCAGGCTGATTCCTCAGCGCTCAGCAGTTATTAACATCTGTAGTTCTTCATGTCGGGGCAGGAAGTTGCAGAGTTCCCACATCCACCTGGTACGATTGCCCTCTTTCGCTTCTCTAACCACATCTTGTCAGGATTTTCTAGTCTGACTGTCCTATGAGCATCTGCAGAGATTTTCACACTTGTAAATACCCAATATCTTATGTCTGATTCACTCTTGAAATAATAAATCAAAGTGAGAAGACATATGAGTGCTTGTGTGTAAATATTCCCTAATTAATACCAAACTGTATCAAAATGTACTTGTCTTAAAAAAGACAAAACCATGGCTCCTGTTTTATTTACAAGCTCTGCCTTGTTTAATCTCCATCGTTACCTTAAAAAGCATTACCTTACCTTAGTAGAATGATAAAGTGGGGTACAGAAGACTTAAAAGCAAAACAAAAATCAGTCCAAGCCAAACACGCAGCAAGTTAGAAGGAGGTCTTAAGCCCAGTGGCTGGCCTCTCCCTGTGCTGTTACCCGCGTCTTCTAACTCTATTCTCTATAGTGCTGTGACTTATTTTTATCCATAATTATCACTGTATCTTTGTAGACTTATGAAAAGTGACAGAATAATATATCAGAAAATATATGCTCACAAAGAAGATAATATCTTGTGATACAACCTGAGGTATCTGTGAGCAACTGCAGTGTGGTTCTAACTGATTAGGAATTTTTTTTTCTGCTAAAACTTCAGTGCTTATGTTGATATAAAATGCCCTTTACAATCACAATTAAACTTATTCTAGAAAGAAACCTTGGAAATGTATCTAAAAGCTGACTGTCCGTATTTCTCATTCTCCAAACCTGATGCACTTATTTTCTCCAGCTGAAAAGTTGGCAATGCATGTGTATGAAGGTTTTTCTCGTTCCTTGTGGTAGAGGTCAGCAGACTGTACACCGTGTGAGTGGGCATAAGCATGCAAGTGACTTAGGTTGGGGACTTTAAGTGATCAAAGTCCAGCATGTTAAGATAAAATGACTTACCTAAAGGGATCGTGGGCCTCTCAGTACAACCACGCTTTGACATAAATGCTGATGCTCTTTTGCTTTCTTTCAAGTTCTCAGCTACTCTCTGAGGGTCAGCTATGTGGCTCGGCACATAAAAGAGCTTGCAGCTTCAACCTGGTGACCTGAGTTTGATCCTTGTAACACACATAAGATTGGAAGGAGAGAATGGTTCTACAATGTGGTGCTCTCTTTCCCACATATGTACACACACACACACACACACACACACACACACACACACACACACACACACATCACATGAAGTAAAATGGATTCCTAAACAAAAGATGTCAAGTCCATAAGGGATATCTTGATTGCACAGATTATCAGTCACACTTACCACACGTGTTTTTCTGTTTACATATCATAAGAAATATTAGACTCTAACATATTTGTAGCTTTTTTATCAGTGCACGTATTTTATTTACTATACTTAGAAAGTTAAACTTCTATATGTTGTGTTGTTAGAAAGAATAAGGCATTGCATTTTATAACATACCATATCGTGCCTCATGTCTTTGATGAAATGTAAAGCTTCAAAGCCCTGAAAAGACCCTCAACATAATATAATTTAGCATATAATTGACATGCTTCGAACACAATCCCCTTGCATGAGACACAGGTGATAGCTGCAATATTCTAGTTTTAATTGTGTTTAAATGTGTGTTGTATGTATGCAATGTCGTGTGTGTGGATGAAAAGGTATGTACCTGTGGAAATCCATCAATCTCAGCCATCACACCTTGAGTGTTTTTTAATTATTTCTTTTTATTATTTTTTTTCATACAATAATTTTGAGACAAGCCTGCCACTGGAATCTGAGACTCACAGACTCACCAAAGATGGCTAGCATGCACATTACAGGCACGTTCTCACTCTGCCTCCCAGCACTGGGAACACAATGACTTTTTTGTACGGGTGTTGGGGCTTGAACTCAGGTCTCATGATTGCCCAGAAAGCTTTGCTGACTGAACTGTGACACCATTTTTGAGTTAATTATTGCTTCTGTGCTATGTGTTATCACACTTGATCATTCACCTTGTAATTGATTCCTTAAGCTCAAAGTAATAACAAATCCTAAATTTCTTACACAAACCTAGAGGACAGTTTGGATACCAACAAATCTGTCAAAATGCTATTTTAAAAATCTCTTTTTGTATACCATAGTTCGTTATAATACAGGAATCATAGCATGGAATTAGATGAATCTGCTTGGCTCCAGGGACAGAGAGAATACAGTCATGTGCAAAAGTAGCTAAAAGCAGGAGCAATCATGTGGCAGGTGTTTATGCATATGTGTGTTTAGTAAGCAAAAAGATTTTAAGTTAACGTTAACATTCATGGACACAGAGCGTTGTAATGTGATAAAGCCCTGCTCTCTGATGACTGGTTAAAATATAAGAATCCTCAATGAATATCCTATACTCACCGCTATAGGTAGATATAGTCTACCAGTAACACAGACCCATGCTTCCAAGATTTTATTCATGGATTTCATAATAAACCACCCTGAGAATTTTAATTTTTAAAACTTTTTATTGATTCTTTGTGAGTTTCACATCATGCACCCCAGTCCTGCACTTCTCATCCCCTCATATCTGCCCTTTGCTCTGGTAACCTCCCCCACCAAATAAAAAACAAATGAACAAACAAACAAAAACCAAAACATAGACAGCATCTCTTCAATGGAAGCCACAGCACGTCACCGAGTGCCCCACACTGTGTGTACCCCTCTGTCCACACATCTTCAGCTGCAAATGTTCATTGTGATGAGTCATAGGTCTGGTTCAAGACCTTCAGCTTCAGTGACACCACCAATATTGGGTCCTCAGTGGGACTCCTCCAGGTTATTCTGTCATTGTCCTGTGTTGTGGAGATCCTGTAGCTTTTCATCAGCATGACTGGCCCTTTCACACATCCCAACCATTTGCAGATGATAGAGGTTGTGGGATGAGCCAACTCAGAGCCCTGGATGGTAGTTGAGTTGGTGAGTGCACAGCATCTCCCTTATCCACACCACCAGGGCTAGCTCTCCAGATAGGCCACCCAATGACCCCCTCAGCAGCAGCTCTCATGCCCTTGGGTATGACGCACCCTCATCTTGCTACCGAGACCAGCTCTACTGTGCTGTCCAGCCAAGGTATGGGACTCACTCTCCCAAGTGCTGCAGCCAGTGAGGGGCGGGGACAGCTCGCCACCTTTGATGACTCTGAGGCCAGATCTCCAGACTGGTGATAGGCAAGACTGGGAAGGGCATCACTTCTGCACCCATGCCACCCCATGACGACAAGTGGTGGGGTCAGTTCTCCCTTACTCACGCCCTTGGGACTGGCTCACCTACATTCCAGCCACCAATGTCAGCTCCACTGTGCTGCTTTACCCCACACCCTGCCCTACCCAGTGTTGCTGCAGGTGAACCATGGGGCCAGCTCTGCACAGCCCCTGGATATCAATGTGGTTCTTGGCAGCTGCCCCAACCAGGGATGTCCCCGTGTTCTCTGGTGCTAATATGAACCAGACATCATCACTGACCCCTGCAGCTGTGTAGCATGGCAGTCAGCGGGTCTCTATTTCCCCCACCCACCCACCCGTTGCTGCATGGTGTGGCAGTGGGCGGGGCACTACGTGTCTATGGCCCACCCATGGCATGAGGCAGGAGGCAAGTCTTTGGGCTTCTTTCCCGACATGCACCTGTGGCTTGGTGGACAGCAGCTCTCTCTCTCTGTCTTCCTCCTCCCACACTGAGCTGCTTGATTTAATTTTATTTGGTTTGATTGTTTTAAAAATATGTCCTTGGCAAAAAAACAAAACAAAACAAACAAACAAACAAACAAAAAAAAACCAGCCTTGTTCACAAAGCCAAGCAGCGAGCTAGAACTGCCATCTGCTCTGCCCCTGACTCATATAGGACCAATGAGATGTCTCTTTGTCCATAGCTAGAGGGGAAAGAACGTTAATTTTTACTAATGTTTTCTGGGTTCATTGCATGTACACACACACACACACACACACACACACACACACACACACACACACACACTGAGAAACACTTGCTTCATAGAACTGCACATGATTTGTCTTAGAACAGAAGTTTTTCAATCACTTTCTTCCAGCACTTTATATTTTCTTGATCTGTAAAGGCAAACAGACTCAGTGTGACATGGAAAACAGTTAAACGCAACAAAAC